>NC_061513.1:272499273-272669216 GCF_022539505.1 Lolium rigidum | reverse complement strand
CGCCGACCGTCTCGTGGCCGACGGGTGGATTCCATCTATTCGCCGACGCGTGGGCCGTTTTATTTCCTCGATTGTATACGCGGTGCCGCCAATGACAAATGGGGCCGCTCATGGCTGCCGTTGCCTAATGACCAAAGGGGTCGCTCTATTTATTTATAGAAAATTATATATTGCCGCTTCCGTGGGGCCTCCGCAGCTAATGACCGCCGTGGTCGTCTCATTTTATTTAGAGAATATAATATAGAGCCGCCCCGTAGGGGCCGCCACATGGCACGTGATCATTTTCGCAAGCTCAATCTAAAGTGACTCTTATGCTAAACATTGTGCATCCCGACGCTGGACTCTAGCAAAGGGCGGCGAGCATAGCCGCCGGACCATGCCGATATCGGCATCGGCATCGGCATCGCTTGGAGGATGTGGCTGCTCGAATAATAGTGGAAATGCGATGTTATTTTTTACATGCATAATATATATGAAATAGCTAGATCTCTAAATCGATGCATATGAAGCTACATATATATTTCTGGTCATAATCCTCTTAATTATCTAAAGGATGGATGCATGGCTTCACGTCGCCGTCGCCATTCATCAGCGATCTTCGTCAGTTCCGAGTAGTAGTACCTCCGCACATTGTTCCGTCGAACACCTTCACCGTGAGCACATCATCGTCTTCATATTTGAAGTGTACTAATCCAGCCCGAAATTCACACGTGCGCAATGGCCGAATTTCTCCTGTGCCCTTGTCGAGGCACATCCGGCCTTGTCCGTCAAATAGACCTCCACGGTCCGGTAGACCAGTGACCGGCAGCCTGGCGCCTGCTCGGCATACACCTTAGCCGGCTCCTCGCCGTCAAGATAGTCCGCAAATTTTTGGGAGTTCCTGCAAAGAGATCGAGCCCGATCGCTTGAAATTAGGGAACTCTCTTGAAATTAAAGGCTTTTTAGAACATGCCTCATACTCAATCACATGCATCATATATGTGGGAACGCGCACGTACTTCTTGACCAAAGGGTCTCATAGACGACGATGAAGAACTCCTCTATGATCAATGGCAGTGTTGACGGTGGTGGTGGCAATGATGATGATCCACTTCCCTTCCCCTTCCTTCCCTTCCCCTTCCCGGTCCGCGTCCGAGACGTGGAAGCCAGTGGCAATGGATAAAGTGCATGTGAACGTAAGAAGAAGAGAGAGGCAGAATCCTTATTGACACAAGGATGGCCGTAGTGGGTGTTTATAAGTGAGAGATGACCGTTGTAGGGTTTACACAATAAAATAAGGAGGAGATGACCGTTGTGGGGGTTTATACACAATAAATTAAGGAGGAGACGACCGTACTGTGGGGGTATAGTTTATCATTTTACCGTGAAAAGTAATGCCTAAAAGGAAAGTAATGGCTACAAGAAATCGGTGATGGTTTATCGCTTGCGTGAAAAGTAATGGGTACAAGAAATGGGTGATGGTGTATCATTTTTTACGCGGAAAAGTAATGGCTACAACGAAATGGGTGATGGTGTATCATTTTTGTGCGATGAAAAGTAATGGCTACAACAAATGGGTGATGGTTTATCATTTTTGTGCGTGGAAAAGTAAATGGCTACAACAAAATCGGTGATGGTTTATCATTTTTTTGCATGAAAGTAATGGGTACACGAAATGGGTGATGGTGTATCATTTTTGTGCGATGAAAAGTAATGGCTACAAGAAATTCGGTGATGGTTTATCGTTTTTTTGCGTGAAAAGTAATGGGTACAAGAAATGGGTGATGGTGTATCATTTTTATGCGTGAAAAGTAATGGCTACAGAAATGGGTGATGGTGTATCATTTTGCGTGAAAAGTAATGGCCACGAAATGGGTGATGGTGTATCATTTTTGTGCGTGAAAAGTAATGGCTACAACAAATCGGGGATGGTTTATCATTTTTGTGCGTGAAAAGTAATGGCTACAACAAAATCGGTGATGGTTTATCATTTTTTGCGTGAAAAGTAATGGGTACACGAAATGGGTGATGGTGTATCATTTTTGTGCGTGAAAAGTAATGGCTACAACAAATCGGTGATGGTTTATCATTTTTGCGTGAAAAGTAATGCCTAAAAAGAGTTTATAATTTAGCTTCGAAAAATAATGCGTAAAACCAAACTTTGCGTGAAGCTAACCGACCACGTAGAGAGAGATGGTGGTGGCCCCGACCGAGAGAGAGATAGGGTTATCCCGCCTGTTAGGATCATACGATCAACTCGTCTGCCGGCACGATCCGCGTGGACATGGGCTAGACCAATCAGTGGCAATGTTGGGCGTCCTGTGAGAGTTTGTGAAGGGGAGAGGCAAAACTGAGTAGTATCAAGAAACCAAGGGCAAGTGAGTAGTAAACAGACTAAGGGATTCAAATATGAGATTTAAAAATGGAAAATGCGTGTTTTGTACAATGAAACCCATCTTGGCCTACCTCAAACTATTTGCAATACAAATCTACATGAGTGTGAAAATTATGGTCTCATTCGCACAAAGTATGTTTTGGGGAAAGCTGTTTGGGTAGGGCTTATTATGGAAAACCATGCACCTTCATAGCTACTAGGTGATTTGAGAAGTGGCAATTTGTGGTGAAACTTGGATTTATCTACGATTTATCTATGATTTGAGAAGTGAAATTTGTGGTAAAGACTCCATGAGTAAGTGCCATTCTTTTCGTAATTTTTTGACGTTAAATAACCTATTTAACTAGTTAATCCCATTTGTTGACTCTCTTCATGACCAGCCACTTGAGGGTAAACCGAGTATATTGAACTAGCCGCAGATTAGCACTCAAGGTGAAACCGAAGCATACAAAAATGCTAGTGATACGACCTGAGGGTATACATGAGTATATCTAAATTTCCAGGTTAGACTCGAGGACGCCGTGGTTACGGTGCGAAGCGGAAGAAGCGCCATTGTTGACGCGTGTCGCGGTGCGACGTGCGGAAGATCGCCATTGTTGACTCGGTCGCATTTAGGACGCCGTAAGTCCTTCTCCTCCTTCGCACACAGCACTGCCTCATTATCGGCCACGCACGAAACCACCTCCTCTCACGCCCCTATCAACTTCTCCAAAAACCCCTAACCGCCAGACGAGCCCTCTCCTCGCCGGCGATGGAGAAGAAGAATGCGCCGGCGGCCATCGCTTCGAGTCGCCGCTGCCGAGCCCGGTCGCTCGCCGAAGCCCGCTGCCGCCGAGCCCGCCGCCGCCGGTGCCCGTCCGCCTCCGAGGCGCAGCATCCGAGGGCGGCGCATCCAAGGCGGCGCGCTCCGTGAACTGGGCCGGTTCACGCCGACGCGACCACTTCTACAAGATCTGGCGAACGCTTATTGGCCAAAGAGGAGCACGTGGACAGCCATCATCGCGCTATGAGGCAAGTTCGCAGAGAAATTGGCTGTCGTTTACCTGATCCCGACGGCACCCGCATCGAATGGATCATGCTACACCACGCCCTTCCACGCGCCGCGTGAGTTCACCTTCCTCCATCTCTGAGACATCCCGCTGACGCCACCATAGATCTATCTGCAGCTCGTGCAAGGTTCAAATTCCTCGGTTTCTAGCGGCGTCACCATAGATTCTTATTTTCAATCTTAGCAGTCGAATGTTATTTTTCAATATATTTTAGATTCTACCTCGGCTTTCTGATGCGTCATCGCGTTGCTTGCAAGAACCCACCGCACAAGATACCGGCTGCTGAATCCCACTCACAAAGAAATCGAACACGATGTTTGAGGCGCATGCCATCCGCTTTTCCAAATCACAGCCGCTATCAATTCTCGACTATGGTCTTCAATGGTCATACATTACCCGCCGAAATTGCTGGTCGATGAGAGCACTCCAACTAAGGATATAAATGAAGATGGGGATTGGGGAGAAGGAAGATTTTCGATCAAGAACCATGGTTTCTCGCTGTGACACCCTGCTTCAATGGTGAACCGTAGCGTAGAGCCGGCGACAATTTCGAGATCGGGAAGAATAGCGTGCACCAATATGACGCTGCAAGAAACAGCATGAGCACCGTCAAGATGGAGACACCAATTTCATTTCTGCAATCCTGGACGCCGAGGTTCTCACTCTGTGGAGCCGGATGTGGCGATCTCGCTGCTTGCGTTGTTGGTCACGCGGCTTTGGCAGGCAAACCATTGATACACGGTGGACACTCGAGCGCTTTCCATCCGGTCACTAACATTGGCAGAATGCTTTCGCGCAATTATATCCGTGGTAGACTGCCGTCGATACCGTAGGTGCACTCCGGACACTTCAATCTGTGCTGATCTACCACACGGATCAAGTTATATCAGCAGCGTACTCTCATGATACAAATGCCCTGATGAGCGGCTACCTACGTACGGATAGAATAGGATTCCACGCGCTCGAGAAATGAACACAGCCATACCGCTTGGAGGATGCACTACCTCACACCGCGACGGAAGGAGCTCAATGGAATATTTCCCGGGGAATTGCACTAATGGAGCCGACGGAGAAATATACGAGGAGGAATGAAGAACAAATTCATTTCATCCTAATCTTCGTTGTCCATACATTGCAGTGCTGACTTGTATATTCTTGCAGCCTTAGTTTTGTCGAACATTAACAATGTGTATTGGCTGCTTTTGGTGTCGTATGCGCTTACCTATGTATATATTTAGCTTTCTCGTGATTATGGCGTGAATTTATCATATACTAGTTTCTAGATTTGCTACTAGATTTGCTCGCCAGGTTAACAAAACGAGGGCCAAAAGGCATAAATAACCCCAGAGATTTGCTACCAGATTTGCTGTCATTACATTGAAGAAAGACAGTAAATAGAAGCCTCTCTAGATTTGATACTAATTTGGTGAAAAAGACAGAGAGAGAAAGAGAGGGGAAAAGGTGCTCTTAAAAATACCAATTTGGGCCGAGAGAGACAAAACCCATTCCCGTCACGTGCAACCAAACGCTCTTCGTCCCGTCCCCACGCGGTCCCTTTCTACCAGCCCCACGCGACGCGCCCGCCCCCACACGACGCGTCCCACAGACACGCGCGCAACACGTCAGCACGAACGTCCAAATAAACGGATTCCTTCCCGTCCGAGCTCCTTCGCGTCTTCGACAAAGGCTAGGGTAAACCGAGGAAAACTAAGGGGGATCTTCCGAAATATTGCATCCCGACGGTGCTTTTTCCAGCGAGAATCCCGGCTCCGGTGCTCGATCTCCAAATAATCATGAAACATGCAAAATAGATGAAATAACATAAGTATTGTGTCCCAATATGAAATATATCAATGAATAACAGCAAATTATGATATAAAATAGTGATGCAAATTGGACGTATCAACGAGCGGCATAGAGGTACCCATTTGTGACACTTGGTTGAAACATATGTTATGCCATGATAATCCATGTTAACCCAAGCTAATTAGGACAAGGTGCGGGCACTACTAGTATACTATGCATGAGGCTTGCAACTTGTAAGATATAATTTACATGATACATATGCTTTATTACTACCGTTGACAAAATTGTTCCATGTTTTCAAAATAAAATCTCTAGCACAAATATAGCAATCGATGCTTTCCTCTTTGAAGGACCTTTCTTTTACTTTTATGTTGAGTCAGTTCACCTATTTCTCTCCACCTCAAGAAGCAAACACTTGTGTGAACTGTGCATTGATTCCTACATACTTGCATATTGTACTTGTTATATTACTTTACATTGACAATATCCATGAGATATACATGTTATAAGTTGAAAGCAACCGCTGAAACTTAATCTTCCTTTGTGTTGCTTCAATACATTTACTTTGATTTATTGCTTTATGAGTTAACTCTTATGCAAGACTTATTGATGCTTGTCTTGAAGTACTATTCATGAAAAGTCTTTTCTTTATGATTCATTTGTTTACTCATGTCATTACCATTGTTTTGATCGCTGCATTCATTACATATGCTTACAATAGTATGATCAAGGTTATGATGGCATGTCACTCCGAAATTATGTTTGTTATCGTTTACCTGCTCGGGACGAGCAGGAACTAAACTTTGGGATGCTGATACGTCTCCGACGTATCGATAATTTCTTATGTTCCATGCCACATTATTGATGATATCTACATGTTTTATGCATACTTTATGTCATATTTATGCATTTACCGGCACTAACCTATTAACGAGATGCCGAAGAGCCAGTTGCTGTTTTCTGCTGTTTTTGGTTTCAGAAATCCTACAAAGGAAATATTCTCGGAATTGGACGAAATCAACGCTCAGGGGCCTATTTTTACACGAAGCTTCCAGAAGACCGAAGGAGTCACGAAGTGGGGCCACGAGGCGCCGCCACAACAGGGCGGCGCGGCCAGCAAGGGGCCCGCGCGGCCCTGTTGTGTGGGCCCCTCGCGTCGCCTCTTGACCTACCCTTCCGCCTACTTAAATCCTCCGTCGCGAAACCCCCAGTACCGAGAGCCACGATACGGAAAACCTTACTGAGACGCCGCCGCCGGCAATCCCATCTCGGGGGATTCAGGAGATCGCCTCCGGCACCCTGCCGGAGAGGGGAATCATCTCCCGGAGGACTCTTCACCACCATGGTCGCCTCCGGAGTGATGAGTGAGTAGTTCACCCCTGGACTATGGGTCCATAGCAGTAGCTAGATGGTCGTCTTCTCCTTATGTGCTTCATTGTTGGATCTTGTGAGCTGCTTAACATGATCAAGATCATCTATCTGTAATACTATATGTTGTGTTTGTCGGGATCCGATGGATAGAGAATACTATGTTATGTTGAATATCAATCTATTACCTATGTGTTGTTTATGATCTTGCATGCTCTCCGTTATTAGTAGAGGCTCGGCCAAGTTTTTACTCTTAACTCCAAGAGGGAGTATTTATGATCGATAGTGGGTTCATGCCTCCATTAAATCTGGGACAGTGACGAGAAAGTTCTAAGGTTGTGGATGTGCTGTTGCCACTAGGGATAAAACATTGATGCTATGTCCGAGGATGTAGTTATTGATTACATTACGCACCATACTTAATGCAATTGTCCGTTGTTTGCAACTTAATACCGGAAGGGGTTCGGATGATAACTCGAAGGTGGACTTTTTAGGCATAGATGCATGCTCGGATAGCGGTCTATGTACTTTGTCGTAATGCCCAATTAAAACTCACTATACTTATCATATCATGTATGTGCATTGTCATGCCCTCTCTATTTGTCAATTGCCCGACTGTAATTTGTTCACCCAACATGCTATTTATCTTATGGGAGAGACACCTCTAGTGAACTGTGGACCTCGGTCCTATTCTATACATCGAATACAATCTACTGCAATATTTGTTCTTTACTATTTTCTGCAAACAATCATCATCCACACTATACATCTAATCCTTTGTTACGAGCAAGCCGGTGAGATTGACAACCTCATCTGTTTCGTTGGGGCAAAGTACTTTGGTTGTGTTGTGCGGGTTCCACGTTGGCGCCGGAATCCCTGGTGTTGCGCCGCACTACATCTCGCCGCCATCAACCTTCAACGTGCTTCTTGGCTCCTCCTGGTTCGATAAACCTTGGTTTCTTTCTGAGGGAAAACTTGCTACTGTCTGCATCACACCTTCCTCTTGGGGTTCCCAACGGACGTGTTAATTGCACGCATCAATTGGCCACCGCCAGATCATCCAGTTGGATCATAATATATAATGGTGTCGTCGGCATATTGCAAGTGCGGTACCCCAAGGAATCAAGTGTGGGATTACCCCCGCAATATGACCGGCCCCTCTAGCTTTATCCAAAATAGCAGGTAGGGCTTCGACGACGTAGTCGAAGAGAATAGGGGATAGGTGTCGCCCTGGCGCACCCTGCGCTCATTGCAAAAATAGTTCCCAATGTCTCCATTAATGGAGATAGCAGTCTGGCCTCCCGAGACCAGACTAAGGGCCCTGTACACCCAGGCGGGCTCGAAGCCCTTGCCCATAAGAACCTCCTGGAGGAAGGGCCAGTTCACCCGGTCATAGGATTTCTCAAAGTCCAATTTCAGGAAGACTCCCCTAAGTTTCCTGGACTTGGATCCATGGATGATCTCTTGGAAGGAGAGAACTCCCTCATGGATGTGTCTCCCTTTGATAAAAGCGGATTGGGTGCGACTAATGGTCCTGTGCGCAATACGGGATAACCTAGTGGCATAAGCTTTGGCAACAAACTTAAAAATCACATTAATCAGCGCAATCGGCCTAAAGTGTTTGATGTCCTCTACCCCGGCGATCTTAGGAATAAGGGTGAGGATTCCAAAATTAAGCCTAGCAATGTCTACCCTCCCAAGGGCAAAGTCATTGGCGATATCCATGATCATAGGCTTCACCAGGTGCCAAAACCGTTTGAAGAAGGTGACTGGAAGGCCATCCGGCCCCGGAGCCGTGTCCACCTTCATACCAGCAAGCACTGCATCAATTTCCTCACCCAAGAAGGCAATCATGAGCCTTTCGTTCTCCTCGTCCGACACTTGCCCTAACGTGTGCCAGAAAGAAGCAGAGAGGTGAAAGAGACTGGGTTCACCCGCAGTCCCCATGAGGGCACAATAGAAGTCATAAATGTTCTCCTGAAGCTCACGTGGCTCGGCAATGATCCTTGTATCATTGACTAGCCGCGTAATCGCACACTTCCGCTGTCTCACATTGGCAAAAGCGTGGAAGAACGCGGTGTTCGCATCCCCTTCAGTGAGCCAGTTGACCCTGCTACGTTGCCGCTAGTATTCCTCCTCCACCTTGGAGATATGGGTGTGTTGGCCCTCCAGGTGATACCGGAGAGCCCACCCCTCGCCATTCAGTCCAGACGAGTCTGCCTCACTATCCAGAGCCCGAATCTGTGACTAGATCTCAGCTTTATGCTCCCGGTTCTCCTTGCCGAGATTGACTCCCTAGCCTTTGAGAAATTGCCTCAAACCAGCTGAAACCCGTTGCCAGCGCTCAATAGAGTCGTAGCAGGTCCCCAGTCCTGCAACTAACTCGCGCCATTTGGAAGAGACAAGTTCCCCAAAATTCGGTCTCTCCATCCACCCCTTCTCGAAGAAGAAGTAGGGGCTCCGCTTCCTAAGTTCCTCCCCAGAGCTTAGGATGAGCGGGGAGTGGTCAGAACCAATGATGGTGTCTGCCACCAGGGAGCACAGAGGGAAGAGGGTCTCCCACTCTGTAGTCAGAAAGACCCGGTCCAACATGCACCGAAACGGGTCTAACTGACGATTCGTCCAGGTATAGAGAGTCGTAGTCCTACAGATCTCCCAGAGTCCGAGGTTCGCGATACAGTCATTGAATCTATGGACCCTAGGCCAGTCGATGTTGTCATTGTTCTTGTCCTCTGATCCCCTAATCAGATTGAAGTCACCGCCCACCACCAGGGGTAGTGGGCATGCCCCCACAGCATGCGAGAGCTCGGCAAGGAAATCCCCAGATTTCCTATGATCTGCCGGGCCGTAAACAACAAACAGAGACCACTCCTTGGAGGTATCTAACTGACGCACATCAGCACGTAGAAAGAAAGCTCCAGAGCCCCATCCGAGGACATCAAAGGAATCTTCGTTTACACCCAACACCATCCCTCCCGAACGCCCCATCACCAGAGAGTGGTGCCAGGCGAATTTGCTTAGAGGGTCGATAACCCGGAGGTCTCGCGGGGAGAAAGACAACTTCATCGTCTCCTGCAGCGCCACGAAGTCTAGGTGCTGACGGGTAATAAACTCCTTTATTTGGGTACGGCGCGTCGGTCTGCCATAATCACGGATGTTGTAGAAGCCCGCACGCATCAAAGCTTACGCGCCTTCCTCCGTCCAGGACGGGCCGCCAAACTAGCCTTCGTTTTGCTACCCAAGTTGGTGCGGGTAGCGGCCAAGACCGGGACCTCCACTAGGGAGTCGTCCCCGTCCACAGACAGACCCGCGGTATCCCCAGGTACCGTGGTCGAGTAAACAGTAGTGGTGCGCGTCGACCGGGCCGCTGCCACCTCCTTGCGGAACTCCGCAAGGGCAAGCACCGCTTGCGCCTCCTCTTTCGCCCTGATGAGGGAAATTTTCTCTGACACCGTATGAGACTCCGTCACGAAGGCCATACCTGTTATCACCAGAATTTGACCGGATCAGACGTGGGCCGCGATTGAAGATGGAATTGAAGAATATACATGAAAGAAGTACATGAATCGGCCTTTTATACCAAGTTGGGCTAAATTGCCCGTGTATCTGTAACATATTAGATCGCATCTTAGTTTAGAAGTTAGATTTTTACCCGTGCACGGTTTGGCGCACGCCTAAATTAGAAAGTCCCCTGGACTATAAATATGTATCTAGGGTTTATGGAATAAACAACAACCAACGTTCAACACAATCAATCTCGGCGCATCGCCAACTCCTTCGTCTCGAGGGTTCCTTCCGGTAAGCACCATGCTGCCTAGATCGCATCTTGCGATCTAGGCAGCATAAGCTTATTACGTTGTTCATGCGTTGCTCGTCATTCGAAGCCTTTTTGATGGCGAGCAACGTAGTTATCTTAGATGTGTTAGGGTTAGCATTGTTCTTAGTATCATATGTTGTCGTAGTGCAACCCTTATGCATCTAGCCGCCCTTACACCTATCTTAGGTGTAGGGGAGGCACCCCGCTTGATCATTGTTTAGTAGATCCGATCTGTTACGGTTGCTCCTTGTTCTTCAAGGATTAGTTTAATATCCGCAATAGTTAGGCCTTACAAAGGGTTGGAGGATCCAGCGGCGTGTAGGGTGTAGTTTGCTAGCCCTAGACAGGATGTTCCGGGGATCAACCTCGTGTTGGTTTTTAGGCCCTGTCTAGGATTGGCTTACGATCACCGTACGCGAGCGCGAGGCCCAATCGTGAGTAGGATGATCCGATTATGCGGTGAAAACCCTAAATCGTCGTAGATCGCATTAGCTTTATCTTGATCAAGCAGGACCACCATATATTCGGACACCTTGTACGAATCATGGGTGGATCGGCTCTTCGAGCCGATTCACGAGATAACCTCGAGAGCCGATCGAGGCTCGTATTTAACGTTTACGTGTATGCCCTGCAGGAAACTAAGCGAGGCATCATCCAACACCTTCCCGACCAGGTATAGGTCAGGTGGCACGCCCTTGCGACAGGCATCGGACGTGTGACCGGAAGGCTTTGCGGGCCGTCGCTCTGAGGGACTGGGGCCAGCCGCAGCCCTGAGTTGTTCCCGGCTCTACGGTGTTGCCAGTCGTTGCTCGACGGTGGGTTTCTGACCGCAACACATTCTGGCACGCCCGGTGGGACCATCTTCGACATCCACCGCATCGCCATCTACATCCGAGATGGCGGAAAGCACTCCGGTCAAGTACGAGGATCTGACTGACGAGCTCAAGAAGAAGCACGACGAGATCAAGGCAGTCCTCGAAGCCGACCTCATCGGCTCTTTCCACAGAACCCGCTCCCATGGCATCGGGTGGAAGGGGTTCTCATCTGAAGGCGCGCTCGATGGAGTGGACCTGTCCACCCCGTCAGAAGAACGCACTAAGTCGCTGCGTCAAAGGATCAACTCCATGGTGGCTCATTCGCTGCACCGCCACTCTGAGAACCTGGTGAACACTTTGGAGCGTGTCGCTCTGCGCGTGATCCAGGAAATCATGAGCCATCAGTACCCTCTGTCAGGACCAGCTCTCGGGACCTATCAAGGAGAGGTGCCGCTCCAGTCCCGTCCACCGATGCCATGCGCATTGGCAGCACCGGAGGTGCCGAGTTCACCGGCGTACGCCGTCGGCATGGCGGAAGATATGTACCCTGGGAGGCCACAGCCATGACACTTGTTCAACATCCACATGGTAGAACTTGGGTACCGCCCTGGTAGTGGTAGTGACGAGGGCAGCTGCTCTCATAGCAAGGATAAAGAGGGGGCTGGTCCACGCGATCGGCCCCGACGCTGCCACAAGGTCCTGGTGATGATCAAAATGGAGGCCGATTCCAGCGATCGGACCGTATTATCCGCACCACCGGCTCTCCCAGTATTTGGCGTCGACCTCACAGGTGACGGAAAGCTAGGGTATGGGTTCACCTCGGCTGATGAGCTAGAGGAAGTCGACATCGGCCCTGGGGATAAGCCGCGACCAACTTTTATCAGCAAAAAGTTGGACCCACAGCTCAGGAGTCAGATGATTGCTCTATTGAGAGAATACCCAGATTGCTTCGCATGGGACTACACAGAGATGCCTGGGTTAGACAGGAGCATCATCGAACATCGGCTCCCCCTTAAGATAGGATTTCGGCCGTTCCAGCAACGAGCACGTTAGATGAGAGCCGAAATTCTGGAAGAAGTCAAGAAAGAAATCGAGAAAATGTTGGCCGCCGGGTTCATCAGGCCATGCAGGTATGCTGAGTGGATCTCCAGTATCGTTCCTGTAGAGAAGAAGGATGGCCGATGGCGTGTGGCCATCGATTTCCGAGATCTCAACAGAGCCACTCCAAAGGACGAATATCCGATGCCTGTGGCAGAAACACTGATCAATGCAGCTGCTGGCCACAAAGTGTTGAGCTTCATGGATGGCAACGCCGGCTATAACCAAATCTTCATGGCTCCGGAAGATATACACAAGACCGCATTCAGAGTACCAGGGGCGGTAGGCTTGTTTGAATATGTAGTCATGACCTTTGGGTTGAAGAATGCTGGTGCAACGTACCAACGAGCTATGAATTATATATTTCATGATCTGATCGGTAAGTTGGTGGAAATCTATATCGACGATGTCGTAGTCAAATCTGTCTCCATGGAGGGACACTTGGATGATTTGTGGCGCGTCCTAGACCGAACTCGAAAGTTCGGACTGAGAATGAACCCGAAGAAGTGTGCCTTCGGTGTGACGGCTGCTCAGTTACTAGGTTTTCTGGTTCATGAACGGGGAATTGAAATCGGCCTGAAGAGTCAAGAGGCGGTGCGCACCATGCAACCGCCCGCCACGAAGAAGGAGCTCCAATGTCTCATCGGCAAGATCAATTTTGTCCGACGATTCATCTCCAATCTGTCAGGACGAATCGAGCCATTCATGGCACTGGTGAAGACTAAATCTGATGACGAATTTCACTGGGGGGCAGAACAGCAGCAGGCGTTTGATGAAATTAAAAGGTATCTGACGACGCCGCCTATGCTAGTTCCGCCCCGGCAAGACAGGCCGTTCTACATCTACCTGTCAGTAGCTGACACGTCCATCGCCTCGGTAGTGGTGCAACTCTACGAGGGCGTTGAAAAGGTCGTTTTCTACCTCAGCAGAAGGATGTTGGACGCGGAAACAAGGTATCCTGAGGTCGAGAAACTGTGCCTCTGCCTGTTCTTTACCTGCACCAAGCTGCATCACATCCTTTTGAAGGCAGAGATCTTCGTCGTATGCAAGTCAGACGTTGTCAAGCACATGCTGTCGGCCCCTGTGTTGAAAGGCCGACTGGGTAAGTGGATGCTTGCATTGTCAGAGTTCGATCTCCGGTATCAGCCTGCGAAAGCAGTCAAAGGGCAAGCGCTGGCCGATCTCATAGCTGAGCGAATCAGTACCAATATAGCCGCACTATCCATACGTGCATGGGCTATGTTCTTCGATGGATCGGCTTGCGACGACGGTTGTGGCATCGGCATTCTGCTCGTATCGCCTCGGGGGGCAGAATACTCCTTCTCCATCAGATTATCTACCCCTTGCACCAACAACGTAGCAGAATATGAGGCGGTACGTAAGGGGATGGAATTGCTACTGGAAGCCGGGGCAGAGGCAGTAGAGCTTTTTGGGGACTCCAAGTTGGTGATTAACCAGCTCACGGACGAATATAAGTGCGAGAGTGAATCACTTTTCCCATATTGGATGGAAGGCCGTGAGTTGATGACACAGTTTCGGTACATCAACTTTAATTGGGTCCCAAGATCCCAAAACACCGAGGCCAACAATCTCGCACAAATGGCGTCAGGCTACATAGACATACCCGACGGGTCGGAGGTCCAGGTGCAGTTCCTGGAACAGGATGACTGGAGAACCGATATCTTCAATTATTTGAAGGATTCGGCTCGGGGGGCACCCAAAAGGATAAGATACAAGGTCATGAAATATGTCCTCATAGGAGATGACATGTTCTACAGGACGTTGGAAGGATTACTACTCAAATGCTTAGGACCAACTGAGTATAATCGACTCTTACATGAGGTACATGAAGGCGCCTGTGGAACTCACCAATCGGCCCGGAAGATGAAGTGGTTAATCAGGCGATCAGGGTTTTATTGGCCTACCATGCTGGAAGACTGCTTCAACTACTACAAGGGGTGCCAAGCGTGTCAGATGTTCGGGAAGATCCAGATGGTACCCGCATCAGCAATGAATCCTATCATCAAACCTTGGCCATTTCGAGGTTGGGGCATGGATATGATCGGCAAGATACACCCTCCGTCAAGCAAGAACCACGAGTGGATTCTGGCCATTACAGATTATTTCACCAAATGGGTGGAGGCCGTTCCCATGAAGAAAGTAAAATCGGAAGATGCTATCCAGCTTGTCAAAGAACATGTCATTCATAGGTTCGGGATTCCCCAAACCATCACGACCGATGGAGGTTCGGTCTTTGTCTCTAAAGAATTCAGAAAGTTCTGCGACGACATGGGGATTAAGCTAATCCGATCATCTCCGTATTACGCCCAGGCCAACGGGCAAGCCGAAGCATCCAATCAAAGCCTGATCAAGCTGATTAAAAGGAAGATTGAGGAGAACCCTAGGGTATGGCATGAGATGTTGTCAGAAGCTTTGTGGGCCTATCGCATGTCATGCCATGGAGCTATAAAGACTTCGCCGTACCAGCTTGTCTATGGACAGGAGGCCGTATTACCGTGGGAGATTACGGCCGGATCGAGACGTGTCACGTTTCGAGAATGACCCGACACTCGAAGAATATGCAACCCTGATGAGTGGCACTATTGAGGATGCAACAGAACTTAGACTTTGGTCGCTAGAGAAGATTAAAGAAAACAAAGCCAGGGTAGCTCGGGCGTACAATAAAAAGGTGAGACCAAAGGAGTTTCAGGTTGGCGATTTAGTATGGGAAGCCGTGTTGCCACTAGGAACCAGGGATATAGCATACGGCAAATGGTCTCCTAATTGGCACGGTCCTTACAAAGTCATCCGAGGTTACGAAGGGCAATGCCTATATGCTTGAACAGTTGGATGGTGTGAAGTTCTCAGTGGCCGTCAACGGCCAACATCTCAAGAAGTATTTCCCAAGCATGTGGGAGGATGGGCAGTGAGATATGGAGGCCGATTTTTAGATCGGCCAGTAAAAAAAAACATCACAGCCGATGTACAGGCATCGACTTGAGAAAACATGTGGAGACAACAGTATGCTAACAGCCGATGCACAGGCATCGACTTCAGAATAATAAAAGCCGATGCATGGCCATCGACTCTAGCAGAACAAGCTCAATCCAGATCATAATATTTGGGATAAATCTCCTAGTGGTTTGTTGAGAGTTCAATCTGCACGTTTATGATGGTTTGGACGGGGCTAGACCTGCTGGACTGTGCGGATGGGCAATGGTTTTTGCCTCGAGTTGCTTTTGTAAGTGCAAGCCGATGCCTTGTCATCGGCTCTTTGTACAACGATCTCGTTCGACGATCGGCAAAGTTGACAAGAAAGCAGGACTCATTGGGGGAGGAGCCGATTGCTCAAGGAAGGAAGAGCAAGAGCCGACTACTACTACCACTCCCTAATCTAAGGGCCGTTGCTGCCCTCGTCTTCCTCATCGTCGTCATCACGGACGTTGTCCCACCAGGCGCGGAGGTGCTTCGCCGGTGGATAACCTTCGAGGGAGTCATCATCGTCATCCTCTGCCTTCCCCGAGCAATCGGCAGAATGGAGGTTTTGCCGATGACTGGTACGGAACAGGAGGGTGAAGGGGCGAATTGCTCAACACGGTTAAATAATGGATATTGAAGAGAATTAATGCTACAACAGTTTCCGAGGGAATGGTGCCAAAGAATTGTCGAATCATGCGTAGAGGGCAAGGCATCATGATGAAGGATACTGCGGTGGTTCTGCTCTACCACGACGTGACCCGACGAAAGAAAGGCGTAATGATTTTGGAAATCTCATTTCCAAAACCAGGGGGGCATGTGTTATCACCAGAATTTGACCGGATCAGACGTGGGCCGCGATTGAAGATGGACTTGAAGAATATACATGAAGGAAGTACATGAATCGGCCTTTTATACCAAGTTGGGCTAAATTTCCCGTGTATCTGTAACATATTAGATCGCATCTTAGTTTAGAAGTTAGAGTTTTACCCGTGCACGGTTTGGTGCACGCCTAAATTAGAAAGTCCCCTGGACTATAAATATGTATCTAGGGTTTATGGAATAAACAACAACCAACGTTCAACACAATCAATCTCGGCGCATCGCCAACTCCTTCGTCTCGAGGGTTCCTTCCGGTAAGCACCATGCTGCCTAGATCGCATCTTGCGATCTAGGCAGCATAAGCTTATTACGTTGTTCATGCGTTGCTCGTACTGAAGCCTTTTTGATGGCGAGCAACGTAGTTATCTTAGATGTGTTAGGGTTAGCATTGTTCGTAGTATCATATGCTGTCGTAGTGCAACCCTTATGCATCTAGCCGCCCTTACACCTATCTTAGGTGTAGGGGCGGCACCCCGCTTGATCATTGTTTAGTAGATCCGATCCGTTACGGTTGCTCCTTGTTCTTCAAGGATTAGTTTAATATCCGCAATAGTTAGGCCTTACAAAGGGTTGGAGGATCCGGCGGCGTGTAGGGTGTAGTTTGCTAGCCCTAGACGGGATGTTCGGGGATCAACCTCGTGTTGGTTTTTAGGCCCTGTCTAGGATCGGCTTACGATCACCGTACGCGAGCGCGGGGCCCAATCGTGAGTAGGATGATCCGATTATGCGGTGAAAACCCTAAATCGTCGTAGATCGCATTAGCTTTATCTTGATCAAGCAGGACCACCATATATTCGGACACCTTGTACGAATCATGGGTGGATCGGCTCTTCGAGCCGATTCACAGGATAACCTGAGAGCCGATTGAGGCTCGTATTTAACGTTTACGTGTATGCCCTGCAGGAAACTAAGCGAGGCATCATCCAACACCTTCCTGACCAGGTATAGGTCAGGTGGCACGCCCTTGCGACAGCATCGGACGTGTGACCAGAAGGCTTTGCGTGCCGTCGCTCTGAGGGACTGGGGCCAGCCGCAGCCCTGAGTTGTTCCCGGCTCTACGGTGTTGCCAGTCGTTGCTCGACGGTGGGTTTCTGACCGAAACTAAGTGCGTATCCGAAAGAGCGGGAAGAACAACAAAGTCGGAGGTCGTACCTAGCTCAAGATTCCTTGTCGCCGTTTTCTCCTCCGCATGATGGAGCACCGGGGTCGCCGCCGCCGTGCCCGTGAGGCGCGCGCTCTTCCGCAGGCTCCGCGGGGATGGTCCTGGTGCGACGTCGGCGCGGGATCGCCGAGACGTGTCCCGAGGGTGGCGCGCCCTGGTCTACCACCTGGCCCTCCGCCTTCATCATCTCACCATCGCCCCCCTCGTCATCCGCTTCCGCGCCGCCGTTGTTCTTGGAGGGGGAGTTCGCCGAGTCTTCACCGTCTGACTCCGCTGTGAGCAGGGCGGAGGAGTCCGGGAGGAGGGGAGACGCCAGTCCCTCACGGTCCACCTCCATAGCCGCGTCCGAGAGAAGCTGGTGCCCACCAGGAGGCGGCACGGTCACCGCCCTAGCCTGCTCCAGCTGGAGCAGCGGCAAGGGCCAGCTACAGAGGTTGCTCCCGTACTGGTCTGAGACCGCAGGAGCGTCGAGCCCAGGAAGCGCCGACAACCCCCAAGGTCCGGCAGCTCCAGAGCCAGAGTCGACACCGTCGTGGTTGGCGGTGCGCTCGCCGTGGTCGACGTCGGCTGGCCACTCGCAGGCGCAACACTCACAGCCTCGGCCCTGGCCTTGTCGCGGGCACCGAGCTCGTCCTATTCCTTCCGGGAAGGGCTGAGATCATCCATGTCATCATCATCATCCTCGTCGTCATCCTCCGGACCCGTCAGAGGTGGTGGATGGGGCGCAAAGCTGGAAGGGCCTCCAGCGGCCTCAACATGCACCCTAATGCAGTAGCCCAGCTTCTTGTGGAAGAGCTGCACCGAGCCCTTTAGCTTGTCAGGGTTGCGGCACGCCAGGAGCATACGCTCCGGCTGGCGGCTATGGATGGAAGCCTCGTCCACCCGCACCGGCCAGCCAAGCATGCGCATTCCCGCGAGTAGCTGGTCCGCCCTGCGCATCAGTCGTGGCACCCCGGTGAGATGGACCCAAACCTCCTGCAGCATCTCTACCGGCGCCGGGTCGGAGTCTGTCAAGCGAATGTCCACCACTGTTCCAGTGAGAGGAAGGAAAAGGCAGCCGCTGCGGACCGAGATCGGCATGGACTCGCTGGAGGGGAGCACCACGGAGAACTCATGTGTCGCTGTCTCCTCCACTTGTCAATCCCAATCAGCCTCCACGAGGTGATGGAGCTCTCGGTTCAAGTCCCTTGCCGAGAGCACCACATGCTTGAAAGAGATGACCGCCCTATTGGACATCTCCTCCGCCACCTCGTCGTCCTCCTCGAACTCCAAGGAGAAGAAACTCTCCTCGGCCACCGCTTGTCCCATGACGCGAAGCTCCAGTTGGCGGCCTTTGGAGGTACAGGCGACCGAGTTGTGTCCCTCGACACCACAGAGCAGGCACACCGGAGGGAAGGTGCATGCCACTTGGAAATGCCCCATCCGGCCGCACTTGAAGTACTCCATGTTGGAGGCCGGCGCCACCGCGTCTGCAACCGCAGAGGCAGGGCGGGAACCGGAGCTGGCCATCGAGCGCCCTGGCCCCGCCGGCTTCTTGCCAGCCGCCACCTCTGACACCTGGCCCCCACCAGGTGCACAGGCAGGAGGAGGGGCCGCCGCAGCAGCAGCCTCCTGCGCCAAACGGGAAGCCTCCCGCTTCTTCTCCCTCTCCACCCACCAAGTGGGAAAGGTATGGTTGTTGTTGTTGCCTTCGGCGCCGGCACGGGAACCACCCGCTCCGGACCGGCCGGTTTTGATTCCTCTCCTTGTGATCCCGGGCGCGGAGGTCTGCCTCCTGCTGCTGCTAATTTGGCCTGCCGGCCCAGGCCCCAGCCCCCGCGCCCGCGCGTTCGTCGTGCCTCCTCTTGTGCCCCGCTTGACTACGGTTGCGCTGCCCCACGTCGCCTTGATGCCTCTCCATGGCCGCAACTTGGATGAAGGAATGAGAGAGTGGGAGGGAGGGGCGCGATGCGAACGGAGCGGGTGGAACGGCGATGGCGGCGCATGTCCAGGGAGGAGGCAGGAAACCCTAACGTGAGATTGGAAGTGACCCTGCGAATCCAAAGCCACCGGGGAGAAAAGGGGGCCTCACCAGGGTTGTGCGTGTTGTCGGGCCGGAGGGAGGCCGGACCTGGATCGTGGACCTCCAGGCCCGCCTGCGGGTGGGGCTCCTCCTGGCCAACTCCCGAACTCGCCTCCTGGCCGAGCCCAGGAGCGGCCTATCCGCCGATCGCGAGTGGAGCGGGGGGAACCCTACCACCGAGTAAAGCGAGGGAGGGCTCTGCGTCGCTGCTGCCGCCACCGGCACCGGACACTGCGCAAACTCGTCCTTGGGTAGGCTCGCGCCTCCCGCCAGAGCCGAACGCGGCGTCCACGGCCCCCGCCGCACGCCAGGCTCCCAGCCAGCCGCGCGCCAACGTGCGTTTGGGCACAGTCGCCTCCATCGGGTCCGGTCGCCGGAGAGGCTGCCGCTGCAAGACCCCGCCGCAAACCGCGAGCCCCGGCCACCAGGCGCGAACGCCGCTCCGCGGACTGACCGGAGAGAACCCACAAGCTCCTCCGTCGCCCGCAGGAAAATGCCGAATGGCGTGCCCGCGCCACGCCCCGGCCCACACACGGGAGAGCCCTCCTCGCTGGGCTCGCTTCCACATCATCGACGTCGGGCGTGAGGACCCAGAACCTTCCGCCGAACCCGCCACCACTCACCAAAGGGCGCGGGCATAGCGTCGCCGGCGAGGAGCGGGGAGGCGAAGTCGCGGGGTTGTCCACATCGCCAAAGCCTTCTTCAGACATGTCCCTGTCAGCACGAAACACTTTCAGCCCGTTTCTAATTAATTTTTAAAATTGATTATATTATTCCATTTGTTTGATAGGCATTTTCTTCCTCAGGAGTATGATTTTGTAGTCGAAAAGAATGATCCGCACTAGTAAGCTATCTGTGTACATCTTAAGATTTACACGTATAAAATCGTCCATGCACTACAGGAATGGGCTGATATGCCGACGGCCGGGAATCCTCGGCGTAGTCGGTTTTGGTCGTCGGCCCTACGCTGAGGGCAGCCCTCGGCATAGCTCCTCGGAAAAGACCTCCCTCGGTGGAGCCACTACTGCCGTCGGCGTAACCCGGCCCTCGGCGTAGCACGCTACACCGATGGCAAAACCGTCGGCATACTAATTTAATAAAATCAAATTTTCTTTTTAAAAACAATTCGGAAAAATCATTTTTTGCTGTGCCGACGGAAAAACCCTCGACATAGAGTTTTAAGTTTTTTTCAATTTTTAATTTGTTTTACACCATTTTTTGTCTTTTTTTACTTGTTTATCTTTCACCCAAGATACTTTTAACTCTAAGTATACTTAATCTTAGGTCAATTCACAATTATGGTTAAACTATCCGGTCGGTCACCCATCTTCACACTACTCCAGCATCAGTACACTTAACTTCATGGTTCCATTCTGATAAGTTTTCACTAAAGAATTGATACCTTGACAATAATAGCATTTGTATCAACCCTATTAACTCTTGGACCGTGATATCTCACCTCTTTATATTTGAATTCCAAACAATTACTTAAGTAAACAATAATGAATATATAAGTAATAATAAGACTATTGAATTCAAATAATAATAAAATAATTTTATTTTTTGGTCTTTTTCCATTTAATATGGAATAATTAATATCTTTAAATCGGAAAATTGAAATTCCATAAATAATATGTCAAAATCGATCAGAAAAATGAAAGAAATCTAAATATAACATCCATATCATCTTTTGAATCTAAAAACTAGATAAATCCAAATATGACGTCGAGCTTGCCATCTGGCCAAAATCCCCCCCCCCCCGGAGATGCGGTATGGCCGTACTAGGCGTGCTGGTGGACTGTTCGCCAACACGCTAAACAGACCAAAATTAGCACATAAAATGATGTGTTATAGATCTAAAAAACATTTTTCCCGGAATTTATTAAGCGATGGAAAGTGTACCCCTAGTTCAAATTCGGTCAGTTTCCAGCGTATTCAGCGGGACACCGTAGGAAGCCGCAGGGATTCCCAGATAGCTAGTGCACACATATGGCATGTGATATGGGGTGCGGAGGCAGTGTCCTACCACTACACGGAGGTATCGCGCAATACTAAAATACGCCCCATGTAGGTGCTTCACAAAAAAACCGTTTTGGCACCACGAAAATGGAAAAATCATCACCCATGGATCGGATTGGAAATTCACTCCTGGGAGCCTTTCTTCCCATCTCAGGGACCACGCACGTGGCAAATATGACCTCGTTCCGACAAACTATGCGGTGTCACGGGCCATTTCCTACTCATTTCCCCTTAAAAACTACGGAAGTGATAGCCCTATTTGTGAAGGGTTTTCCAAAATAATTGTTGTATCCCACTTCCGACTTTTGGAGCGGTTACTAGGAAACATAAAATGACATCAGGCGGCTCCGCGGGATTTTCTGACTTTGTTTAAATTGTTATCTAGCCAAAACAGGCCCCACGGAGATGCGGTACGGCCGTACCGGGCGCGCTGGTGCACCCGTTCACCATCGCGCTAAACGGAAATTTTTTAGCACATAAAGTGATGTGCCGTAGACCTAAAAACATTTTTCCAGGAATTTATTGAGCGACGGAAAGTGTACCCCTAGTTCAACACCGTAAAGTTTCCTGCGGATTCGGCGGGACACCGCAGGAAGCCACGCGGATTCCTAGATAGCTAGAACGCACATATGACATGTGATAGGTAGTTCGGAGGAGGTCTCCTACCATTACACGGAGGTCTCGCGTAATACTAAAATGCTCCCCATGTAGCTGTTTCACAAAAAAAAATCCGTTTTGTCACCCCAAGAAATGAAAAACCATCGCCCGTGGGTCGGATTGAAAATCCGCGCCTGTAGCCTTGCTTCCCATCCTTGGGCCCACACACGTGGCAAATATGACCTCGTTCCGACAAACTATGCGGTGTGATGGCGTGTATTTCACACGTTCGTTGGGCAACCCCAAGAGGAAGGTATGATGCGCACAGCAGCAAGTTTTCCCTCAGAAAGAAACCAAGGTTTATCGAACCAGGAGGAGCCAAGAAGCACGTTGAAGGTTGATGGCGGCGGGATGTAGTGCGGCGCAACACCGGAGATTCCGGCGCCAACGTGGAACCTGCACAACACAACCAAAGTACTTTGCCCCAACGAAACATTGAGGTTGTCAATCTCACCGACTTGCTCGTAACAAAGGATTAACCGTATTGTGTGGAAGATGATTGTTTGCGAGAGAAAATAGTAAAACAAGTATTGCAGCAGATTTGTATTTCAGTATTAAAAGAATGGACCGGGGTCCACAGTTCACTAGAGGTGTCTCTCCCATAAGATAAAAGCATGTTGGGTGAACAAATTACTGTCGGGCAATTGACAAATAGAGAGGGCATAACAATGCACATACATGACATGATAAGGATAGTGAGATTTAATTGGGCATTACGACAAAGTACATAGACCGCCATCCAACTGCATCTATGCCTAAAAAGTCCACCTTCAGGTTATCATCCGAACCCCCTCCAGTATTAAGTTGCAAAGCAACGGACAATTGCATTAAGTATGGTGCGTAATGTAATCAACAACTACATCCTCGGACATAGCGCCAATGTTTTATCCCTAGTGGCAACAGCACAACACAACCTTAGAACTTTCTCATTCTTGTCCCGGTGTCAATGCGGGCATGAACCCACTATCGAGCATAAATACTCCCTCTTGGAGTTAAAAGTAAAAACTTGGCCGAGCCTCTACTAGTAACGGAGAGCATGCAAGATCATAAACAACACATATGTAATAACTTGATAATTAACATGACATGGTATTCTCTATCCATCGGATCCCGACAAACACAACATATAGAATTACGAGATAGATGATCTTGATCATGTTAGGCAGCTCACAAGATCCAACAATGAAGCACAATGAGGAGAAGACAACCATCTAGCTACTGCTATGGACCCATAGTCCGGGGGTGAACTACTCACTCATCACTCCGGAGGCGACCATGGCGGTGTAGAGTCCTCCGGGAGATGAATCCCCTCTCCGGCGGGTGCCGGAGGAGATCTCCAGAATCCCCCGAGATGGGATCGGCGGCGGCGTCTCTGGAAGGTTTTCCGTATCGTGGTTTTTCGCATCAGGGGTTTCGCGACGGAGGCTTTAAGTAGGTGGAAGGGCAGAGTCGGGGGCCAGACGAGGGGGCCACACCATAGGGCGGCGCGGGCCCCCCAGGCCGCGCCGCCTTGTGGTGTCGCCACCTCGTGGCCCCACTTCGTATGTTCTTCGGTCTTCGGAAGCTCCGTGGAAAAATAGGCCCACGGGTCTTCGTTTCGTCCAATTCCGAGAATATTTCGTTACTAGGATTTCTGAAACCAAAAACAGCGAGAAAACGGAACCGGCACTTCGGCATCTTGTTAATAGGTTAGTTCCAAAAATGCACGAATATGACATAAAGTGTGCATAAAACATGTAGGTATCATCAATAATATGGCATAGAACATAAGAAATTATCGATACGTCGGAGACGTATCAGCATCCCCAAGCTTAGTTACTGCTCGTCCCGAGCGAGGTAAAACGATAACAAAGATAATTTCTGAAGTGATATGCCATCATAACCTTGATCATACTATTTGTAAACATATGTAGTGGATGCAGCGATCAAAACAATGGTAATGACATGAGTAAACAAGTGAATCATAAAGCAAAGACTTTTCATGAATAGTACTTCAAGACAAGTATTAATAAGTCTTGCATAAGAGTTAACTCATAAAGCAATAAATCAAAGTAAAGGTATTGAAGCAACACAAAGGAAGATTAAGTTTCAGCGGTTGCTTTCAACTTGTAACATGTATATCTCATGGATAATAGTCAACATAGAGTAATATAACAAGTACAATATGCAAATATGTAGGAATCAATGCACGAGTTCACACAAGTGTTTGCTTCTTGAGGTGGAGAGAGATAGGTGAACTGACTCAACATAAAAGTAAAGAGAATGGTCCTTCAAAGAGGAAAGCATCGATTGCTATATTTGTGCTAGAGCTTTTATTTTGAAAACATGAAACAATTTTGTCAACGGTAGTAATAAAGCATATGAGTTATGTACATTATATCTTACAAGTTGCAAGCCTCATGCATAGTATACTAATAGTGCCCGCACCTTGTCCTAATTAACTTGGACTACCGGATCTTTGCAATGCACATGTTTTAACCAAGTGTCACAATGGGGTACCTCCATGCCGCCTGTACAAAGGTCTAAGGAGAAAGCTCGCATTTTGGATTTCTCGCTTTTGATTATTCTCAACTTAGACATCCATACCGGGACAACATGGACAACGAGATAATGGACTCCTCTTTAATGCATAAGCATGTGGCAACAATTATTATTCTCATATGAGATTGAGGATATGTGTCCAAACTGAAATTTCCACCATGAATCATGGCTTTAGTTAGCGGCCCAAAGTTCTTCTCTAACAACATGCATGCTCCAACCATAAAGGTGGTAGATCTCTCTTACTTCAGACAAGACGGACATGCATAGCAACTCACATGATATCCAACAAAGAATAGTTGATGGCGTCCCCAGAAACATGGTTATCGCACAACAAGCAACTTAATAAGAGATAAAATGCATAAGTACATATTCAATACCACAATAGTTTTTAAGCTATTTGTCCCATGAGCTATATATTGCAAAGGTGAATGATGGAATTTTTAAAGGTAGCACTCAAGCAATTTACTTTGGAATGGCGGATAAATACCATGTAGTAGGTAGGTATGGTGGACACAAATGGCATAGTGGTTAGCTCAAGTATTTGGATGCATGAGAAGTATTCCCTCTCGATACAAGGTTTAGGCTAGCAAGGTTATTTGAAACAAACACAAGGATGAACGGTACAGCAAAACTCACATAAAAGACATATGGTAAACATTATAAGACTCCATACCGTCTTTCTTGTTGTTCAAAACTCAATACTAGATGTTATCTAGACTCTAGAGAAACCAAATATGCAAACCAAATTAGCAAGCTCTAAGTATTTCTTCATTAATGGGTGCAAAGTATATGATGCAAGAGCTTAAACATGAGCACAACAATTGCCAAGTATCACACTATCCAAGACATTATAGCATTTTACTACATGTATCATTTTCCAATTCCAACCATATAACAATTTAACGAAGAAGAAACTTCGCCATGAATACTATGAGTAGAACCTAAGGACATATTTGTCCATATGCTACAGCGGAGCGTGTCTCTCTCCCATAAAGTGAATGCAAGGATCCATTTTATTCAAACAAAACAAAAACAAAAACAAACTGACGCTCCAAGCAAAGTGCATAAGATGTGACGGAATAAAAATATAGTTTCGAGGGAGGAACACGATAATTTTGTCGATGAAGAAGGGGATGCCTTGGGCATCCCCAAGCTTAGACGCTTGAGTCTTCTTAGAATATGCGGGGGTGAACCACCGGGGCATCCCCAAGCTTAGAGCTTTCACTCTCCTTGATCATATTGCATCATACTCCTCTCTTGATCCTTGAAAACTTCCTTCACACCAAACTCGAAACAACTCATTAGAGGGTTAGTGCATAATAAAAATTCACATGTTCAGAGGTGACACAATCATTCTTAACACTTCTGGACATTTCATAAAGCTACTGGGACATTAATGGATCAAAGAAATTCATCCAACATAGCAAAAGAGGCAATGCGAAATAAAAGACAGAATCTGTCAAAACAGAACAGATCCGTAAAGATGGATTTTATTAGGCCACCAGACTTGCTCAAACGAAAATGCTCAAATTGAATGAAAGTTGCGTACATATCTGAGGATCATGCTCGTAAATTGGCTTAATTTTCTGAGCTACCTACAGGGAGATAGACCCAGATTCGTGACAGCAAAGAAATCTGGAACTGCGCAGATAATCCAAATCTAGTACTTACTTTTCTATCAAAGACTTTACTTGGCACAACAAAACATAAAACTAAGATAAGGAGAGGTTGCTACAGTAGTAAACAACTTCCAAGACACAAATATAAAACAAAAATACTGGAGTAAAAACATGGGTTGTCTCCCATAAGCGCTTTCTTTAACGCCTTTCAGCTAGGCGCAGAAAGTGTATCTTAAGTAACATCGAGAGATGAAGCATCAACATCATAATTTGTTCTAATGATAGAATCATAAGGTAACTTCATTCTCTTTCTAGGGAAGTGTTCCATACCTTTCTTGAGAGGAAATTGATATTTAATATTACCTTCCTTCATATCAATAGTAGCACCAACGGTTCGAACAAAAGGTCTTCCCAATATAATGGGGCAAGATGCATTGCATTCAATATCCAAGATAACAAAATCAACGGGGACAAGGTTATTGTTAACCATAATATGAACATTATCAACTTTCCCCAAAGGTTTCTTTTTAGCATTATCAGCGAGATTAACATCCAGATAACAATTTTTCAATGGTGGCAAGTCAAGCATATCATATACTTTTTTAGGCATAACAGAAATACTTGCACCAAGATCACATAAAGCATTACAATCAAAATCTTTAACTCTCATTTTAACGATGGGCTCCCAACCATCTTCTAGCTTTCTAGGAATAGAAGTTTCAAGTTTTAGTTTCTCCTCTCTAGCTTTTATGAGAGCATTTGTAATATGTTTTGTGAAAGCCAAGTTTATAGCGCTAGCATTGGGACTTTTAGCAAGTTTTTGCAAGAACTTTATAACTTCAGAGATGTGGCAATCATCAAAATCTAAATCATTACAATCTAAAGCAATGGGATTATCATCCCCAAGGTTGGAAAAAATTTCAGCAGTTTTATCACAAGCAGTTTCAGCAGTTTTAGCAGTTTCAGGTAATTTTGCGCGCTTTGCACTAGGAGTAGAAGCATTGCCAACACTAATTATTTTATTATTGATAGTAGGAGGTGCAGCAACATGTGAATCATTAGCATTGCTAGTGGTGGTAATAGTCCAAACTTTAGTTATATTTTCCTTTTTAGCTAGTTTTTCATTTTCTTCTCTATCGCACCTAGCACGCAGTTCAGCCATTAATCTTATATTCTCATTAATTCTAACTTGGATGGCATTTGCTGTAGTAACAATTTTATTTTCAATATCCCTATTAGGCATAACTTTTGATTTCAAAATATCAACATCAGAGGCAAGACTATCAACTCTAGAAACAAGAATATCAATTTTATTGAGCTTTTCCTCAACAGATTTGTTAAAAGCAGTTTGTGTGCTAATAAATTCTTTAAGCATGGCTTCAAGTCCAGGGGGTGTATTCCTATTATTGTTGTAAGAATTCCCATAAAAATTAGCATAACTGTTACCATTATTATAAGGATATGGCCTATAGTTATTACTAGAATTGTTCCGATAAGCATTGTTGTTGAAATTACTATTTTTAATGAAGTTTACATCAACATGTTCTTCTTGAGCAACCAATGAAGCTAATGGAACATTATTAGGATCAACATTAGTCCTATCATTCGCAAGCATAGACATAATAGCATCAACCTTATCATTCAAGGAAGAGGATTCTTCAACAGAATTTACCTTCTTACCTTGTGGAGCTCTTTCCGTGTGCCATTCAGAGTAATTAACCATCATATTATCAAGGAGCTTCGTTCCTTCACCAAGAGTGATGGACATAAAGGTACCTCCAGCAGCTGAATCCAATAAATTCCGCGAAGAAAAATTCAGTCCTGCATGGAAGGTTTGGATGATCATCCAAGTAGTCAGTCCATGGGTTGGACAATTTTTAACCAGAGATTTCATTCTTTCCCAAGCTTGAGCAACATGTTCATTATCCAATTGTTTAAAATTCATTATGCTACTCCTCAAAGATATAATTTTAGCAGGGGGATAATATCTACCAATAAAAGCATCCTTGCATTTAGTCCAGGAATCAATACTATTCTTAGGCAGAGATAGCAACCAATCTTTAGCTCTTCCTCTTAATGAGAAAGGAAACAATTTTAATTTTATAATGTCACCATCTACATCTTTATACTTTTGCATTTCACATAGTTCAACAAAATTATTGAGATGGGCAGCAGCATCACCAGAAAATTGAGATTTAGTAAAGCAGGTTTAATTTCAAAGAATTCTGCTGTAGTAGCAGGTGGAGCAATAGGTGTGCATAGGAAATCATTATTATTTGTGCTAGTGAAGTCACACAACTTAGTATTTTCAGGGTTGGCCATTTTAGCAATAGTAAATAAAGCAAACTAGATAAAGTAAATGCAAGTAAACAAATTTTTTTGTGTTTTTGATATAGCAAACAAGCCAATAAATAAAGTAAAGCTAGCAACTAATTTTTTTGTGTTTTGATACAATGCAGCAAACAAAGTAGTAAATAAAATAAAGCAAGACAAAAACAAAGTAAAGAGATTGAGAAGTGGAGACTCCCCTTGCAGCATGTCTTGATCTCCCCGGCAACGGCGCCAGAAAATGTGCTTGATGGCGTGTATTTCACACGTTCGTTGGGCAACCCCAAGAGGAAGGTATGATGCGCACATCAGCAAGTTTTCCCTCAGAAAGAAACCAAGGTTTATCGAACCAGGAGGAGCCAAGAAGCACGTTGAAGGTTGATGGCGGCGGGATGTAGTGCGGCGCAACACCGGAGATTCCGGCGCCAACGTGGAACCCGCACAACACAACCAAAGTACTTTGCCCCAACGAAACAGTGAGGTTGTCAATCTCACCGGCTTGCTGTAACAAAGGATTAACCGTATTGTGTGGAAGATGATTGTTTGCAGAGAAAATAGTAAAACAAGTATTGCAGAAGATTTGTATTTCAGTATTAAAAGAATGGACTGGGGTCCACAGTTCACTAGAGGTGTCTCTCCCATAAGATAAAAGCATGTTGGGTGAAAAAATTACAGTCGGGCAATTGACAAATAGAGAGGGCATAACAATGCACATACATGACATGATAAGTATAGTGAGATCTAATTGGGCATTACGACAAAGTACATAGACCGCCATCCAACTGCATCTATGCCTAAAAAGTCCACCTTCAGGTTATCATCCGAACCCCCTCCAGTATTAAGTTGCAAAGCAACGGACAATTGCATTAAGTATGGTGCGTAATGTAATCAACAACTACATCCTCGGACATAGCGCCAATGTTTTATCCCTAGTGACAACAGCACAACACAACCTTAGAACTTTCCATTCTTGTCCTGGTGTCAATGCAGGCATGAACCCACTATCGAGCATAAATACTCCCTCTTGGAGTTAAAAGTAAAAACTTGGCCAGAGCCTCTACTATTAACGGAGAGCATGCAAGATCATAAACAACACATATGTAATAACTTGATAATTAACATGACATGGTATTCTCTATCCATCGGATCCCGACAAACACAACATATAGAATTACAGATAGATGATCTTGATCATGTTAGGCAGCTCACAAGATCCAACAATGAAGCACAATGAGGAGAAGACAACCATCTAGCTACTGCTATGGACCCATAGTCCAGGGGTGAACTACTCACTCATCACTCCGGAGGCGACCATGGCGGTGTAGAGTCCTCCGGGAGATGAATCCCCTCTCCGGCAGGGTGCCGGAGGAGATCTCCGGAATCCCCCGAGATGGGATCGGCGGCGGCGGCGTCTCCGGAAGGTTTTCCGTATCGTGGTTTTTCGCATCGGGGGTTTCGCGACGGAGGCTTTAAGTAGGCGGAAGGGCGAGTCGGGGGCCTGACGAGGGGCCACACCATAGGGCGGCGCGGGCCCCCCCTGGGCCGCGCCGCCTTGTGGTGTCGCCACCTCGTGGCCCCACTTCGTATGTTCTTCGGTCTTCTGGAAGCTCCGTGGAAAAATAGGCCCCTGGGTCTTCGTTTCATCCAATTCCGAGAATATTTCGTTACTAGGATTTCGAAACCAAAAACAGCGAGAAAACGAGAACCGGCACTTCGGCATCTTGTTAATAGGTTAGTTCCATAAAATGCACGAATATGACATAAAGTGTGCATAAAACATGTAGGTATCATCAATAATATGACATAGAACATAAGAAATTATCGATACGTCGGAGACGTATCACGGTGTCACAGGCCGTTTCCTACTCATTTCTCCTAAAAGTCATAGAACTCTGGACTTGATAGCCCTGTTCGTGAAAGGTTTTCCAAAATAATTTCCGTATCTTAATTCCGACTTTTAGAGTGGTTACTAGGACACATAAAATGACTTCATGCGGCTCCGCGAGATTTTCTGACTTCGCTTAAATTGCCATCTGACCAAAACAGGAACCCGAGGATATATAAGGAAGTGTTTGAATTGTTACAATGTTAACATGGTACCCTACATGAGTTAAATATGTATGATTTTGACATAAACAAATAGAGGATGTTTTTGTGGACATTTTGATACCTTAAACGTATTTTTATGACGTCATATAAATTAGTTATGATTTTTACAAAATCAGACAAATTTGAAGGATGGCCTACGCGAGAGTGGTCGTCCCTGTCTACGCCTAGATTCAAGGGTATGCCGAGGGGGGCTGCCCTCGGCGTAGATCTCGCTATGCCAACGACAATGCTACGCTGAGGATATTTTTGGCAGACTGACCTGGTCGGGCCATATGTCGATGGCTCCGATGTTTAGCCATCGGCGTATAAAAAAAACCTCGGCGTATCGCGCCATTTGTGTAGTACACCACGGTCGATCGGCAGCCTCAGAGAGGTTAGAGTTGACACGGAGCTGGAAGAAGACAATCTACGAACGCGGGGGAGGACGATGGCGGGGACGGAGCTCGAGCGCATCGCTGACGTGATGCTCAGGCGCGTCGCCTCGTGGAGCTCCTGCGTGTCGCCGCAATGGTGCTGGAGCGCGTCCTTCCATCAAGCTTGAGCTCCTGCTTGTCCTTTCGCTGATCCCGAGAGGAGCTAGCTCCTGCCCGTGGTTGCGCTGATCGCGGGTAGAGTTAGCTCCTGCGTATGGAAATCCAACCGAGATCAGGCCTCCCCTCCTCTGATCGCGGGGAGATTGCGATCGGGTCATGGCTAGCAATTTTCACTACGGGAGAGCACAGATGTGCCGTCGGCCATCGTGTGTGCCAACGGCCAAATATCGGGGCCGTCGGCACAGAAGCCTCCGGACCGCGTTGACAAGGATGACCGTCGACGTTAAAATGGTCGTCGGTACAGACCGGTTGTGCCGACGGCCACCGTCGGCACAGTTCTGGCCGTCGGCACAGGACCAGTCTAGCCGTCGGCACAACATTTTTTCCCTTTTTTTTACTACAGACCTGTGCCGACGGTTATACTGTCGGCATAGCTTTTTTTCTATTTCTACACGACAGTCTTCAAAAAAGCATAACTAAATCATTCTAATTGAGAAAAATAAGTATAATATATCAAATTTTGCAGAAAAACAAGATCTATCATAGAAAAATATAAAAAAAAGGAATATTTAAAATACCTAAACAAATCTTCTTAGGAATGAGCTATAATGTTCGAGGTTTCATGGCTTTCACACAAGCCAAAAATGAAAAAAATTGTCGCTCGTGGGTCGGATTAGAAATCCGCGTCCGGGGTCTTGCTTCCCATCCTATTGTCCACACACGTGCCAAATATGATCTCGTTTCGGCAAACTATGCCATGCCGAGACCGTTTCCCACCTCATTTCCCCTGAAATACATAGAACTCCGGACGTGATAGCCCTTTTCGTGAAGGTTTTTTCAAAATAATTGCCGTATACTAGTTTTGACAAACGGAATAGGTACTATGACATATAAAATGACGTCACGCGGCTCAGTGGGATTTTTGGACTTCGTTCAAATTGTCATCTGGCCAAAACAGGACCCCGGGACATGCGGTATTGCCGTGCCGGGCGTGTGGGTGCACCCATTCACGAACAAACTAAACGGACAGAAATTAGCACATATAATGATGCGTCGTAGAACTAAAAACAATTTTTCCGGAATTTCTGGAGCGAAGGATAGTTCACCCCTAGTTCAAATCCGGTCAGTTTCCAGCGGATTCGGCGGGACACCGCTGGAGGCCGCATGGGTTCCCAAAAAGCTAACGAGTGCACATGTCATGTGATAGGTGGTGCGTGATGACCCACAAGTATAGGGGGTGTATCGTAGTACTTTCGATAAATAAGAGTGTCGAACCCAACGAGGAGCAGAAGGTGTTGGCAAGCAGTTTCGATGAAGGATTCACTGTAAATGCTCACAGACAAGTAATCAGGGGGATTTGATATAACAGATAAATAAAGTACAAGTAAATAAAATGCGAGAGTAATAGTTGCAGCAAGTGGCCCAATCCTTTTTAGAACAAAGGACAAGCCGGTTTATTTACTTATAATGACCAAACGTTCTTGAGGACACACGGGAATTAGGCTAGTGCTTTCGCTTCATATAGCTGATTAATCTTCATTGTTTTGATAAGTGTTGTGTGGGTGAACCTATGCTAATGCACCGCCCTTCCTAGGACTAATACATACTTGTGATTATACCCCTTGCAAGCATCCGCAAATACAAGAAAGTAATTAAGATAAATCTAACCACAGACCTTAAACTCGAGATCCCGCTATCCCTCCTGCATCGATATACCAACGGGGGTTCAGGTTGCTGTCACTCCGGCAACCCCACAATTAGCAAACGAATACAAGATGTATTCCCCTAGGCCCATAAAGCTGAAGTATGATGTAGTTGACGTTCACATGACACCACTAGAAGAATAACACCACAATTTAAATATCATAACATTGAATATTACTCAACATAGTTCACTACTAACATTTAGACTTCACCCATGTCCTCAAGAACTAAACGAACTACTCACGAGACATCATATGGAACATGATCAGAGGTGATATGATGATGAATAACAATCTGAACATAAACCTTGGTTTAATAGTTTCACTCAATAGCATCAACAACAAGGAGTAATCAATACCGAGAGAGTTTCCCCTATCAAACAATCAAGATTCAACCCTAGATGTTACAGCGGTGACGAGGTGCAGCGGTGAAGATGGCGGCGACGGTGGTGGAGATGATGGTGATGATGATCCCAATGAAGTCCAGCTCGATGACGGTGACGATGGCGTCGATTTCCCCCTCCGGGAGGGAATTTCCCCGGCGGATTTCAGCCTGCCGGAGAGCTCTTTTCTCTCTGGTGTTTTCCGCCCCGCAGAGGCGGCTGTGTCTCTTCGCGATTCTCCTTTGGAGCTCAGGTTTTCGGGAAGAAGAAGTACGCGAAAGAGAGGCGGCCGAAGGGGGCTATGGGCCCCCTCCCCACAAGGCGGCGCGGCCAGGCCAGGGCCCGCGCCGGCCTATGGGGGGGCCCATGGCGGCCCTCCTCGGCTCCTCCTTTTGGCTGACTCATTCTTCTGGAAGAATAAGATCTTCGGTGTAATTTCCGTCAATTATTGATCTCTAGAAATATTGCATTCTGACGGTGCTTTTTCCAGCAGAATCCTGACTCCGGTGAATGATCCTCCAATAATCATGAAACATGCAAAATAGATGAAATAACATAAGTATCATCTCTAAATATGAAATATATCAATGAATAACAGTAAATTATGATATAAAATAGTGATGCAAAATGGACGTATCAGTGCGTAGGTGGTCTACAATCATCGCACGGAGGTTTCACATCATACTAAAATACGCCCCATGTAGCTGCTTCACAAATAAAAACCGTTTGGGCATGCTAAAAATGAAAAGATGGTCGTCCGTGGGTTGGATTAGAAATCCGCGTTCGGGGTCTTGCTTCTCATCCTAGGGTCCACACACGTGCCAAATATGACATTGTTTCAGCAAACTATGCCATGCCGAGACCGTTTCCCACCTCATTTCACCTGAAATCCATAAAACTCCGGACGTGATAGTCCTTTTCATGAAGGGTTTTTTAAAAATAATTGCCGTATCCCAGTTTTGACAAATGGAATAGTTACTATGACATAAAAAATGATGCCACCCGGGTCCGTGGGATTTTTTTGACTTCGTTCAAAAAGCCATCTGGCCAAAACAGGGCCCCCGGGACATGCGGTATAGCCGTACCGAGCGTGCGGGTGCACCCATTCGTGAACAAACTAAACAGACAAAAATTAGCACATATAATGATGCGTCGTTGAACTAAAAACACTTTTTTCGGAATTTCTGGAGCGACGGATAGTTGACCCCTAGTTCAAATCCGGTCAGTTTCCAACGGATTCAGCGGGACACCGCCGGAAGCCGCATGGGTTTCCAAAAAGCTAACGCGTGGATATGTCATGTGATAGGTGGTGCGTAGGTGGTCTACTATCATTGCACAGAGATTTCACGTCATACTAAAATGCGCCCCATGTAGCTGCTTCACAAATAAAAACAGTTTGGACACGCTGAAAATGAAAAGATGGTCGTCTGTTGGTCGGATTAGAAATACGCGTCCGGGGTCTTACTTCCCATCCTAGGGCCCACACACGTGCCAAATATGATCTCGTTTCGGCAAACTATGTCATGCCGAGGCCGTTTCCCACCTCATTTCCCCTAAAATCCATAGAACTCCGGACGTGATAGCCCTTTTCGTGAAGGGTTTTTAAAAATAATTGATGTATCCCGGTTTTCACAAACGGAATAGTTACTATGACATATAAAATGACATCACGCGGCTCCGTGGTATTTTTTGACTTCGTTCAAATTGCCATCTTGCCAAAACAGGACCCCCAGGACATGCGGTATCGTCGTACCGGGCATGCGAGTGCACCCATTCGCGAACAAACTAAACGGACAAAAATTAGCACATATAATGATGCGTCGTTGAACTAAAAATAATTTTTTCGGAATTTCCGGAGCGACGGATAGTTCACCCCTACGGTCAGTTTCTAGCGGATTCGGCGGGACACCGCCGGAAGCTGCATGGGTTCACAAAAATCTAACGCGTTCACATGTCATGTGAAAGGTTGTGCGTAGGTGGTCTACTATCATCGCACGGAGGTTTCACGTCATACTAAAATGTGCCCCATGTAGCTGCTTCACAAATAAAAACCGTTTAGAAACGCTAAAAATGAAAAGATGGTTGTCCGTGGGTCGGATTAGAAATCCGCGTCCAGGGTCTTGCTTCCCATTCTAGGGTCCATACACGTGCCAAATATGACCTTGTTTCGGCAAACTATGCCATGCCGAGGCCGTTTCCCACCTCATTTTCGATAAAGTCAGTCAAATTTAAACTAGAGGTACTTGATCTAATGCTCATGATTTTTGGGTAAGTTAGATGTCATATTTGTATTCCTCTCATTTTTCTGATCAATTTAGACATATTATTTGACAAATTCGCATTTACTGATATTAATTATTTCATATTAAATAAAAAGACAAAAATAAAAATATTTAATTGTTTTCAAATTCTATATTATTATTATTTATATATATTCATTGTTGTTTACTTAAGTAATTGTTTAGAATTCAAAAATATAGAGGTGTGACATCACGGTCAAAGGGTTAATATGATAGATATGGTCATATTAACATCAAGGTGTCATTTCTTTCATTGAAGCTCATCCGAACAGAACCAAGAAGTTAAGTGTGCCGAGGCGGGAGTAGTGTGATGATGGGTGACCAATTGGGAAGTAGTGCAATTTGACCTAAGATTAAGTGTACTAAGTGTTATTGTGAAAGATTAACAAGTAAAAAGTAGAAGAAGAAAGGTAAAAAAATAAAAAAATATTTATTTTTTCAAAAAAAAATTAAATTATTTTTTCGAAAATAAATTTGAAAATTTTGAATTGCTATGCCGACGGTTTAACCGTCGGCACAACAATCTGTGCCGACGGCCAGTCTGTGCCGACGGTGATTGGGCAGTCCCCGACCAGAACTGTGCCGACGATGGTACGCCGACGGTCAGCGTCGGCACAGCCTGTGCCGACGGCCTTCTGGGCTGTGCCGACGGCTGGCGGCCGTCGGCATACTCCATCTCTCCCGTAGTGTTTGAATTTTAAGTATAGCTTAATTTATTGTGGAGTTTTCATTTGTAAAATTGTAAGGGCATCTCCAACGGGGCACGGACGCCGTGCGACCGTTTGCGTCCGAGCGGACCGAAAATGCGTCTGCACCCTGCTCCAGCGGGCCGACTTATCGTGTACGAGGCGTCTGCCGCGATGCAAACGCGGCGGAAATATGCGGCACGTTTGCATCTCCGCGGACGCTGCGGGGTCGCGCCTAGCGTCCGCTCGCTTCCCCCACGGGCCGCAGGCCTGGTTCGATCGGCCTCGAATTAAAGCACAGCAAGCGCGCAAATGTCAACCGTCGGAGTGGCAACTGCGCCGATCAACCCGCCAACCGCCGGAATGGAGCACCGAACCGCCGCGGAAGAGCAACCGCAGGTCTCTTCGTTATACACGCCGGCATTAATCCCGCAGAATATAACACATGCGTCTACTGTAATTCACGTCGAACCGCTTGGCTTCGAGTAATCTATCCAGTGAGCTGTTTATGGCAGCAACAAAGATCATTCAGTACTACTTATTTTCGCGTTTAAACTTGATCATTCAAATTGGGAAATCTTTCAACAAAAATAAAAAGGAGCAGGAAAACATAACAGTTACATGTCCGTCAGACGACGGAAATGGACACCCGCGGATAATTTAGACATCCAAAATGTGTCAGCCTTTTGAATATGCCATAATTTAAAGGAAAATGATGCAATACCTCCGGGGGATGGCACGCATCGTAGCCTCCGGCTTGTACGAACGACGCGTGTCCCTGTGGTTGCGTAGAAACAAATTGATTCCTGGTGGGCCCCACCCACGTGCAGCTATCTCTTCCTCATCCCCATTCGATTTCAATGTCTGCCTTGGAGAGATACCGAGCGTCGCCGCCGCCGCTGTACTCCCGTTGTGGGAAGCGGCCACGACGCCCTGTACGTGGCCACCGCTGCACGCCGGTGATTTTGGTACCGCCGCCGTCGTTGCTGCTCTGCCTCCCCTGCGTGTGGCCGCCGCCTACCCCGACCTCCTCCGCCTGCAACTGCCGCGTCCTCGTCGCTGTTCGCCTCCTCGTAGGCCGCCACGCCGAGCATCGCCACTCCTGCGCGCTGCCGCCTCCCCTGACCTTCTCGTCCTGTAGCCTCCACGCCGCGCCCTCGCCGGCGCTGAGGCCGAGCTCCGCCTCCCCTGCGCGTGGCTGTCGGCTCCCCTGACCCCCTCCACCTGCCGCCTCCTCGTTGGCCTAACGCTGCCCTCGTCCTCCTCACGAGCCCCCGCCGGCGCCCACCGTCGTCAGAGATGGAGGCCACGACGAGCGCTCACGCGGGAGGAGGTGTGCACGCGCCACCGCCAGTTCGTCTGCGATCTCGGCCGCGAGCGGCGAGGCCAAGCCTGAGCCAGCGGAATATGGCCAGGAGGAAAGTGCGGCTTCACAACCATGGGTGCTGCGTGGTGCTGTTTTGTGCGCCGTCGATGGTCCAAAGCCGCTGAGCTGCGAGGTCGCTACTGCTGCCATCTCGGCCAACCGTGAGCGGCAGTGCTGCCAGCCAAAAAAAAAAGATGCTACAACTGATGGACAACGCCGCGACAAAGGAAGCTCATTGATGCTACCATCGATGGTGGGCGGTGCTACCATCGGCGAGGTGGTGCTACCACCTGAGATGGTTGTGCTGCCATAGATAGGCGACAATGCTACAATCGACGTGCGGCTCTGCTACCAACCGTGCCCCATGGTGCTACCTGTAGGGTCGCGTTTCATGATTTTGCGTCCAGCCAAGAGTGATTTTGCTACTTGCCCCTTTCTTGTTTGCTACAACTTTTTTGCCATTTTGCTACAATAACGGAATACTTTTCAACTGGTCAAGATATTGGGCGAGGTTGTTTTCATTTTGCTACATTAGCACAATTTTTTGCTACAATAGTATATTTTTTTGCTACGCGCTCTCCGGCGAGGTCGCCGGCGAGTCTCCGGTGGTCTCCGGCGAGCTCAGCCTCTTCCTTTTTATTTTGTGGGTGAACCGTTTTTTGCTACACTGAAGCAAAATTGAAATTTTTTTTGCTACCCGACAGCAAAAAGGACACGTGTCAGCACGGGAACCAGGGGGCTGGAAAACAAAATCCCCTGGGGGATTCCTAGCACTGTCCTAAATACACCCCACTGAGCTTTTCGGATGGAGAAAGTATGTCGTTGTCGCTATCCGGCCCATCGGCTCGTCTACAGGTCAGCGACCATATATATCGATCAATCGACGGCATCCACGTGCCGCATAGGCGCCCATGATGCTGATGCATGTCCAGCACGTGCGTCAGGAGTGCCGCTGACGCGAGCAAGGGTGACGTACGCACCAAGATCGATCGACCAAGAGCAGCAGTCACTTTAATTGCTCTTGGCCGGTGCACACGTACTCGATCTGTACATTGCGCACGCGCTACCTAGAACAAACGATCGATCGTTTGCGTGCATGACAGTCGCATGGCACATGCTTGATTTAGTTTACCCACTTGTGCCCACACTCTTAGTTTAGCAAAACCTTGATAAAAGAATATAGCGCCAAAGCTTTTGTCGTTTTTGTCCTTCTTACAACACTTAGGCTGGTGCCGGTGCATCACCTGTTATAGCCTCGCCACGTCAGCTTTTACCCTCACTCTCACCCTACTCTCACCCCACTCTCTCACGGTGCCAGTGCACAGGTTATAGTGCCAGCTCTTACTTCTCTCTCCTCCACATCACCATTTCTTTTTCAGATTAAGTTATTTCGCTCGATTTTTTTTAGACATTAAAATAATGCAAGAAAATTATTTTATTCAACTCAAAATGTTACCGATTACGTAATAATAAATAAATTTGCATAATAAATTTTAAAAATTACATAATAAATAAAAAATAAATTCTAATCCTCTTCCTCCTCCTCGTTGTCATCATCTTCCAGACCAAGCTCTTTTTCCACCATCTGGATAGCCTTCGCATGTTTGCGCTTTTCTGCTTCATTCATGTCGGCGGTTGATCTGTCTTTCATTTTTTTCCATTGCTTGAGTAGCTTAGCCTTTACTAAACCATTTCACATGTTCTTCATCGCGAAGGATTTACTTGCTACCTCACTTCTTGATGAGGATTCATTCCCCTTCCTCCTATCCTTACGTGTCGCGGCCTTGGCCCTATCGCGACCCGTTGGACGCTCCTCCTCCGTCGTTGCCTCGCTAGAGCTGTACTCACCAGAAACTCCCAGACGGCTTCTCTTGGCAGTGGAATCGGATCCACTACCAGGACCATGTTGTCCTGTTCACTTCGCTTCATTGCGAACAGCTTCCCACCAGTGGTGCCGTCTGAAAGGCTGAGTCACTCTTTTGTCATTCGAGTACCTCGCCATTGCCGCCTTCATGACCATTGCATCGTCTGCTCCACTCTGACGTAACGCTTCTTCTTGGATGTGGTATGCATTGAACAGGGACACCTCCTTGTTGTAGGCGTTGCAATGACCGATTACGGGCAGGATCCGAGGTAGAGTTGAAGGTTGCAGCTATCTGACCCCAAAAACTAGGGCCGGTCTTGCAATTACCGGCGACAGAGTCCTTGGAGTGAAAAAAGCCAAGCATGAACCTACCCCGAAATAGATATTGTTAGTGAAAAATCCAAGCAAGAACCAACCCCAAAATAAATATGTGATGGGTAAGTAAAGTACCAGTTTTTCCTCGTCCGCAGTTGTCCAGTCAAGCCTCTTTGGACGCGGTTGTAGGATTGTTTCTGCGGCATCGGACTCGAAGCTTGGAGCACTGGCTTCAGGAGGTGGTGGGGGGTACGGACCATATGTCACGTATGGATATGGAGGTGGAGCATATGAACCGTACGAAGGTGGTGGGTAAGGAGGTACAGTCCCACTCCCGCTACCTGTAGGTGGAGCATGTGGAGGTGGTGGGGGGTATGGATACGGAGGCGGAGGGTATGAACCATATGGCGCCGGAGGTGGGGCGTATGGCCCTTATGGCCCCGGAGGTGGTGTGCCAATGGAGTATAAAACTCGGGGAAGCGGCGAAGAACCGACATTGGAGCGACGATGTGTTGGAGAGACATCATCTAGGTGTAAGGATGGTGACCCGTCGGGCTGCAAGAGATCCGTGAATGAGGTCATATCTGGAGTCCAACCAGACATGGTGGAGAAGATTTGAGAGAGTGAAGGAGATGAATGAGATGAAATGGGTGTGGAGTGAGTGAAACCATATGGGGGTATTTATAGGTGGTGGGGATGAAATTTTGGGGTTTTTGGCTTTTTTTTTCCAATTTTTTGAGCCAGCAATGGCTACCCCAACGGCTAGTTGACGTGGACGAATCAGATCGCACCACGTCAGCTAGCCGTTACCCCCTCCCTCTCGCCCCCGCTCTCGTCCTGACCCGCCAGCGCACCGCCTCGCTCTCGCCCCCCTCTCGCCCCCCTCTCGCCCCCCTCTCGGCGCCAGCGCGGGCGGTAGCCGGGCGGTAGCGGGCGCTACCGCCGGGCGGTGGATCCATCGCCCCGCGCTGCCGTCTTGCCTCACTATCGCCTCCCTGTCGCCTCCGGCGGGCGGTACCGCCCGCCCTAACGCATGCGTTGACACCAGCCTTATAGGTGAGCATCTCGAGCAGGACGACGCGGCTGTTTGCGCGCGCAGCAGGGTGATGTATAGTGATCGGATCGCGAAGACGGGCAAACGCGACCCAAATATGCAGGACGTTTGCGTCTCCGCAGACGTCGCATGGTCGCGCCGAGCTTCCCTCTTTTCTTACCTGGTCCTGCACGTCAGGGCAACGAAATCGATCACGCGAATTTGCTTCCTCTTCCCCTTCTTTGCTGCCCTAGTGCGACGCCACCACCCCACCCCCGCTGCACCGTCGCAGTACAAGCCGTCTGCTCGGGCCTCGCCGCGTCGCAGAACCTGAGTCGGGTAGGTTCTGGGGCGCACCTGTCGGGGCCAAACATGTGTCGGTTGCGCCGCCCGGCCTCGCCAACCATGACCTGTTCGGTCAATTGCGTCGGTAGGTTTCTTACTCATCTTTTCGATGATATTGTAGGTGACCATTGATCTGCAGTTGCTACTCACGCAGATGGACATGTGGAAAATGCTAGACAAGTTCCGCGCTGAGGTCATCGACTCCTCTTCCGACGAAAAGTCCGATCACACGACGTAGACCATGGCTACTGCTCCGGCCTCCATCCTCCACGAGCACAATAACAACCAAATGAAGGGCCGCTCAAAAAACCTTCAGCACACTACTGGCTCCACAGAAGGACTAGTTCGACCGCACCAATCCGGTGTTCCCAGAAAAAATGTTCCGACGCTGGTACAGGATGTCAAGGGACATGTTCATGGTCATTCTACGGGGCGTCAGAGACTACGACCCGTACTTCATTTCAGGTGTTGCCGACATGCATGTCGATCGCACGAACAGGCTTCAGGTCGACTCTATGTCCGACACTATTTCCTTCGCCGTGGACTCGAACGACCAAATCCAAGAACTTCTGAAAAAGGCAAAGGCAGCTCTTTCAAACCTAGTTTCCTTAGTATTCCCGAAGCTAGAGTAGAAGAAAACCTTGGAAGAATTGGTGAACGCCTTCTTCGTCGATGCTGACTGCACTATTGAGGTACTGAAAAGCACTTCACGTCTCTATGGAGCGCTTCTTGCGTTCCATCTTCTAATGAGGTACGACTTCGAAGCCGACGTGGAGTAGCTGACAAAAGCGCTGCCAAGGAACAGAGATGGCTCACCTGTCGACCTTGGTATCTACAGCGATCAGGCGCGCAGCTGTGCGCGCCAGCTCCTCAAGTTGGTAGAAGCTCATAAGAAACAAACCGCTTCCGAAGCTTCCCCAAGTGCATCTACGCAAACTCAGGCTCCTTGATCCTGCTATCTCCCTTAGTTATAATCTGATACACTTAAATATCTTTTGACCAAATGTTTTGTAATATCATGTTGGCTTTGTTGCCATCACCTACTTTTCTTTATGCACTTTTGAATGGAATGCATTTTATTTGATACTCCCGATGGGAGTTCAAATCTGTAATCCTGTTATTGATTATTCTGAATATGCATGCTTGATGGTTTGCTCCAGGTGGCTTCAACTATTCCCCGTGCCGAATATTCTCTAGGTTCTGCGGCTGGCAATAATCTGAACTTGTGCGACAACTAGGCAGTAAAATATCCCAGGTTGAGAAAGACTTGGTTGGTATGCATGCCATGGAAGCGTTAGTGAAGAAGAAGGGCAAACTAGCCACCGAAGTCGAGCAGTGTGCACTGGACGAACTGCAGAAGGCCAACAAAAACCTGAATTGTAAGTAATCGATGTTTCATGTCTTTCGAGTTCTGATGCTCTTGCCTTTTGTTGGACCGATTTTTCTTTCTTTTTGACAGTCATTGCTTTGAATGCACTAGAGGAGAATAAGCGTGTGCACGAGAAAATCAAAGCTATCACTGACATGTTGCAAGTGCACAGCATAATCTAGACTAATAGGTCAAAGGCTGCGATTATTGCCAAGTTTAAGTATCGGATGGAGCAGGTGCATGATTTTTTTGATAAGTGTCATGCAAACCTGACCATGGTGTGGCAAACCATGTTCCTTCTTGATCCATCCCGTTTAACTTTGTTGGCTTTGATGGCAAAATTCAAGAATTCTGCCGGAGTTCAAACTTTGGTACGCAAGCACCTTCTTGCCGGAGCCGAACTTGCATTTGCCTTTGTATTAGCTCGTTATCGGACGCTTGATTTGGGGTTGATTTCTGTGGCCGGCGTGGAGCTTCACCAGTATTATCCTGCCGCAAGCCGCAATGCTTCAATTATAGTTGCCAGAATGGAAGCGGGCACTGAAGCAGACTTGCGGACCCGAACCAATCAAGGAGCATGACAGCCAAATTGAAGCAAGCAAAGAATACGTCAAGCGTTCGTGCACATGGTGCGATGCTTGTCTTGTAATTGTTAAAACATATTGATGTCTTCGGCCCTTGACAATTGGGTTGTACTTGTAATTTGATGGAAATTTGAAAACAATCCTTATCGCGCAAATGATGTATTCTTGGCGTCTTGACTTTGTTGATAGCGAAGTTCGCAGAAGTGTCGGAGTCATATTGCCGATCGATCTGTAGTGAATTTTATTGCGATGATGATCTTCTTTTGTAACATCATATTAGAGGTATTGGGTGTTGGCAACATCCCCCGAGTTTTTGGGTGGGCCATAAGCTCGAGGAGTTCGCGGCTTGAGTATCGTAAAAACGATTTTTTGGCGCAGAACTGTGCTTTAGTTTGTATGATGCCGACAACATCTTTATGAGTTATCAAGTCATGTTCCAAGTTCGACGGACTCGTTGCAACGATGTATCTTGCGAAGCCGTACTTATTTTGATTTGCATCGGCAATAGTCCTCAAGCCAACGAGGAACTTATACGCGCGACGGACTCGTAACCCAAGTATCGTAAGAACGACGTGTTGTCATGAGACGTAGTTTTCTGTGTAATTTTGTCGGCGGTAGGTTCCAAATGCTCGGGTGCACTACGGGGCTCGATGGACTCATAGCATTTTTATCGTCAGGGCGATGTTTCACGCGGAGCCACACGTTTAGTATTTGATATTGTATTGACTGGAGCCCCGGGATATGCTTGCGGAGACGATGATCCAAAAGATTTTATCGTATAAACGATGTTTATTTTGTGGGCCAGTGCTCCCGATGGGAGTTGATGTGGCAGTCGAAGTGGCTTCCAGGAGCTCCTGAGTGATTTCGGGATGTCTTGATTAGAAATTAAAATACTTGTAAGGGAGAACTTCGAACTGTATTGATAATCTGTATCTAACGTATACATTGTATTGGATATGGCTAAGAAGTCTTATTGAATGAAATAAAGGAAGGTAAAAGTCCTAAACATAGAACCATCGCAGTGGCGCAACGTTCCATGGGTTGCTGTAACATCCCAGTATTTGGGGTTACAAAAATAGAGGAAACTGATGTGTGCATTGCATTCATGCATAGAAAATCCGGGGAATTTTCGCGCTTTAAAGTAAAACAGTCACAGTAACTGAAGTTTCACTTGACCTTGGTGGAATTGAAGTAGCTCATCAAGTCAAGCGTTATAAACCTCAATGTGACCTTTGTTAAAACTTTGTTTTGGGTAGAGACGATTTGATCTAAGGGGTTAGATCAAATGAAACTAAAATCAAGACAACAACACTTTAATCAAGGATCAAATGCTTGATCTTATAAAAGATCATAATATGGCAATCCTTGCCATAACATATGAACATCTATCCAATTGCAAATCAAGTAACAATAAAATGGAGAAACCATTCTTGACTTATCTTTTCCATGTCTTAAACTAATTCCTGCTCTTATCATGAACTTCATGATATTCATTCTACTTTATTCTTGGAAACAAGACAAGGAGATCAACTCTAGAAATATATATTCTTCACTATTACAATTTATTATACATCAAATCTAGAGAAGTGAGAGTTCTATATTATGTATTAGAGAAGCCATCACCAACCTTGAGCTAAACCTTGGATATACATCCATGTGTTCACATCATCATCTTTAAGAGGAATCTTAGGATATTATTCAAGATATTCCCAAGAGAGAGGACCTAACTATGTTAAACATAGATATTGATGATCACATCAACCCCTATGGAGCCTAACCTTAGGATAGCATTGAAGTCCTTCCTAAATGAGAGAGACCATTCATACCAATTTTAGCCTTACCTATGTAAGAATAAAGGACAACCATTGAGCTAAAGTGTTAGGTTGTAAACCATTTCCCCTGGGAGTGGTGAGAGAACCTAATATCACATGGAATAAGATTATATCCATGAAATGATAAAGTAAGGAGGAAACCAATCCAATTAAGTTAGACAAATGGAATCTTAGCTTAGATACCTAAGGAAATATTAGGAGTACACCATAAACCCTAGAATAAACTATTCCTATGAGAGAGAGCTCAAGCTAAGGTGTTACACTCAAGAAAGTTAAGCCAACACTTGATTGTGATGGAGAGAACTATTCATATACCCAGATGATTATATCAACATTGTTTAAGTAAAACCCTAACAGAATATCTCAGGCATTCTACTGGGAGATAAACTACTGAGACAACCATAGTAGACCCATCCTAGATAATAAAATAGAAGTGTTAGACCCTAGTTGATCAAGACAATGCTTGATCATGAAAGTGAGAACTCATTTAATGAGAGATACCTTAGGAAGCTCAACCTTGATCATTATAAATTGAGTAATGATCATAAACCCTAAGAACTTGGAGTAGAAGCCATTAAGAACAAAATGATCATGTCTAATCCATGATCAGACCTTGGAGATATATACTTACCAGTTAAACCCTAGTGGGTTAAGCAGATATTATCCAGCACACAAAATCATAGGGGAACTACTAGCAAACCTAAACCATTTCCAATATGTTAATTGGAGAAACAAATGAATATTAACAAACCTTTGTATAGTTCGGTCCCTATATCAATCCAAATGATCTTGGATTGAATCATCCTATGTGGTGAGGAAGAGCAATCCTAGCCATAGTAATGTGCTGTTAAATCGCATATAAAACCTATCCCCATATCTCAAACTAACTTGTGAATTATTTGATGATCACAAGTAAAACCCTAAACCATACCTCAAATGTAGTTTGTGCATCACCTGGGTGATCACACTTAAAACCTATATCCTATTTGAGATTCAAACCATATTCCATCAGGTAAATATGATTAGAGCCCTAGAATTGCTCACTAGTTATTTCTTATGCTTCAATTATTGAAGATAAGAAACACCTAGGGCCAAACCCTTTAATAAAACTATGTGTGGTTATCAACCACCTATCTTTAAGACCAACCCACAATGAGAGTAGCATCTACTTTAGGTATTTCAAGGTGTTATTAAAATATGGTACTAGTATTAACCTTGAAATAGGGTTATAATCAAGCCTACAAGACCTGAATAAATAAGTATTCACATAAAATCATATGCAAGTAACCAGATTCCCAAATATGAGATCAAGTCGAAATATTGTAGCACATGAAATCATGCCATTAAAACACTTCTTAATAGAAATCCATAAGTAAATATTACTTTGAAATTGTTTCTTGCAAAGTAATACCAAATAAAACTCTATATATCACTAAGTAAGAAAATTATCATTGGAAAACAATTTGAATATTTACAAAGATAATATTCAAATTCATGTCCATATGGGTATTTAAATTCAAGTTCCAATAATAATAACTAAACCAATGTTATAATACCCATATTAACATTCTAATACACCACTAAAGTATCTGCAGTATCTTGTACTAATCTTTGTATGACTCAAATAAGCAAGACCTGCAAAATAGAAAGGAATTCAAATATGAATTCAAAACAGAATTATAAAACAGAAAAAGAAAAACAGATAAAAGAAAAAGAGGGAAAGGAGCCTTACCTGGCCGTGGCAGCCCAGCAGCAGCCCATGGTCCAGCCCCAAAACACGGCCCAAACCAGCCCAGTACCCCTTCGCGTGGATAAAGACGAGGGAGACGTCGTCGTCTTCGTCTCCTTCACTGGACGCGCGGGAGCTCGCCACCGAGCCGGCCATCTCCACATCCCGCGGTCGCCGCCGCAGTTGTTGACCGCCAGCGCACGCCGGAAGACGTATAAAACGCACGGGAGACCTCCATTTCTTCCTCCTCTGTGTAATTTCTCCCCAACGCCGAAACCCTAACCCTCAGACCACCCCCTATCACCACCGCTTGGAGCTTCCCCGAACCTCGCCGTGACCACCATCAGCACCGCCGTGGTCGACATGCCCACGGTGCGAGAGGAATCGAGCCGGAACCCCTCAGAGCATCCTCACCGAGCTCATCTCTCCGGCGGCCGGAGCCATGAAATCCGGTGAACCAGACCTCCATCCACCACGTCGTCAAGCGCGTCGTGCTCCTGGTGAGCCACTGATCTCCCTAGCATGCTCGCCGAGCTCGATTGCACGCCGTAGCGCCACCGCGTCGCTAGCCCGTGTGCGCCGCCGCAGCACCTCGTCACCGGGCACGCTCCGGTGACCAAACCGGAGCGGCGCCGCCACCACTCGGTCCGTCTCACCTCCCTGGTTCCAACGAGCACGCGCACGCCCCCGCGGGAACTCGAAATCGCCGGCGCCGTCGACCACTGGCCGCCGGTGATGCACATGGTTGCCACATCGGCACCACGTGGCAGCCAACGTGGCACTGCCCCACCTGTCTGACTCTGTGAGTAGCACAGGGCCGGGTGCGTTTAGTAATTTCCTTGTTTTAATTCAAATTCAATAACTACTGAAATTTTTCAGATATATAAAAAAATTCATTTTAACTCAGAAAAATATAAATGAGATATCAAAATTCTTATAAAATAAAATCTATCCAATAAAAATATAATATGAAATTTTTATTTTTAAATAAAAATTTAATTATTTAATACTTATGAATTAATCCTTTTCTTTTATTCTTAATTGAATTAAAAATTCAATAATTAGGAAAACTTTGCAAATTAAATAAAAACCAGTAAATAAATAAAGAAAACATTAAAATTAATTTTCTTTATTTTGATATCTTATTAAATCCTTATTAGAAGGATTTAAACCCTGATTAATAATTAGTTTTTGTTTCAGTCGAACGCTAGGTGGTATTTTCCTATCGCCTCCTGATATACGACAGTTCGGGCCAAGGGCAATGTCGCGAGCTTCGTCTACTAGATCCACGTCATCCTGGAGTGGCTGATATCTATTTGGCATGGTGCATAGGCTCCAAAGTACTGATGGCAGTTCTTCGACCCACACACCGGCCACCATTGTGAGGTGTTTCTTTATTCCATCAGAAATTAGGACATTAATCTTCTCCACCTAACCATTGTTTTGAGGGTGTGAGACCGAGGCAAAGCTGAGTTTGATGCCGAGCTATTCGCGAGAACTTATGGAACTCGTCAGAGGCGAAGTTGCTTCCATTATCCCTGATGATGCTATGTCGGACACCAAAGCCACAAGTGATGCCATTGAAAAACTTGACAATTGTTGCGGCTGTTTCATTGGTGACTGGTATGGCTTCTATCCACTTGGTAAACTTGTCGACTGCGACTAGTAGATAAGTATTCCCTCATGGCGAAGATTTTGGCGTTGGCTCGACTTGGTCGAGTCCCGATTGTGCAAAGGGTCATGCGAGAGGTATTGTCATCAGGTTCGCTGCTGGAGCGTGCGGTTTTAGCGCGAAGCATTGACATGGATCACACTTCATGACAAGTTCCCAGGAGTCTGTGCCTGCTGTTGGGCAGTAGAACCCAACCCTGAAGCCTTTGGCGACAAGTGCTCGACTGCTTGCATGGTGGCTGCACGCGCCCTCATGTATCTCTCATAAAAAAATTCCATCTTCGAGTGCGATACATTGTTGGAATATGCTCGATATACTTCGTTTGTAGAGTTCGCCTGCTACCAGTGTGTATGTCTTACATCAGCACACAATACGTCGTGCTTCTGCTGGGTAGTTGGGCAATTCCTGCCGAAGTAAATACGCAAGAAAAGGCTAAGTTCAATCTGGCTCTAGAAGGAGGACTTGCCGGCTTAGGCCAATGACGACGTTTTTGTCGACTGCTTCAGGCACAGCCTCCGAGTCGGTAGTCGACTGTGTGGGAGATGCCGGAGATTTAACTTTAGTGGAACGTTGAGTGATTACTTCGTAGAAGACACTCCGTCCGGAATTGTAGAGCATGTGGAGTCGATGTTTGCCAAAGTATAGCCTTCTTCATTGGTAGCTATGCCAATATGTTTCAGTTCGCAACATTCGAATTTTCCTTCCATCGAGTGGAACATCTCTCGATAGGCAATGATGGCGTGTATTTCACACGTTCGTTGGGCAACCCCAAGAGGAAGGTATGATGAGCACAGCAGCAAGTTTTCCCTCAGAAAGAAACCAAGGTTTATCGAACCAGGAGGAGCCAAGAAGCACGTTGAAGGTTGATGGCGGCGGGATGTAGTGCGGCGCAACACCGGAGATTCCGGCGCCAACGTGGAACCTGCACAACACAACCAAAGTACTTTGCCCCAACGAAACAGTGAGGTTGTCAATCTCACCGGCTTGCTGTAACAAAGGATTAACCGTATTGTGTGGAAGATGATTGTTTGCAGAGAAAACGAGTAAAAACAAGTATTGCAATAGATTGTATTTCAGTAAAGAGAATTGGACCGGGGTCCACAGTTCACTAGAGGTGTCTCTCCCATAAGACGAACAGCATGTTGGGTGAACAAATTACAGTTGGGCAATTGAATAAAGAGAGTATTAAGTTGCAAAGCAACAGACAATTGCATTAAGTATGGTGCGTAATGTAATCAACAACTACATCCTTAGACATAGCATCAATGTTTTATCCCTAGTGGCAACAGCACAACACAACCTTAGAACTTTACGTCACTTGTTCCGAGTGTCAATGCGGGCATGAACCCACTATCGAGCATAAGTACTCCCTCTTGGAGTTAAAAGCATCTACTTGGCCGGAGCATCTACTAATAACGGAGAGCATGCAAGATCATAAACAACACATAAGCATAACTTTGATAATCAACATAACAAGTATTCTCTATTCATCGGATCCCAACAAACGCAACATATAGAATTACAGATAGATGATCTTGATCATGATAGGCAGCTCACAAGATCCGACAATGATAGCACAATGGGGAGAAGACAGCCATCTAGCTACTGCTATGGACCCATAGTCCAGGGGTAGACTACTCACTCATCACTCTGGAGGCGACCATGGCGGTGTAGAGTCCTCCGGGAGATGATTCCCCTCTCCGGCAGGGTGCCGGAGGCGATCTCCAGGATCCCCCGAGATGGGATCGGCGGCGACGGCGTCTCCGGAAGGTTTTCCGTATCGTGGCTCTCGGTGCGGGGGTTTCGTCACGGAAGCTTTAAGTAGGCGGAAGGGTAGGTCGAGAGGCGGCACGGGGGCCCAAACCACGGGCCGGCGCGGCAGGGGTGGGGCCGCGCCGCCCTAGGGTTTGGCCACCCCGTGGCCCCTCTTCGTCTTGTCTTCGGTCTTCTGGAAGCTTCGTGTAAAAATAGGCCTCTGGGCTTTTATTTCGTCCAATTCCGAGAATATTTCTTTACTAGGATTTCTGAAACCAAAAACAGCAGAAAACAGCAACTGGCACTTCGGCATCTTGTTAATAGGTTAGTTCCAGAAAATGCACGAATATGACATAAAGTGTGCATAAAACATGTAGATAGCATCAATAATGTGGGATGGAACACAAGAAATTATCGATACGTTGGAGACGTATCAGCATCCCCAAGCTTAGTTCTGCTCGTCCCGAGCAGGTAAAACGATAACAAAGATAATTTCTGGAGTGACATGCCATCATAATCTTGATCATACTATTTGTAAAGCATATGTAAAGAATGCAGCGATCAAAACAATGTGTATGACATGAGTAAACAAGTGAATCATAAAGCAAAGACTTTTCATGAATAGCACTTCAAGACAAGCATCAATAAGTCTTGCATAAGAGTTAACTCATAAAGCAATAATTCAAAGTAAAGGTATTGAAGCAACACAAAAGAAGATTAAGTTTCAGCGGTTGCTTTCAACTTGTAACATGTATATCTCATGGATATTGTCAACATAGAGTAATATAATAAGTGCAATAAGCAAGTATGTAGGAATCAATGCACAGTTCACACAAGTGTTTGCTTCTTAAGGTGGAGAGAAATAGGTGAACTGACTCAACATTGAAAGTAAAAGAATGGTCCTCATAGAGGAAAAGCATCGATTGCTTGTATTTGTGCTAGAGCTTTGATTTTGAAAACATGAAACAATTTTGTCAACGGTAGTAATAAAGCATATGCATCATGTAAATTATGTCTTATAAGTTGCAAGCCTCATGCATAGTGTACTAATAGTGCCCGCACCTTGTCCTAATTAGCTTGGACTACCTGGATTATCACCGCAATACATATGCTTTAACCAAGTTTCACAAAGGGGTACCTCTATGCCGCTTTGTACAAAGGTCTAAGGAGAAAGCTCGCATTTGGATTTCTCGCTTTTGATTATTCTCAACTTAGACATCCATACCGGGACAACATAGACAACAGATAATGGACTCCTCTTTTAATGCTTTAAGCATTTGACAACAATTAATTCTTTTCTCATTAGAGATTTGAGGATATTTGTCCAAAACTGAAACTTCCACCATGAATCATGGCTTTAGTTAGCGGCCCAATGTTCTTCTCTCACAATATGCATGCTCAAACCATTCAACTCGGTGTAGATCGCCCTTACTTCGGACAAGACGAACATGCATAGCAACTCACATGAAATTCAACAATGAGTTGATGGCGTTCCCCGATAAACATGGTTATCGCACAACAAGCAACTTAATAAGAGATAAAGTGCATAATTACATATTCAATACCACAATAGTTTTTAAGCTATTTGTCCCATGAGCTATATATTGCAAAGGTAAATGATGGAATTTTAAAGGTAGCACTCAAGCAATTTAGTTTGGAATGGCGGGAAAATACCATGTAGTATAGGTAGGTATGGTGGACACAAATGGCATAGTGGTTGGCTCAAGTATTTTGGATGCATGAGAAGTATTCCCTCTCGATACAAGGTTTAGGCTAGCAAGGTTATTTGAAACAAACACAAGGATGAATGGTACAGCAAAACTCACATAAAAGACATATTGAAAACATTATAAGACTCTACACCGTCTTCCTTGTTGTTCAAACTCAATACTAGAAATTATCTATACCTTAGAGAAACCAAATATGCAAACCAAATTTTAGCATGCTCTATGTATTTCTTCATTAATGGGTGCAAAGCATATGATGCAAGAGCTTAAACATGAGCACAACAATTGCCAAGTATCACATTACCCAAGACATTTTTAGCAATTACTACATGTATCATTTTCCAATTCCAACCATATAACAATTTAACGAAGGAGAAACTTCGGCATGAATACTATGAGTAGAAACCAAGGACATATTTGTCCATATGCTACAGCGGAGTGTGTATCTCTCCCATAAAGTGAATGCTAGGATCCATTTTATTCAAACAAAACAAAAACAAAAACAAACCGACGCTCCAAGAAAAAGCACATAAGATGTGGCCGAATAAAAATGTAGTTTCGGGGAGGAACCCGATAATTTGTTGATGAAGAAGGGGATGCCTTGGGCATCCCCAAGCTTAGACGCTTGAGTCTTCTTGATATATGCAGGGGTGAACCACGGGTGCATCCCCAAGCTTAGAGCTTTCACTCTCCTTGATCACGTTGCATCATACTCCTCTCTTGACCCTTGAAAACTTCCTCCACACCAAACTCGAAACAACTCATTAGAGGGTTAGTGCAGAATATAAATTGATATATTCAGAGGTGACACAATCATTCTTAACACTTCTGGACATTGCATAATGCTACTGGACATTAGTGGATCAAAGAAATTCATCCAACATAGCGAAAGAGGCAATGCGAAATAAAAGGCAGAATCTGTCAAAACAGAACAGTTCGTATTGACGAATTTTAAAATGGCACCAGACTTGCTCAAACGAAAATGCTCAAATTGAATGAAAGTTGCGTACATATCTGAGGATCATGCTCGTAAATTGGCGTAATTTTCTGAGCTACCTGGAGGGAGATAGACCCAGATTCGTGACAGCAAAGAAATCTGGAACTGCGCAGTAATCCAAATCTAGTACTTACTTTTCTATCAACGGCTTAACTTGGCACAACAAAACTCAAAACTAAGATAAGGAGAGGTTGCTACAGTAGTAAACAACTTCCAAGACACAAAATGAAAACAAAGTACTGTAGGTAAAAACATGGGTTGTCTCCCATAAGCGCTTTTCTTTAACGCGTTTCAGCTAGGCGCAGAAAGTGTGTATCAAGTAACATCGAGAGATGAAGCATCAACATCATAATTTGTTCTAATAATAGAATCATAAGGTACCTTCATTCTCTTCCTAGGGAAGTGTTCCATACCTTTCTTGAGAGGAAATTGATATTTTATATTACCTTCCCTCATATCAATAATAGCACCAATGATTCGAAGAAAAGGTCTTCCCAATATAATTGGACAAGATGCATTGCATTCAATATCCAAGACAACAAAATCAACGGGAACAAGTTTATTGTTAACGGTGATGCGAACATTATCAACTTTACCCAAAGGTTTCTTTGTAGAATGATCAGCAAGATTAACATCCAAATAACAATTTTTCAGCGGTGGCAAGTCAAGCATATTAGGCATAACAGAAATACTTGCACCAAGATCACATAAAGCATAACAATCAAAATCTTTAACCTTCATCTTAATGATGGGCTCCCAACCATCTTCTAGCTTTTTAGGAATAGAGGCTTCGCGCTCTAGTTTCTCTTCTCTAGCTTTTATGAGAGCATTTGTAATATGATGCGTGAAAGCCAAATTTATAGCACTAGCATTAGGACTTTTAGCGAGTTTTTGCAAGAACTTTATAACTTCAGAGATGTGGCAATCATCAAAATTCAAACCATTATAATCTAAAGCAATGGGATCATCATCCCCAATGTTGGAAAAAATTTCAGCAGCTTTATCACAGGCAGTTTCAGCAGTTTTAGCAGTTTCAGGCAGTTTTTCGTGCTTTGCATTAGAAGTGGAAACATTGCTAACACCAATTCTTTTATTAATATGCGTAGGAGGTGCAGCAACATGTGTAGCATTAGCATTACTAGTGGTGGTAATAGTCCAAACTTTAGCTATATTCTTCTCTTTAGCTAGTTTTTCATTTTCTTCTCTATCCCACCTAGCACGCAGTTCAGCCATTAATCTTATATTCTCATTAATTCTAACTTGAATGGCATTTGCTGTAGTAGTAATTTTATTGAGTTTTTCCTCAATAGATTTGTTAAAGGTAGTTTGTGTACTAATAAATTCTTTAAGCATGGCTTCAAGTCCAGGGGGTGAATTCCTATTATTGTTGTAAGAATTTCCATAAGAATTACCATAGCCGTTGCCATTATTATAAGGATATGGCCTATAGTTGTTACTAGAATTGTTCCGGTAAGCATTGTTGTTGAAATTATTATTTTTAATGAAGTTTACATCAACATGTTCTTCTTGTGCAACCAATGAAGCTAATGGAACATTATTAGGATCAACATTAGTCCTACCATTAACAAGCATAGACATAATAGCATCAATCTTATCACTCAAGGAAGAGGATTCTTCAACAGAATTTACCTTCTTACCTTGTGGAGCTCTTTCCGTGTGCCATTCAGAGTAGTTGATCATCATATTATCAAGAAGCCTTGTTGCTTCACCAAGAGTGATGGACATAAAGGTACCTCCAGCAGCTGAATCCAATAAATTCCGTGAAGAAAAATTTAGTCCCGCATAGAAGGTTTGGATGATCATCCAAGTAGTCGGTCCATGGGTTGGGCAATTTTTAACCAGAGATTTCATTCTTTCCCAAGCTTGAGCAACATGTTCAGTATCTAATTGTTTAAAATTCATTATGCTACTCCTCAAAGATATAATTTTAGCGAGGGGATAATATCTACCAATAAAAGCATCCTTGCATTTAGTCCATGAATCAATACTATTCTTAGGCGGAGATAGCAGCCAATCTTTAGCTCTTCCTCTTAATGAGAAAGGGAACAATTTTAGTTTAATAATATCACCATCTACATCTTTATATTTTTGCACTTCACATAGTTCAACAAAATTATTAAGATGGGCAGCAACATCATCAGAACTAATTCCAGAAAATTGATCTTTCATAACAAGATTCAGTAAAGCAGGTTTAATTTCATAGAATTCTGCTGTAGTAGCAGGTGGAGCAATAGGTGTGCATAAGAAATCATTATTATTTGTGGTTGTGAAGTCACACAACTTAGTATTTTCAGGGGTAGCCATTTTAGCAACAGTAATTAAAGCAAACTAGATAAAGTAAATGCAAGTAAACTAATTTTTTTTTGTGTTTTCGATATAGCAAACAAGATAGCAAATAAAGTAAAACTAGCAACTAATTTTTTTGTATTTTGATTTAGTGCAGCAAACAAAGTAGTAAATAAAATAAAGCAAGACAAAAACAAAGTAAAGAGATTGAGAAGTGGAGACTCCCCTTGCAGCGTGTCTTGATCTCCCCGGCAACGGCGCCAGAAAATATGCTTGATGGCGTGTATTTCACACGTTCGTTGGGCAACCCCAAGAGGAAGGTATGATGAGCCCAGCAGCAAGTTTTCCCTCAGAAAGAAACCAAGGTTTATCGAACCAGGAGGAGCCAAGAAGCACGTTGAAGGTTGATGGCGGCGGGATGTAGTGCGGCGCAACACCAGAGATTCCGGCGCCAACGTGGAACCTGCACAACACAACCAAAGTACTTTGCCCCAACGAAACAGTGAGGTTGTCAATCTCACTCGGCTTGCTGTAACAAAGGATTAACCGTATTGTGTGGAAGATGATTGTTTGCAGAGAAAACAGTAAAAACAAGTATTGCGAGTAGATTGTATTTCGAGTAAAGAGAATTGGACCGGGGTCCACAGTTCACTAGAGGTGTCTCTCCCATAAGACGAACAGCATGTTGGGTGAACAAATTACAGTTGGGAAATTGACAAATAAAGAGAGCATGACAATGCACATACATATCATGATGAGTATAGTGAGATTTAATTGGGCATTACGACAAAGTACATAGACCGCCATCCAAGCTGCATCTATGCCTAAAAAGTCCACCTTCGAAGTTATCATCCGAACCCCCTCCAGTATTAAGTTGCAAAGCAACAGACAATTGCATTAAGTATGGTGCGTAATGTAATCAACAACTACATCCTTAGACATAGCATCAATGTTTTATCCCTAGTGGCAACAGACACAACACAACCTTAGAACTTTACATCACTCGTCCCAGTGTCAATGCGGGCATGAACCCACTATCGAGCATAAGTACTCCCTCTTGGAGTTAAAAGCATCTACTTGGCCAGAGCATCTACTAATAACGGAGAGCATGCAAGATCATAAACAACACATAAGCATAACTTTGATAATCAACATAACAAGTATTCTCTATTCATCGGATCCCAACAAACGCAACATATAGAATTACAGATAGATGATCTTGATCATGATAGGCAGCTCACAAGATCCGACAATGATAGCACAATGGGGAGAAGACAACCATCTAGCTACTGCTATGGACCCATAGTCCAGGGGTAGACTACTCACTCATCACTCCGGAGGCGACCATGGCGGTGTAGAGTCCTCCGGGAGATGATTCCCCTCTCCCGGCAGGGTGCCGGAGGCGATCTCCAGGATCCCCGAGATGGGATCGGCGGTGACGGCGTCTCCGGAAGGTTTTCCGCATCGTGGCTCTCGGTACCGGGGGTTTCGTCACGGAGGCTTTAAGTAGGCGGAAGGGTAGGTCGAGAGGCGGCACAGGGGGCCCAAACCACAGGCCGGCGCGGCCAGGGGTGGGGCCGCGCCGCCCTAGGGTTTGGCCACCCCGTGGCCCCTCTTCGTCTTGTCTTCGGTCTTCTGGAAGCTTCGTGTAAAAATAGGCCTCTGGGCTTTTATTTCGTCCAATTCCGAGAATATTTCTTTACTAGGATTTCTGAAACCAAAAACAGCGAAAACAACGAAGCGGCACTTCGGCATCTTGTTAATAGGTTAGTTCCAGAAAATGCACGAATATGACATAAAGTGTGCATAAAACATGTAGATAACATCAATAATGTGGCATGGAACACAAGAAATTATCGATACGTTGGAGACGTATCAGGCAATCATATTGTCGCTGACCGCATCGCACAAATTCATTGACTGTTGTACAACAAGGTTTCAATCCCCATATATTTCTAGTCATGTGGCACCGCAGGCTTTTGCCATACAAATGCCGTGTAGCAGTGCTTCATATTCTGCTTCGTTGTTTGTTGGTAGTGGAAAATTCATCCTTAGTACATACTTCATCTTGTCGCCTTGAGATGATATGAGTACGACGGCAGCGTCAACACCCATGTTTCACTTCAATCCATCGAAGTACATGGTCCAGGAACCCGATGTATCTAGAGCGGCTGGTGTTTGCGACTGGATCCAGTCGACAAAGAAATCTGGGAGGACCTGAGATTTGATGGTTGTTCGATTGACGTAGGAAATATCGAGTGGTGCCAACTCAATGGCCCACTGAGATACTCGACCTGTAGCATCTAGATTGGTGGGTATATTCTTCAGTGGTGCTTCGGTGACGACAACAATCGGATGCTCCGCGAAATAGTACCGCAACTTCCATGCAGTCATCCATACAGCATATGCTAGCTTTTGATAATGTGGATACCGTTGCTTGGCTAGAGTGAGTACTTCGCTGAGGTAGTAGACGGGACACTGTGTGCGGTGGACTTTCCCTGCTTCCTCGTGTTCGACAACCAGCACGGTGCTGACCACCCAACTTGTGGCTACAATGTAGAATAGCGTTTTTTTCTCTATCGTGCGGGGTGATGAGAACTGGGGAAGTCGAAAATACTTTCTTAAGATTGTCAAAAGCGTCCTCGGCCTCTGAGGTCCACTCGAACTTTTCTAACTTCTTCATCAGGTGGTAAAAGGGGAGCGCCTTTTCTCCTAACTTGGCGATGAATCTGCTAAGAGCTGCCACCCGTCCTACTAATTGTTGCACCTGCTGCAATTGTCTTGGCGGCTCCATGTCGAGGAAGGCCTTAATTTTAAGGGGGTTGTCTTTGATTCCCTGGGCGGATATGAAGTACCCGAGTACTTGGCCTCCAGGTACCCCGAAGAAGCATTTCTTCGGGTTCAACTTGATTTTGTAATGGTCGAGGTTGTAGAAGGTTTCACGAAGATCGTTGATGAGTGTGGCGGCATTCCTGGTCTTGATGACGATGTCTTTGATGTATACCTCTATATTCTTGCCGATCTGCTCCCCGAGACAGGCTTGCATACACCGTTGATAGGTCGCACCTGCATTTTTCAAACCGAAGGTCATGATGTTGTAGCAGTAGACACCGTGCAGTGTGATGAACGCCGTTAGCTCTTGATCTTCTTCTTTCAACTTGATTTGTTTATAGCTGGAAAAAGCATCGAGGAAGGAGAGGCGATCGCAACCCGCCGTAGAATCGACAATTTGGTCGATGCGCGGCAGCGGAAAGTGGTCCTTTGGGCAATGCTTGTTGAGGCTGGTGAAGTTGATGCACATGCGAAGAACTATCGTATATTTCTTCGGCACCATTACTAGGTTAGCTACCCACTTGGCTTCTTTGAGTTCTCGGATGAATACAGCCTTTCCGAGCCGATTAACTTCTTCGTCGATGGCCTTGCGCTTTGGCTCCAAAAAATTGCATAGTGTCTGTTGAACAGGTTTGGCTTTACGGTCAACATTGAGGGCGTGCTCAGCAAGTTCCCTCGGGAATACCTAGCATGTCGGATGGCTCACATGCAAATATTTCCCAGCGCTCGCGGAGGAACTGGATGAGCGCACCTTCCTATGCGACAGTAAGGTCAGCCGACGTGTTGACTGTTTTCTTTGGGTCAGAGGGATGCACTTGAAGCTTCTTTGCTTCCTTGGCAGCATCAAACTCGTCGGTTTTCGTGTTCCGATTATCGTTAGGTGGATTCTTGTGATCTTTGAGTACGTCTAAAGCACGGAGATCCTCCCTGACCCCGAATTTGGAGGCGATCTTCCGGAAGTCTTTGTTGCAATTATCAGACCGAGAGAAACTTCCATGGACCGTGAAAGCCTGTGTCGGTTCTTGCAACATGTCGACTGTGCTGCCCATTGCTTTCATTGTGCTTGCGAACAAGAGGTTTAAGCCGTTGCCGCCATCCATGAATACCTTGCTCATATTGAATCCTTCGATCTGTGCTTCGAGTACCAGGGCGGCGTGACCTGGCCTGGGAATATCCATCGGGTGATTAGCCCTACAGAATTGGATGCTCTGCTCTAACCAGTCGATCTACTCTGGGATGTTTGCCATGGTGACTTCTGCGAGTTTTACGTCCCGCATGAATTTTTTTGATTCCCTCTTGGAGACGCCAGTCTTGTGGATCATGTTCACCGTTCCCCACGGTATAGGAAAAACTTCGGTGGTAACGCGAGGTTGGTCCCATTGAGACTGTAGCGTGGGCGGTTAACTAGAGGCAGTTGTACCTTGTATTGTCGGGTGCACCTGTGTATTAGGGCACGATCTCAATGCTTCACACAGCTTCTGAAGCTCGAGGAACTATCGGCAGTCCTTGAGCAGGTGAGATGCTTTCCTGATATTGTTTTTTTGGGTTGACGTAGGCGTGCAGATAACAGGGAGCGTTCAGTTGCTCCATGGATGGTAGATCAGGCATCCGAGGAAGGTGATTCTATCGGCTGCTCCCGGATCTGTTGCAGCTGTTATCCCGATGATCATTATATTGTGGCTGGTGTTAACAATGTTGGTGTGATCGGTTGCTTCGTAGCCAAATCCTCTTCTCCTCTTTCGGCGCTCCTGCCGACTCCCGAAGTTATTCGGGTGCCTTCGATTGCTACCACTGTCGTTGTTGTGTGGGCGAGGTTTTTGCATGTGGTCTTCACCATCACCCCAACTGTTGGTGGTTTCCATCAATTTGGTGATGGACTTCGATAGATTAGCCACCATTCGATGTCGATTGAGCTCTGATTGATCTCTGACTAGTCGAACGCACCTTTGTGTAGCATCCCACTCCATTTGAGAGACTAAGATGGTAGTGTTGGCGTTTCTATTGCTAGCTCTTCCATCCTGTTGTTCATTTTCCCCGACATGCGCAATGTTATCGACTGCAGTAGTTTCGGTTTCCTTCCTCTGAATCAAAGGTAACGCAGACCTGGTATTGCACCGGTCGTGCCGTGGTTAGAGAGATGATGCGCTTGTCGATGCTTTCTTCGTCAGAGGAGTATTCTATGCCTCACACGAAGGGAGGAGCGTCCAAAACGAGCCCGTGCCTGGTGTCATAGTCGAGGCAGTAGTACAATGTCAGGTCCGATGATTGAGAGTCATCAGATCTGATGCGACATAGTGGACATGATGCGTCGTAATGATGGCGATGGTGATGTAGGGGTAGTTGAAGTAGCAGTCGATAAATCGGCCACGGTTAGTGATGAAGCGGTGGACATAGCAGTCGATGAAGTCACGGTTGCTGCAGAGCCTGAAGTGATTTGGTCCAGGAGCCGAAGAACGCCACCAGCACTGATGTTGAGATGGACGCTCGCGAACCTCATGTCCATCCCACCGCTCTCGGGGGGGATGTCCCCCGGTAGGCCAAGACCATGGAAAACATGCCATGACAAAGCATTTGTGTACCAGATTAAGGTTAATCCTGATGCTCAAAGTTAAATGAGAATTGTGCTAAGCTAGTACAAACCGGTATCCCAGGAGGGGTATGCCGGAATACGGAAAGCATAAGAGATTGAGATACCAGGCAAAGATACCGGAGCTCTAAGGTAAAGATACCGGAGAACCGACATAGGCTCAACTGTAGCATGTCGGCATTCCAGTAAAAGATTCAACCAAGGACTAAAGGAAAAAGATGAGCGAAGCACTTCAGCTTTAATCGAAGCCCTGGCGCCAAAGCAGAAGGTGACGTAAAAGATACCGACGAGGTCACCAGTTCCTGATTAAAGATAGAACCGGCGTTAGCAGGGCCAAAGAAACTTTATAAACTAGCTTAGCTCATCAAAAATTCCATTAGGGTTTCTTCCCTTGTAAGCCACCTCTCCCCCTATATAAGGAGATGAGGCACACCCCTACGCGGGACAGACGATAGCTGATAGAAGGAGAGATCCATTCTGTATCGTGTAGAACAGGTCCTGTACCGTACGTTCTTCAACCTCTGGCTTACATCCAAGTTAAGGAATACATACCGGAATCTTTTCTCTCTTTCCCTGTTAACAAAACCATCCCCCGAATCGTCTAGCGCACATTCGGCCCCAACTTAAGCCATCCCATGGCATCTGTTGTTCCACCACGACGACAACCGTGTAGGCCCGAGAAGGTCAAACGCGACACGTCGGTGTGAGTAGTGAACTCGAAGGGCCCGAAACGGATCGAGTCCCCCCAGATCGGCGATGATGGAGCTCACGGTGATAGTGATGTTGGTGAAGGTGTAGCCGACACGATTGGAATAGCCGATGAGGTGCCTTGAACTAGCAATTTCCCACAGACGGTGCCAATTGAAGAGGAGCCTCCACGACAATTCCCACCATGAGGGGCTTAGGGTTGACAAAATCCTGCAAGTTAGCACTGAGACATCGGATACCAAACGAACAGAAGGCGAGTTTTTACCCAGGTTTGGGGCCCTCCATGAGGTAAAACCCTTACTCCTGCTTGCCTGATCTTGATTTATCGATGAAAAATGTTACAATGGGGCAGCCGATAGACTGCGTTGTGGTGAAATCGCCGGAAGGCAAGGTTTCTAGGGTTTGGTGTATACGGGATTGTGTAGGATGATTTCGATGTCCTCTGATAGGCCCTCTCATGACATTTATATAGGAGGCCAGGCCCGAGAGTCCTGCTCGGATTCGACTATGTAACAATGAGATCTAATCTAATCTTTCCTTTTTCGATGTTTCCTCGTCTTGTCCACCAAGAATCTGTCTCCTTCTACCTTTCCTTCATCGCAATCGACGTATTGGTCCATCATGGGCTGCAATGATCTACATGAATCCCTTGTTGGGCTGAAGGAGGTAGCCAATGTTGGGTACCCGAAGGTAATGCCCACATCACCCTCCACTTCTGCCACCCCTAACAGCACCTGAAACCCTAGCGGCGTGACCCTGTGTCGCTGACCTACGCGACACACCTCTCTCTTCATCTATATGGTGATCATGGAGGCTTCGGATCTTCATCAACATGTTACCCGCTTCGTTGATGTGCTTGATAACTCTTTAACGTGGTGACGCTTCTTCCATATGTGTGGATATCTAGGACACGCTTTTCGTTTGGTGCTTGATCGTGCGGAACTTCAAATAAGGAAACATCCTCTTACGGCTAGGCGGGAAACACATAGTTGCGGGAGTTGACAAACGACCACATTAACAATGTCATGATATTCGTCCTTCTAATACGGTCGTCGAGGGTACGTAAGTGTCACTCCCTCTCGGTATTTTTTGTTTTGCGCAATGTGTTCCCCAACATCTATCGTGTCAGCGATGGTGCGTCTCGTTGGCATGGCGTGACAAAGTCTCAACGTCGGATGCATTTTGATGGACGATCGCATGGCGGGGGTATTGTTCGGAGTTGTGGCGGTGGTATTGTTCGGAGTTGTGGCGGTGGTGGCAACAATCCTGGTGAGCATCATGCTTATCGCTGCCCTGAAGATGGGTCGACAGTGTGTCGTGAGAGTCCGTCGGACCGAATGTGTTCTCGCGGGTCGCCTATGGCGACATGGTGATGCCCCCGAATCTAGATGTTGGGGCGTTATTTTGATTTTAGCGTACAATGGACTTGCATTATCTCCCCCATTATTGAGTTTGTACATGTGGCATGGTGGCTTCAAAAAAATTTGATGTATGCTCTTCCCAGATGTTTGTTAAATAAAATAATAATAAACTGTATATAGATGATAGCTGTCTTAACCTGTTTTTTCGAAAAAGGTAGAAAAAACACTGTACTTTATCCTTTTGGAACATTATCTTGACTCTATATCTCTATTTTTTTCTTTCTACTACCTCTATCTCAGTTCATAGGGCATGCGGGTGTTTCTAGATTATCAATTTGGTCAACATAATATCAATTGTACCACATAAAAATTATATCATTAAAAAATATAATAAATTATAATAATAAATATTTTATAATATATATCTTGTATTATTGTGGTCAAATTTACAACTTAGCAATACACGCAAGCCCATAAACGGAGACGGGGGGAGTACATTTAGTAGGGTGCGTGAGAGGAGAATGGTAAGAGTAAAAGTTAGTCCCTCTGTTTGATAATATAATGAATTTAATAGGTTATAATAGCTTCCTATATTATAGGAAAGGAGTACACCCTCTTATATGTTTTTTTCGAAATGGAAAAATTACCCCAGCTTCTGCATTCAAGGGATGCACATGGCTTTTTTATTAGATTATTCACAACACCTTTAAAGAACAATACAAAAGATCAAACTCGAAGTCACCTCGCTAAACCTAAGGAGGGATAAAGGGGTTGACAAAACACCAACTCACATCATCCAAAAAACCAAATGCCTTCCCAAGCCGCTCAATAGCAGGTGAGAAACACATCCAGTAAAGCAGACTCTCAGCGCACGCCAACACACGCCACAGAAATCACTACCGCCGTCTTCCTCGCACCCATCTTCAAGAGGGATCACCGCATTGACCTTGCTAGACCTGCCGTCGACGTCACCATGACGCCAGACACCTCCACCATCCCGCACACGTCCAGCTGTCCACGCCCGTCTTCGATACCCTGCAGCTCCACGCCGCCGAGAATCATCGACGTCAACGTGCTAGATGAACACCACTCCACCAAGATCCACCTCCATCCATTGGCCTCTTCTGACCATCACAATTCCATGAATGATGCCCGCAGGAGGGAAACGACGTGGTAGCGCCGCCATCATCGATCAATGGATCTAGGGTTTCCCCTGGAGCGGCACGAGTGGGCAAACACGGGCTGCAATAGCGATGCGTTCAGCAAGGTAACGACGCGTGAACGCTGCCATCGCCCGCCGTGACCGGAGTCGGTGCTCGGTTTTCACCGGCATCCATGCTTTCCCAACTCGCGTTCGAGCCCAACCGGCCAACCACCTCCGGTGGAGGAGACCACCACCACCATGACCAGGGCAACCGCCCATGGCGTCCTCGTGTCGCGGAACAAGCCCAGAAACATCCACGAATCCGTCATCGTTGCTGACGCAGCAGCAAGGCATGGCCGTAGCCCTCCCGAGCCCATCAGGGCCCAGATCGGACCCGAACCACCGCCGCCGCCCGCCAACGATGGAGATACGGACGCGCGGTCGATTTCGACCATTTCGGCCAACGCGAACGGACACGCAAACATTTTTTAATGCTGAAATGCGTCGCCCCGTTGAAGATGCCCTCAGCTCTTCTTCTATTGCAGCTTCAGTAAAACGTGTTGGGATGAATTGGATATTTCTCTGGCAAGCTACAGGAGATAGACTGGAGATTGTTCAGCAAGTAACGAAGCCCGGAGAAAACTTATGTTCATGGAATGATTTATGTTAGCTTCCTGGAACGAAGGAAAGAAACAGTTGATTCTTCAAAGGTATTATCCAGATATTCGTGCTTGGAAAGCTAGGTTCAAAGCTGACCCTCTTATTCATATGAGTAGGACAAAGGATTCCATTCACCATTTCATTTAGAACTTTTGTTGAGGCCTTTTTTAAGTTCTTCAAGGTGGCCTGTCACCTAGTCCAAACGTAACTATTTAATTTGTGCCTTTGAGTTTATGAAAATGAAAAGAGTAGGAGTCCTACTGTTTGAGCGCTAAGAAATTTCTTTATCATAATAGGAGGAGTACGTGAAAAAAAAAATAGTTGTGCCCACCCTCTATTTTTTTTTCCTGCGTCCACCACTGTGCATGACGAGATGGTTAACAAGCTCCCCAGTGAAATCTTGATCAATCAGGTTTCCAGGCGTAAACCATGTGGCTGGTCTAACGCGTACGTACTACAGTAGTTCCACGCATAGGTCTTAAAGCCATGGCATGATGTCATCAGGGTGTAAACCAAGTGGCAGCCGCCATTGGTACAGCTCCAAAAGTCCACATGTAAGCTGAGTCAAGTCTGAAAATGTCATGCAACAGCACTACCTTTCAAGAACCTCCTGTTTTTAGGTTTCCATATATGCAATCATGTTTGTTCATACTTGGCTGCGAATTCACTGCTGCCGGATGTTTGCAGCTGAAAAGCCACATGTTTCTCGTATTAACCTCTGTTCCTAAAACTGAACTGCTACGTGTGAACTCCAGTACTCATCCTGTAAAGACGAACTATTTCGTGTGAAATTCTTCGTACGCTTGAATACTTTCGTCCTTCCATTTTACATCGATTCAATTTCCTTCAGTCAGTTGTCTGGCCAATGCGGTTGTGTGTGGACTGACCCGCCAGAGGATGGCACGCCACACGCAGAGGACATAATGCAGATATAGTAGGCGTTAGTGACGGAGCCAGGATTGGAGCAACCCCGACCAAAAACTAAGCGCAAGAAAAATTCGTAAAAAACCTCTTGTAATAACACAGAAAATATGGTACGATAACAAGCATTAACATATATTTTCAGATTCATTGTTAACTCTCGGAGAATGTACATAAGAAATGACCGAAAAATTTGAAATAGTTGAACGGGGATACAAAAGATGGTACCAAGTCACTAGGTTTGTTCGTCTGAGCCTCCCATGACTTTACCAACAACCTCATGGACACTAGAGACCTACTAAGATGCAAGAATATTTCTTAATTAAGGAAAAGCACAAAAATGAAGTGAGATAATCAACCGTTGATACAAATATGAAATCTCAACAAAATGATGAGGTAAAATTCATCTTCGTGATCTATATCCTTGAAAATGATATAAAATATTATCATTGTTGATAGAGTAAAACAATATAGCATACCGTCTTATAATTTATCGAATCATCGCCCATTTTATTCCTCAACTCAGTCTTGATAATGTTCATAGTCTTGATGTTCGGATTGAGGATTTGTTGATGCCTTCGCTCTTAAGATCAGTGAAAAATATATCTTCATCTTTTGTTCCTAAACAAGACATCAATCATAAACAATTGTTGAACCATATTTATTCACCTTCTATTTCCACTTCCCAATACCTATCTACTATAACAACATGTTACCTAGTTGAGACGAGCAGCAACTGAGGCAGAGATCAATTAGCAAGACTGCAGGAGTTAAAGGCTTGGGGGCAGAAATTGAACGGCGGCATGTACAGCAGTGCCGGAGGCCGGAGGCCGGAGACGGCATGATGGGTGGCGGCGCGCGGCAGAAACCGGCAAGGCGGCCGGCGTGGGCGTGGCCGCGTGGAAGCGTGGCGGCGGCTCCCAGCAACGGGTACCCCTGGGCGTACGGGCATACATGCGTATGGGATCACGGGAACAGCGAGCGGCTTGCAGCAAGATTGGAGGCGAAATGACCCTTGCTCGCTCGGTCGAGTTGGGCTGACATGGCCTGCGCACCGGGCCAAATTATTTCTTCGGTAGTACTAAGAATAAATTTTTCCAGCGCCCCGGGCCATGGCCCTTGTTGCCTTGGGCCTGGCTCGGCCCCTGATTACTATGCGTACGTGGATGCGCACTCCACCCCATAGAACGTGTTTGGTAGCCCGGCTCCCCTTCAAGCGATTTTGACAAAAATAACCATTTTCTAAAAGAAAAGTACAGACCCCTCTAGCCAAAATATTTCACCGAACTAACCCTTTTGTGTGGCGCCCTTCGTAATGGCGCCACACCTCACTGTGTGGCGTCCATGCGTGGGGCGCCACACATCCATGCCGACGCGGCACAGTCGATGCTGCGCGCCGTTGACCAGCCGACGTGGCAGGATGTGTGGCGTCGTTCCCATGGACGCCACACTTTGAAAGTGTGGCACCGATGGCAAGGGTGTCACACATCCACTTAAGTGAACCACCCGCGCCCGCCCGAGCCCGACCCATCGACACTCCTCTCTTTGTTTCACTCGCTCAAGAACAAGGCGGCTGACTCTCTCTCTCTCCCCCCCCCCCCTCAAATCCCTACCCAAGTCCCTTGTATTTCCTCAGATCTGTCCGTGGAGATCGTTCCCAACCCGTTCCTTGAGGTAATCTCCTTAGCTCCCCTTCTTTTCATCCAATGAATTGATGGATTTGGTTGGATCTACATGTGAAACCCTAGATGTGAAACCCTAAGTTGATTTGAGGGTGGATGTAGATTTGGTTGGATCTTAGGGTTTGTTGAAGTAGGACAAGTGGTAAGGCTAGGTTGTATGGGTAGAAACCCTAGGTTGATTTGTGTTGATTATGGTAACTAATGAACACATGTATGTATGTGTTGTTCACATTATGCTAGGGGGTGGAAAGAATTGTTCATGTTTATCATGTGGACAAGGATGTTTTTTTGAAGGAAAATCTAGAGCCGGACTCGGAAGAGGTTGACTTGGTGTTTGACCGTAGCCCTAGCTTTGCCGAGGTGGTAGCACAAGTGAGGATTGAGTTGAATTGGAATGAGAAAAATGAGGGTGTGTTGCGGTCAGAAACCCACCGGCGAGCAGCGACGGGCAACACAGTAGAGCCGGGAGGCTTCCAAGACTGCGGCTGGCCCTGGTCCCTCGAGCGACGGCCCGCAAAGACTCGGCACGCACGTCCGATGCTGGTGCAAGGGCGTGCCACCTGACCTATACCTGGTCAGGAAGGTGATGGATTTGCTTCGCTTAGTTTCCTGCATGGCATACACGTAAACATTAAATACGAGCCTCGATCGGCTCTCAGGTTATCCTGTGGATCGGCTGAAGGAGCCGATCCACCCATTATCCGTATGAGGTATACGGTCACATGGTGGTCCTGCTTGATCAAAAACAGAGCTAAAACGACCTACTACGATTTAGGGTTTTCACCACATAATCGGAACATCCTACGCGTGATTGAGCCTGGCGGCCACGCACGGTGATCATAAACCAACCCTAAACAAGGCCTAAAAACCAACATGAAGTTGATCCCCGGAACATCCCGTCTAGGGCTAGCAAACTACACCCTACGTGCCACTGGATCCTTCAACCCGTTTGTAAGGCCTAACTATGCAGATATTAAACTAATCCTTGAAGAACAAGGAGCAATCATAACGGATCGGATCTACTAAGTAACGATCAAGCGGGGTGCCGCCCTTAACCTAAGATAGGCGTAAGGGCGGCTAGACGTCTAAGGGTTGCATGGACGAAAGCATATGATACGACGGAACAATGCTAACCCTAACACATATATGATAACTACGTTGCTCGCCATCAAAAAGGCTTCAGTACGAGCAACACATGAACAACGAATAAACGTTACTGCCTAGATCGCAAGATGCGATCTAGGCAGCATGATGCTTACCCGGAAGAAACCCTCGAAACAAGGGAGTTGGCGATGCGCCTAGATTGGTTTGTGATGAACGTGATTGTTGTTTATTTCATAAACCCTAGATACATATTTATAGTCCGTAGACTTTCTAACGTGGGAATAATCCCAACCGTGCACAAGCCAAATTCTAACTAACCGACACGTAGTCTACTATATTTACAGATACACGGGCCCGCTGGCCCAAATTCTAGCTCCAAGGCCGATTCAGAAACACCTCTTAGATGTAAATCTCCCAAGCCCATCTTCATCTCGGCCCAACTCCAATGTGGTCAGATTCTGGTGATAACACATGCCCCCTGGTTTTGGCAATGGTAATTCCAAAACCACTCCGTTTTTTTCTTCGTCGTGTCAACTCGGGGCAGAACAGAACCGCCACGGTATCCCTTCATCATGATGCCTTGCCTTCTCAACTTCTCCGCACGATTCGACGGTTTTGGCACCACATCCTCGGGAACCGTTACAGCATTGAATCATCTCCACTAGATCGCCTCTATTTTAACCGCATTTTGCAGTTCACTTCTTTACCCCCTTCGCATTAGCACTCCAAAAGCCCTCCTCTGCCACCATGTCTTCTTCCTCCTCTGCCTCATCGGGTCTTTCCGTTCAGTCCTCCCCCTCCCGCGAGCCGACGCCGGAGTGGGACCCGCAAGAGGCCCACGAGGCCAACATCCGCTGCGCCATAGAAGCCGGGGAGGAGTCCAGCCATGACTTCTCCGTCTGGTCTGAGGACGATAAGTCCTCGACCGACGGGGAAAGTGACCTCCGCTTCCTCGCCGACGGGGAATCGGAGGAGGAGAGCGATGACGATCGCTTCTCCTGGGACGACTTCACCTCCTCCGAGGAGGAGAAGGAGGAGGAGGAGGACGACACCTCCTCCGATGAGCCGCCGGCCAAGCGCTTCTGCCCCTGGCCAGGAAACCTCAGCGACTTCGACAGCGACGAAGACGCCGACGAGGAGGACGAGGACAACGAGGGCCCTGCCGGCGGCCGCTACAGCAGCGACGACGAGCCGGCCGGGAGTAGCGCCGATAGCGGCGACGACGGCGACGACGAGGGCAGCGACGGCCCATAGATAGGATCCTTAGCATAGGACCAGTGGTAGTAGATGGGGCAATGTATCCCCTGGTACTTCCTTTTGAGAGCAATCAGCTCTTTATGTAAGAAATCCGGCTATCAATGAAAAATCCCTTTTGATTTGAATTTTGCCGATTCCTTTATGCTAATTTAGCTGATTTCCCCTCATACTGACTTTGCCGATTGTCACTTGGGCAATGCTCAATGAGCCGATGGCAACGCATCGGTCTTTCACAATCTATCCTTCATTCCTTCGATTGATGACTTCGAGGTCTGGTGGACAATGTGGAAAACCCATGCCTTCAGGAGAGCCTTAAGACCGTTGCTAAAACAACTTGACGCCGAAGCTGATACTTCTGCCGAACAGGAACCACTTGCTCGCAAATTTCCTTGCGATAGTTTCCAGTGATGACTTATAATCCCGCTCTGTTTCTTTGCAGCAACAAAATGGTCCAGAGCCTGTCAATGATGATGGATCCCCGTTCAAATTCCTCCCACCAGCTCTAGTGGTCCTCTTCTATAGGAACTTACCACCCTTTAAAAAGATTGCGATGCAAAGCCAGCCGATTCCAATAAAATCGGCTCCCAAGAGTACAGATTCTTCAGGGTCAGCTGCCCCCCGAGCCTCAGTCAGGGCGAGAACAGCAGTGAGAAAAGTAGTTTGTCAGTGTCCCTTAACCCTACTCTTGCAGACCTCTACTGAAGACAATACCAGCGAGGAGACGCGGTCCAGCCGACGAGGCTCAAGCTCGGGCACCTCTGAGGCCACTACCACGCAAAAAACAGCCAGATGTACCACCATCGGCTCCCCAGAAAAGGTCAGCCCCTGAACCTGCTGCTCTTCAAGCTCCCATGAAAACAGCGCAAGGAGGCTTACGCACCAAGAGTCAATGCACCAAGAGTGCTCGGAAGGATCAGCGAACCCCTTCCTCGAACCAAGAAGCTTCAAATGTAATAGCTCCCAAACTCCTCCTGGCTCGGCTCTTACGCTTTGCTGCCCAGATCGGCTCACCATTCTTTTTTGCAGACTGACGAAACTTCCAGTGGGGATGTCGAGGAAGTTCTGATGCCCTCCACGTCCCAATGACGCTGCAGTTGAAGCTCTGGCCAGTTGGCAAGGATGATGACGACAAGGCTGAGATCGCAGAGGTGGATCACGTTCGTGCTGATGTATTCCACGCCTTAGACACTTTCCTTCAGTAGGGCCTGCGCATATGGCAGTTTGTGCTTGTAATTCGAAAGTCGATGGCTGTGCATCGGCTTTTTATACTCTGAAGTCGATGCCCGTGCATCGGCTGTGACTTGCATACTGTTGTCTTCGCATCTTTTCTCAAGTCGATGTTTGTGCATCGGCTGTGATGATTTTTTTTTACTGGCCGATTTTTCTATCGGCCCCCAATATTTTACTGCACATGTATCGCACATGTTCATCTGATTAGGTGCCCCCCGAGCCGAATCTGTCAGGTAATTGCAGATATCGGCTCTGTGGTTAGCCAAAGCACTGTGCTTGAACATCGGCATCGCCATGACTGATGTTGACTTCTTCCATCCCGTCAGCCGACGTAAACCTGTATCCTCGCTTTTCGCCGCCCGCTAGATCGACGTTGAACACGGGCAGAACGTATAGTGAGGATAATTTTGGTCGATTGCTGGAATCGGCCTCCATGTTGATTGACTCGCTCAATGAAGGTTTTGCGACGTTTGTCCATAGATCTTTGGGGCCGATCACAAGGATCGGCCTTGCCACGTTTGTTCATAGATTTTGCTCTTGTTACACGGTCAGGCCGGTGGATAAGACCAGCCTCACCCCGTTTCTCGTCATGTCGATGCGCTCGCAGTCGTCCAAAGTGATGCCTGAGAGTGGCTCTTGGCCTGCCGTCTCCCAAACGTTCATGCCAGCCGTTGAAACCTCGGCTGAGTCGTCTGCGTGGACGACCTCTACTTCATCTCCATCCCACTGTATTAAACATTGGTGCATCAGTTGGCGTGGATCCAATCTCTCCCTAGCAGGACAGCATAGGTGCTCTTGCTGTCGACAATGAAGAACGTCGTAGGGATGGTTTTTCTTCCTACGGTCAGATCCACGTTCAGAACACCTTGCGCTTCGTATACTTGGCCGTTGAAATCGCTCAGTGTAACGTTGGTCTTGATCAGATCCGAACTAGAGCGTCCCAACCGACGTAGCATGGAGTATGGCATAATGTTGACTGCCGCTCCGGTGTCCACCAGCATATTGTTGACAGGCTGCCCATTGATATAACCTCGTAGGTACAGGGCCTTCAGGTGTCTGTAGCTTCTTTCTCGTGGCTTCTCAAAGATAACTGGCCGTGGGCCTCAATCAAGTTGTGCCACAGGCGCTTCGTCCAATCCTAGAGCACAAAACTCCGCTGGAAGGATGAACACCATGTTTGTGCCAGCCGATGTCTCATCATCGGCTTTCCTTTGTTTGGGACGCCACTCTTTCTTTTGTGGTCGACCTTCTTCGTCCAGAGTTCGCTGAATTTTCGCGGCCAGATCAGGCCGCTGATGACCCACAAGTATAGGGGGTGTATCGTAGTATCTTCGATAAATAAGAGTGTCGAACCCAACGAGGAGCAGAAGGTGTTGACAAGCAGTTTCGATGAAGGATTCACTGTAAATGCTCACAGACAAGTATTCAGGGGGGTTTTGATATAGCAGATGAAATAAGTACAAGTAAGTAAAGTGCGAGAGAAATGATTGCAGCGAGTGGCCCAATCCTTTTTAGCACAAAGGACAAGCCGGTTTGTTTACTTATAATGATCAAACGTTCTCGAGGACACACGGGATTTTAGTCTAGTGCTTTCGCTACATATAGCTGATTAATCTTCATTGTTTTGATAAGTGTTGTGTGGGTGAACCTATGCTAATGTACCGCCCTTCCTATGACTAATACATACTTGTGATTATACCCCTTGCAAGCATCCGCAACTACAAGAAAGTAATTAAGATAAATCTAACCACAGCCTTAAACTCTGAGATCCTCGCGATCCCTCCCGCATCGATATACCAACGGGGGCTTAGGTTTCTGTCACTCCGGCAACCCCGCAATTGGCAAACGAGTACAAGATGCATTCCCCTAGGCCCATAAAGGTGAAGTGTCGTGTAGTCGACGTTCACACGACACCACTAGAAGAATAACACCACAACTTAAATATCATAACATTGAATATTATTCAACCATAGTTCACTACTAACATTTAGACTTCACCCATGTCCTCAAGAACTAAACGAACTACTCACGAGACATCATATGGAACATGATCAGAGGTGATATGATGATGAATAACAATCTGAACATAAAACTTGGTTCAATGGTTTCACTCAATAGCATCAATAACAAGTAGAAATCAATACCGGGAGAGTTTCCCCTATCAAACAATCAAGATCAAACCCAAATTGCTACAGTGGTGACGATGTCCAGCGGTGGTGATGGCGGTGATGATGATGAAGATGATGGTGATGGTGATGGAGATGATGTCCAGCTCGATGGCGGTGACGATGGCGTCGATTTCCCCCTCCGGGAGGGAATTTCCCGGCGGATTCCCGCCCGCCGGAAGGCTCTTTCTCTCTCGGTGTTCTCCGCCCCGCAGAGGCGGCTGTAACCCTTCGTGAGGATCCCTCTGTGGCTTAGGTTTTCGGGACGAAGGGTTTCGCGAAGAAAAGGAGGCGAAAGGGGCTGTGGGGCCCCCACACCACAAGGTGGCGCGGCCAGGCCATGGGCCGCGCCGGCCTGTGGTCTGGCCCCACCTTGGGTCCTCTCAGCTCCGCCTTCTGGCTTTCTCCGTCATTTGGAAAAATAGGATTTTTGGTGAAATTTCCTTCCACAGTTGATCTTCCGAAATATTGCATCCTGACGGTGCTTTTTCCAGCAGAATCCTGGCTCCGGTGCGCGATCTCCAAATAATCATGAAACATGCAAAATATATGAAATAACATAAGTATTGTGTCCCAATATGAAATATATCAATGAATAACAGCAAATTATGATATAAAATAGTGATGCAAATTGGACGTATCAACTCCCCCCAAGCTTAGATTTCGCTTGTCCCCAAGCGAAACTGAACTCGGTAAACAGGACCACATGTTTATGGAGTGAAGAGTCGATAAATAAAATACGGACAAGAAGCATCATATTCATTCACACAAGACATTATAGTAAACAACTTCCTCATATAACTCAACTTGAAACAAGTATAAGGTAATCACAAATAAAGGTGCATAAGAAATCATCATTGGTGATGGCAAACTTTGTTCTTGGTCGGAGAACATTTAACAAATTATACTTATCTATTGAGCAGCGCTCTCATATTAAAAAGCTTATGGTAAACTTGCATACTCAATCATATTAATCATTGATGACTTTCAAAGCTATATTCATTCAGGTAAAACTTGTACTAAACAAGAAAGAGTAAAGACATGATGAAGCAAATCACAATATAATAGTTTGATCACAACAACTCAAATGCTTGCTTGAGATGGAGGGAAATAGGTTTACCGACTCAACATAAAGTAAAAGACAGGCCCTTCGCAGAGGGAAGCAGGGATTAAATCATGTGCTAGAGCTTTTTCAGTTTTGAAATCATATAAAGAGAATAAAAGTAAAGTTTTGAGAGGTGTTTGTTGTTGTCAACGACTGGTAGCGGGTACTCTAACCCCCTTGCCAAACAGACCTCCAAAGAGCGGCTCCCATGAAGGACGTTATCTCCACCAGCAAGGTAGATCATCCCTCTTCTCTTTTGTTTACACATGTATTTTAGTTTATTTAAGGATGACACTCCCCCAACCTTTGCTTACACAAGCCATGGCTAACCGAATCCTCGGGTGCCTTCCAACAATCTCATACAATGGAGGAGTGTCTATTGCAAAATTAAGTTGCTTACTGATGAATCAGGGCAAAACATGTGAAGAGAATTATTAATGAAAGTTGATTAATTGGGGCTGGGAACCCCGTTGCCAGCTCTTATTGCAAAATTATAGGATAAGGGGATGAAGCCACTAGTCCATTAGTGGAGGCTGCCTAACAAGACCGAAAGATAAAACACCACATACTTCCTCATGAGCTATAAAACATTGACACAAATAAGAAGTAATAAGTTTTGAATTGTTTAAAGGTAGCACATGAAGTATTTACTTGGAATGGCAGAAAAGACCATGCAGTAGGTAGATATGGTGGACACAAATGGCATAGGTTTGGGTTCAGGTTTGGATGCACGAGAAGTATTCCCTCTCAGTACAGGTCTTTGGCTAGCAAGGTTTAAATAGCAAGCATAAGAGTTGAGGGAAACAAACAAATATACATGTGATAGAAATAATCATGCATCTTACTTGTAAGCACAAATAGTTTTAACTTCAGAATACTAAGCTAAGAACTGATAAGAAAGATAATAACATCTTCTACATGTATTTCTTCTATTCTTCTTAAACTCAAAGTGTTGTTACTATTGACCATTGCTAAGTTTGCCAAAACCAAATAGATTTACTCAATGCCCCAAAGTGGTACCAATACTAAAATCAAGATCAATCATATAGTAGAAGTTGCAAACTAAAATAAAGTGTGCAATATGTAAATGATAAGACTTCTCATTAATATTCCATAACGATAACTCACACCAAGGGATACATAGACAAACTAAAGGAGAGATACTTCCACACTGCAACCCATCTTATAAGATAACTTCCCTACTCATGATATGACACTACTTGATAGTAAAAAAGTAAAAGGTGGTGATGATGTGATACCGCGGCACTCCCCCAAGCTTGGAACAAACCAAGGGGATGCCAATACCGATGATGAATTAATCCTTTGGCGATGGTGGTGATGAATTCCCGTCTTCAGACTTCCAAGGAAGAGGCTCTCCATCAACAAACGACATCTTGGTCTCGGGAATCCTGAAACTAGCAGCATGACTTATGTGTTTAAACCTGTTTTCATACTCACAATTCTGATTCTGAACATTATAGAGTTGAGCTTGGAGTTTGTTGGTGGTGTCGTGAAGTGAGAGGATGTCGCCCCATAGCTTCGCAGTTTCCTTCTCGTGTTCAGCAATGAGTTCAGACACAATCTTGTGGAAGATCTCCACCTCACGCTCAGCCATCTTCCTGTAGTTGAAGACCTCTTGTTCTAGCTTCTCCATCCTGTCTTCCAAGCTTCCTTCTCCTTTGGGACCCTGAACATCTTTGATCTGCAGCTCCCCATCAACGAGCAGCAACTCCTTGGGATGCATCCTCAGCTCATCCATGTACAAGTTGCCAAAGTCCTTGCGGAGGCTGTCCTTCGAAGTTCCTGACGAAGACATGACACCTCTAGATCCGAAGCGAATCCTGGCAGAAACAGCTCGAAACAAAACACGTCGAGAAAATGATATACGGACCTCCAGGGGCCCGGGGGATTATATAGCAAGAATTTTTATGACAAACGGAAAGTACCAGGTCGAACCAGAATCGGAAAGGGGCGACGAGGCGGTGCCACCATAGGGCGGCGCGGGCCCAGGCCAGGCCGCGCTGGCCTGTGGTGGCACGCCCTCGTGCGTCTTTTCCACTCCGTTTCGATCTCGTAATTTTTCATATTTTCCAAAAACAGCAAAACTATTGTTCGGAAAGTAAATTGCGAACTTTTCATTACCAATACTGTTACCTATTCAAAGTCGAGTTCTGGCGGACTGTCAGTTTGACCTTTTATGAAAGCCTCCGGTGTTTCCACTTGAATAATATCAATATCAACATTATAAGAATCACCCGAGATATAATGCTTGAGTCTTTGTCCATTCACCACTTGTGTAGCATTGCCTTGGAGAGAGCTAATTTTAATTGCTCCTGAACGATACACCTCCTCAACAACATATGGTCCTTCCCATTTCGAGAGTAATTTCCCTGCAAAGAGTATGAGACGAGACCGATACAATAGGACTTTATCCCCAACATTAAACTCTCTTTTGATGATCCTTCTATCATGCCATTTCTTAACTTTCTCTTTAAAGAGTTTAGCATTTTCATAAGCTTCACTTCTCCATTCATCTAGAGAACTTAATTGCAGCAACCTCTTATTACCGGCAAGTTTAGGATCTTTATTTAATTCTCTAACAACCCAATAAGCTTTGTGCTCTAGTTCTAAAGGTAAATGACAAGCTTTTCCGTAAACCATTTTATAAGGTGACATTCCCATGGGGTTTTTATAAGCAGTTCTATAAGCCCATAGTGCATCCTTCAATTTACTAGCCCAATTCTTTCTAGATTTATTGACGGTCTTTCCCAAAATAGATTTAATTTCTCTATTTGATAATTCTACTTGACCACTAGTTTGAGGGTGATAAGCAGAAGCAATTCTATGATTAATACCATACCTAGCAAGAGTTTTTCTAAAACCTCCATGAATAAAATGAGAACCTCCATCGGTCATAATATATCTAGGAACTCCAAATCTAGGAAAAATAATATCTAAAAGCATTTTTAAAGAAGTCTCACCATCAAGCACTTTTTGTAGGTATGGCTTCCACCCATTTAGTAACATAATCAACAGCAACAAGTATATGCGTGTTACCTTCGAAGAGGGAAAAGGTCCCATGAAGTCAAATCCCCAACAATCAACGGTTCAATAACAAGAGTATAATTCATAGGCATTTCATTGCGTCTGGAGATATTACCAACCCTTTGACATTCATCACAAGATAAAATAAACTTCCTTGCATCTTTGAAGAGAGTTGGCCAATAAAAACCTGATTGTAGAACCTTTTGCGCGGTTCTTTCTCCGGCGTGATGTCCTCCATAAGCACTACCATGACATTTACTCAATATCTCTTGTTGTTCATATTCGGGAACACACCTTCGCAGAATACCATCCACTCCTTCTTTATATAAGTGTGGGTCATCCCAGAAATAATGCCTCAAGTCATAAAATAATTTCCTCCTTTGCTGAGCTGAAAAGGTTGGAGGCAAGTACTTGGAAACAATAAAGTTAGCGTAATCAGCATACCAAGGACTGTCTCGCGAGCTCACCTTTATTACAGCCAATTGTTCATTTGGAAAACTATCATTAACAGGAACAGGATCATAAGCAATATTTTCCAATCTAGACAAATTATCAGCACCTTTCCTATCTACAATATGTAAATCAAATTCTTGCAAAAGAAGTACCCATCTAATAAGCCTCGGCTTAGCATCTTTCTTTGTCATAAGGTATCTAATTGCAGCATGATCAGTATGAATCGTAACTTTTGAATCAACAATATAAGATCTAAATTTATCACAAGCAAAAACTACCGCTAACAATTCTTTTTCAGTAGTAGCATAATTTCTTTGAGCAGCATCAAGAGTTTTACTAGCATAATGAATAACATTTAATTTTTTATCTACTCGCTGTCCAAGAACAAGCACCTACAGACAAAATCACTAGCATCACACATAATTTCAAATGGTAAGTTCCAATCGGTAGGTTCAACTACAAGGAGCAGTTGTTAAGGCTTTCTTTAGAGTTTCAAAAGCTTCCTTACAATCATCATCAAAAACAAAAGGTACATCTTTTTGAAGAAGATTAGTAAGAGGCTTTGAAATCTTGGAGAAATCTTTAATAAATCTCCTATAAACCCGGCATGACCAAGAACACTACGAATACCTTTAACATCCCTCGGATAGGGCATCTTCTCAATGGCTTCAACTTTAGCTCTATCAACTTCAATACCTCTCTCAGAAATTTTGTGTCCCAATACAATTCCTTCATTAACCATAAAGTGACATTTCTCCCAATTAAGAACAAGGTTAGTTTCTTCACATCTCTGCAAAACTTTATCGAGGTTTCGCAAGCAATTATCAAAAGAATTCCCATAGACAGAAAAATCATCCATGAATACCTCCACAATACTCTCACAAAAACCATGAAAAATAGCAGACATGCATCTTTGAAAAGTAGCAGGAGCATTACATAAACCAAAAGGCATACGCCTATAAGCATAAGTTCCATAGGGACAAGTGAAAGTGGTTTTCTCTTGATCTTTAGCTTTAACAGCAATTTGTGAAAACCCAGAATAACCATCAAGAAAACAAAAATGAGTATTTTTAGACAACCTTTCTAACATTTCATCAATAAAAGGCAAAGGGTAATGATCTTTCTTAGTAACCTTATTAACTTTTCGAAAATCAATGCACATTCTATAACCTACGACTACTCTTTGAGGTATGAGCTCATCATTATCATTAGGAACAACAATCATTCCTCCTTTCTTAGGAACACAATGAACAGGACTAACCCATCTACTATCAGCAATAGGATATATAATACCAGCTTCAAGAAGTCATAATACCTCATTTCTTACCACATCCTTCATCTTGGGAATTAGACGACGCTGAGGTTCAACAACAGGCTTCGCATCATCTTCCATATTAATGGCGTGTTGGCATATAGAGGGAGAAATCCCCTTCAAGTCATCAAGAGTATAGCCAATAGCACCTCGGTGTTTCTTCAATATTTGCAATAATCTTTCTTCTTCGAACTCTGTAAGTTTAGAACTAATAATAACAGGATATATTTTCTTATCATCAATATGAGCATATTTGAGATTATCAGGCAAAGGCTTTAAATCAAAAACAGGATCTTCCTTGGGTGGCGGTGTTGTACCCAAATCTTCCACCGGTAAATCATGCTTGAGAATAGGTTGGCGAAGAAAAATCTCCTCAAGATCATCTCTTTCTTTCCTAAAAACTTCACTCTCGCTATTCTCCAAATGTTGATGAAAAGGATTATTAGGAACAAGAACCATAGATGCACACAGCTCCATTTTAAAATCATCACTAGGCAAATCAGCTTTATAAGGAGTTTTGGTAAATTTAGAGAAGTTAAACTCATAAGATTCACCAGCAAATTTAGTCAAAATTTTCTCTTTCTTGCAATCTATAATAGCTCCACAAGTATTTAGAAAAGGTCTACCAAAAATGATAGGACAATAATCACTAGCAGCAGAACCAAGTACCAAAAAGTCAGCAGGATATTTAATCTTACCACATAGAACTTCCACATCTCGAACAATACCAATTGGAGAAATAGTTTCTCTATTAGCCAGCTGAATAACCACATCAATATCTTCAAGTTCACAAGAATCAATTTCGTGCATAATCTCCGTGTAAAGCTCATAAGGAATAGCACTAACACTTGCACCAATATCACATAAACCATAATAGCAATGATCACCAATTCTAACAGGTAGGAACACTAGCTTGTTTGGGTTTATTAGGATGTGAAACAATATTAGAAGCATCTTCACAGAAAATAATATGACCATCCTCTACATTTTCAGTCACAAGATCTTTAGCTATTGCAACAGCAGGTTCAACTTTTATTTGTTCTTCAGGTTCTATAGGTTTCTTTTCACTATTATGAACCGCACTACTTATAACAGAGTACTCCTTCATTTTAGCAGGGAAAGGAGTTTTTTCAATATAAGCTTCAGGAATAACATGATCAGCAGTTTCAACTACAACACATTTATTAATAGATGAATCAATTTTATCTTTATACGGTTCATGATACTTGTCAAAATTCTTCTTAGGCAATTCATAATGAGAGGCAAAAGCTTTATAAAGATTTGCAGCAAATTGAGAATCAAGACCATATGTAGCACTCATATTACGAAATTTATCAGTATCCATAAAAGCTTCAATGCATTTATAATCATAAATGTATACCTGATTCTCTATCCTTGTCGTTCTCCCAGCCTTCAGTATTTTCTTGGATCCGATCAAGAAGGTCCCTTTTAAACTCTTCTTTGTTACGTGTAAATGATCCAGAACAAGAAGTATCCAGCAAGGTCTTGTCTTGAAAAGAAAGTCTTGCATAGAAATTATCAATAATAACATTACCAGGAAGCTCATGAATGGGGCATTTGAGCATTAAAGACTTCAATCTCCCCCAAGCTTGGGCAATACTTTCTCCATCATGAGGCCAGAAATTATATATGCGGTTCCGATCCTTGTGAATTTCACTTGGAGGATAGAACTTAGAATAAAACCGGGGCACAATATCATCCCATTCAAGAGAATCCCCATTATCCAGTAATTTATACCAATGCGCCGCTTTACCAGACAGCGATAAAGAGAATAGTTTCTTCCTTACTTCATTCATAGCAATACCTGCACATTTGAATAACCCGCATAGTTCATGCAAAAACAGTAAATGATCACCAGGATGGACAGTGCCATCCCCTTCATAGCGGTTATCCATAACACGTTCAATAATTTTCATAGGTATTTTATATGGTATTACTTCCTCACCTGGCGCCTCATCCACTACCGTTGCAGTAGTAGTAGATTTCCCAAATAAAAATTGAAGAGAAGATCTCTCCATAATGACTTATAGCAGCAGGCAGAAATAAAATCAGCACAAACAGTAATGGTTTTCCTTACCAATTCCACTTACCAATAGCGCTTCACCCCGGCAACGGCGCCAGAAAATAGTCTTGATGACCAACAAGTATAGGGGGTGTATCGTAGTATCTTCGATAAATAAGAGTGTCGAACCCAACGAGGAGCAGAAGGTGTTGACAAGCAGTTTCGATGAAGGATTCACTGTAAATGCTCACAGACAAGTATTCGGGGGTTTTGATATAGCAGATGAAATAAGTACAAGTAAGTAAAGTGCGAGAGAAATGATTGCAGCGAGTGGCCCAATCCTTTTTAGCACAAAGGACAAGCCGGTTTGTTTACATATAATGATCAAACGTTCTCGAGGACACACGGGATTTTAGTCTAGTGCTTTCGTTACATACAGCTGATTAATCTTCATTGTTTTGATAAGTGTTGTGTGGGTGAACCTATGCTAATGTACCGCCCTTCCTAGGACTAATACATACTTGTGATTATACCCCTTGCAAGCATCCGCAACTACAAGAAAGTAATTAAGATAAATCTAACCACAACCTTAAACTCTGAGATCTTGCGATCCCTCCTGCATCGATATACCAACGGGGGCTTAGGTTTCTGTCACTCCGGCAACCCCGCAATTGGCAAACGAGTACAAGATGCATTCCCCTAGGCCCATAAAGGTGAAGTGTCGTGTAGTTGACGTTCACACGACACCACTAGAAGAATAACACCACAACTTAAATATCATAACATTGAATATTATTCAACCATAGTTCACTACTAACATTTATACTTCACCCATGTCCTCAAGAACTAAACGAACTACTCACGAGACATCATATGGAACATGATCAGAGGTGATATGATGATGAATAACAATCTGAACATAAACCTTGGTTCAATGGTTTCACTCAATAGCATCAATAACAAGTAGAAATCAATACCGGGAGAGTTTCCCCTATCAAACAATCAAGATCAAACCCAAATTGCTACAGCGGTGACGATGTCCAGCGGTGGTGATGGCGGTGATGATGATGAAGATGATGGTGATGGTGATGGAGATGATGTCCAGCTCGATGGCGGTGATGATGGCGTCGATTTCCCCCTCCGGGAGGGAATTTCCCCGGCGGATTCCTGCCCGCCGGAGAGCTCTTTTCTCTCTGGTGTTCTCCGCCCCGCAGAGGCGGCTGTAACCCTTAGTGAGGATCCATCTGTGGCTTAGGTTTTCTGGACGAAGGGTTTCGCGAAGAAAAGGAGGCGAAAGGGGCTGTGGGGCCCCCACACCACAAGGTGGCGCGGCCAGGCCATGGGCCGCGCCGGCCTGTGGTCTGGCCCCACCTTGGGTCCTCTCAGCTCCCCTTCCGGCTTTCTCCGTCATCCGGAAAAATAGGATTTTTGGTGAAATTTCCTTCCACAGCTTGATCTTCCGAAATATTGCATCCCGACGGTGCTTTTTCCAGCGGAATCCTGGCTCCGGTGCGCGATCTCCAAATAATCATGAAACATGCAAAATAGATGAAATAACATAAGTATTGTGTCCCAATATGAAATATATCAATGAATAACAGCAAATTATGATATAAAATAGTGATGCAAATTGGACGTATCAGCCGCGCCTTCCTTAACGTGTGCAGGTATAACCTTTCAGCTTCCTCCAAACCACGTAGCCGTTGAACCCTACGCTTTTGGGAACGGCTGAGTCCATCAGGGCACCACCTTGGCCGGTGGTACTTATCTTCTTCTTCTTCATCGTCGTCTTCTAATTCCTCGAGATCTTCCACCCGAGAGGACTCAGCGTACTTGTTCCGAGATGGGAGCGGCCCCAGACGTTTGAATACTGACACGTCTCCTGCACCCTTCTTCTTCTCTTTACATTCTGGGCAGTTGCCGATTGTAGGCAATCGGCTCATTCCTGAATCCCAGCAGTGTCTGAAGAAAGGACAGTCCCAGTGCCTATCCATGTCGTCTTGTTCCCTTGACTTCTCCCTGGCATGGCGCTCATACCTCTCCTCGTCGCGATCATGCCGGCGGTCTCTCCTAGCGTCTCTGCTAGCCAGACGGTCCCTTTCGTCGTCGTCGTCATATCGCCGGCGTTGGTCGTATTGACTCACGTATTTGTTGAGGAGGTGATCAGAGAGGGGTCGCTGATATCGCACATTCTTCACCTCTCCCTCTGTGACGTAGCGCTTGCCATCGTGCCGGAGCCGATCGCGTGGACCGGCTTCCTCTTTGTCCTTGTTGTGAGAGCAGCTGCCCTCGTCTCTGTCCTTACCAGAGTGGTGCCCATGTCCTACCATGTTGATGCTGAACGAGAAACCTGGCTGGCACCTCCCAGGGTAAGTGCACTCCACCATGTTAACGGTGGGGAAGGGGTGCGTGTCGACTTTCATGGCGTACTGGCTAAAAATTAATCGCCCTTGTTCTATCGCCATTTGGATCTGTTGACGCCACACCCTGCAGTCGTTGGTTGTATGGGTGAACGTGTTATGCCACTTGCAGTATGGCTTTCCGTTCAGCTCCTGTGCCGTGCGGATTTTGTGGCCTTCGGGTAACTTTAGCTGCTTCTCCTTAAGTAAGAGGTCGAAAATTTGCTCAGCTTTGGTCACGTCGAATTCAAACCCTCTTGGAGGACCTTGTGGCTTAACCCACTTGCGGGACACGGGGCTTGCCCCCGAGTCCATTCAGCCACTCGCTACCTCTTGATCTCCCGCAGAGCCTTCATCTTCATCCGCCTCAACCAGGACCACCGCGCGCTTGAATTTATCCCTGGTATACCTCCGGGTGGCGCCGTTCATATAACGACGACTTCTCGCACCATATGCGCCGGTGAAGGGTACTCGCTTGGGAAGCCACATCCTTGATCGGTGATGCAAGACCCACCACCGCCAACTCGATCGCTTCTTTTTCAGTCACACGAGCCGAATAGCATCGGTTCCTAATAGTCCTGAAGCGCTGGATGTATTCTGACACCGTTTCTCCGCGCTTCTGTCGCACTTGTGCTAGATCGGCAATGCTAGGCTCGGAAGACTCTGAGTGATACTGTAGGTGGAACTGTTCTTCCAACTGCTTCCAAGTCCGGATTGAGTCTGGTGGCAGCGACGTGTACCACCCAAAAGCCGATCCGGTGAGGGATAGTGCGAAGAACCTCACACGTAGTTCATCTGATGCTGAGATCGTGCCCAGCTGCGCCAAATATCGGCTCACATGCTCGATTGAGCTAGAGCCATCTGACCCACTAAACTTGGAGAATTCGGGGAGCCGATATTTGGGTGGTAGTGGGATCAAATCGTACTCGTTGGGGTACGGCTTGGAATAGCCGATTGCCCTCCTTTTCGGCACCATGCCGAACTGGTCTCTTAAGATTGTACTGATCTGATCCGTGGTGATGGCTGCAGGAGTCGAACTCTGAAGGTTCGCCGGAGTGGTATACTTAGCCAGCCACGCTTGCTTCTCAAGCTCTGAGCCAACTGCAGGAGTTGTGCTCTGGAGGTTCGTCGGAGTGGCATACTTAGCCAGCCACGTCTGCTTCTCCAGATCTGTTCCGGAAGTTCCTCCTGCTGTTCTGGAAGTCTCTGCTATTGCAATCTGGTTTGAGAGTACCCAGCTGCTGCAGTCTGGCACGTATGTGCACGTGTATCCGTGGGGGACCTCCTTAGGCGCCTCATACAAGAACTGGTAATCACCAGGGTCACCACCGATCTTGTAGACGACGTATGCCGGTGAACTCGGCACCTCTGGTGCTGCCAACGCGAACGGCAGCGGTGGTCGGGACTGGAGTGGAATCTCTCCTTGGTGAGTCCCTAGAGCTGGTCCTGACGGAGAATACTGATGGCTCATGATTTCCTGGATCACCCGAAGGGCGACACGCTCCAAAGTGTTCACCAGGCTCTCAGAATGGCGGTGCAGCGAATGAGCCATCATGAAATTAATCTCCTGACGCGAGACCCGGTGCGTTCTTCGAAGGGGTAGACAGGTCCACTCCATCGAGCGCGCTTCGGGCGAGAACCCCTTCCACCCGATGCCGTGTGAGCGGGTTCTCCGGAAAGAGCCGATGAGGTCGGCTTCGAGGATAGCTTTGACCTCGTCATACTTCTTCTTGAGCTCCTCCGTCGGATCCTCGTACGTGACCGGAGTACCTTCCGCCATCTCGGATGTAGATGGCGATGCGATTGATGTCGAAGATCGTCCCACCGGGCGTGCCGTAATGTGTTGCGGTCGGAAACCCACCGGCGAGCAGCGACGGGCAACACAAGAGAGCCGGGAGGCTTCCAAGACTCGCGGCTGGCCCTGGTCCCTCGAGCGACGGCCCGCAAAGACTCGGCACGCACGTCCGATGCCGGTGCAGGGCGTGCCACCTGACCTATACCTGGTCAGGAAGGTGATGGATTTGCTTCGCTTAGTTTCCTGCATGGCATACACGTAAACATTAAATACGAGCCTCGATCGGCTCTCGGGTTATCCTGTGGATCGGCTCAAGGAGCCGATCCACCCATTATCCGTATGAGGTATACGGTCACATGGTGGTCCTGCTTGATCAAAAACAAAGCTAAAACGACCTACTACGATTTAGGGTTTTCACCACATAATCGGAACATCCTACGCGTGATTGAGCCTGGCGGCCACGCACGGTGATCATAAACCAACCCTAAACAAGGCCTAAAAACCAACATGAAGTTGATCCCCGGAACATCCTCGTCTAGGGCTAGCAAACTACACCCTACGTGGCACTCGGATCCTTCAACCCGTTTGTAAGGCCTAACTATGCAGATATTAAACTAATCCTTGAAGAACAAGGAGCAATCATAACGGATCGGATCTACTAAGTAACGATCAAGCGGGTGCCGCCCTTACACCTAAGATAGGCGTAAGGGCGGCTAGACGTCTAAGGGTTGCATGGACGAAAGCATATGATACGACGGAACAATGCTAACCCTAACACATCTATGACAACTACGTTGCTCGCCATCAAAAAGGCTTCAGTACGAGCAACACATGAACAACGAATAAACGTTACTGCCTAGATCGCAAGATGCGATCTAGGCAGCATGATGCTTACCCGGAAGAAACCCTCGAAACAAGGGAGTTGGCGATGCGCCTAGATTGGTTTGTGATGAACGTGATTGTTGTTTATTCCATAAACCCTAGATACATATTTATAGTCCGTAGACTTTCTAACGTGGGAATAATCCCAACCGTGCACAAGCCAAATTCTAACTAACCGACACGTAGTCTACTATATTTACAGATACACGGGCCCGCTGGCCCAAATTCTAGCTCCAAGGCCGATTCAGAAACACCTCTTAGATGTAAATCTCCCAAGCCCATCTTCATCTCGGCCCAACTCCAATGTGGTCAGATTCTGGTGATAACAGGGTGTTGAGCTAGAGGGAAGACATAATGTGGGGTTTGGAATTCACACCCGTTGGAAGACAATGCGTATCAACTCCGAGCAACGTAGGTCCGTTTACAAGGAGGCGGTGGTCGAGTCACAAGACAAAGCTTTGGAGTTGTTTGAAACCAAGATGGTTGATGCTCATATCGAGCTTGACCTTAACCGGCGCTCCTCCCCCGTTGAAGCTAGGAGTCCACCACCCATGAGCCAAGAAGAAGCCACTGAATCTCCAATTGTCCAATCTCCCATTGCCCAAGATCCTCCGTTGGAGAAGGAGTATGACGAGCATGACGATGGTGATAATGGTTTCGAGATGAATGACAACAATGTCGGTGATGGTGATAATGGAATTTATGAAATAGGATAGCAAAAGAGTGATGGCTTCAGAAAGGTTACCTGCTCAGCGATAAGAGTGTCCAACTAAAATAAAATAAATGGTAGTACCTTCCCATTTTCCGTCATATGAAATGCCCGGTGTTCCTTGTCATACTCATGATCTAAGAGCCACACCATCCTACATTTTTTCACAAATACACATAATAAGAAACTACCATATTTATGACCATACATGTTCTAAATTTTGGTTCCACTAACAAATATGAGCCACACATACATGAGAATATGTCTAGGGTTCCAAGAAATCGAGTGTGTCAACAAACACATACATACATGTACATACATAAGAATATGAATACATACATATCTAGGGTTCCTGCACATACACATACACATTCATTAAAATTTGATGTCTAGGGTTCCAACAAATCTATGGTTTCAACACATAGATACATGAGCATATGAATTTCAACACATACATGAGCACATGGATTCAAGTTCTAAGATTTTCATATCTAGGGTTTCATGTCTAAATCGAATTAAAACCAATAAAATCATGGATGAAACGAAGGGGATCGAAGGAGAATACCTTGAGGAAGGAATTGGGATGAGAATGCCTGGACAGATATGAGAATTTGGTTGTGGATTTGGTGGGGGAGAGGGGCGGAGGAGGAACCGCCGGCCGCCTCCGTTCGTCACTTTGAAACAGAGAGGAAAATGAGGATGGCTCGGGCTGGGGCGGGCGCGGGCGGTTCACTTAAGTGGATGTGCGGCGCACTTGCCATCGGCGCCACACTTTCAAAGTGTGGTGCCCATGGGAACAGCGCCGCACATCCTGTACAAAAAAATGGTGTGCGGGACAAGAGTAAATGCTAAAATAGCTTTTCAAAATGTCTTATAATTTTGACTCATTGCAAGCTAGCTCGGTCACCATGCGACAGGGAAATTGTATATAACACCATTTGTTGATTCAGTTTTTGCATAGAACATAATCTAAGATATTTTCACAAAACACCAAGTTTTGTTACAAAAAGTTGCACAAACACTAACCTAATCGTTAACAAGATAAATACTGGATTAAGCACATAGGGCCATTGGGCAGTGCCTTCAGCGTGACTGTTGGTCTCATTCTGAGTTCACCACAGGGTAAAAGAAAATTCAGTGGCGGTGCTGACGTTGGTCGAGCCCAACGGCAACGGAATAACCCACAATGGTGTTGGAAATAATCATGTCCAGACGTCGGTACTGATATCATGTGCTTCAACGTGTCCAAGTAGTAGTCCAGCTAGTACACATACATGTATAGGCGATCTAGTTACCGCCCGAGTTAATTTACTAGGTTGCCACCAACCCTAGTGTGATTGGTTTGGACTTCTATAGATCTAGGTTTGGCAGTCAGATGAACAGAAAAAGAAATATAGACTCACGAAATGGAATATTGTATATCGACCTAAATATCAAGGGGGCTTAGGTATTGAGGTCCTCGAAATTAAGAACATATGTTTATTGAGCAAATGGCTTTTAAAACTTCTGAATGAAGACGGGGTGTCGCAAGAATTGCTACAAGCCAAATACTTAAGACAGAAGACCTTATCTGAGGTGCAGGTTAAGCCTACAGATTCTCCCTTCTGGAAGAGATTGATGGGGGTTAAGGAAGATTTTCTTTCTAGAGGTTATTTTAAAGTGGGTAATGGGACGGGTACCCGCTTTTGGGAAGATACATGGTTACGAAAAGTGTCTTTAGCTCAGCAATATTCATCTTTGTATAATAGTGTGCATCACAAAAATGTAACAGTAGCTCATGTGTTAGCTCAAACCCCTCTGAATATTAGTATCTGGCGGGTATTGAATGGTAACAAATGGACTTCTTGATTACAATTGTGTCGCAAACTGATGGTAAACTTGAATGAAGAGAATGATCGTTTTGTCTGGAATCTCACACCTAATGGCTTGTTTTCGGTCAAGTCAATGTATGAGGATCTTATGAGTGACCATACCTCTTTTTTTAGAAAATATCTATGGAAGGTTAAAATTCCCCTCAAGATAAAGATATTCATGTGGTTTTTGAGTAATAAGGTTCTGTTAACTAAAGATAATCTAGCCAAAGGACACTGGAATGGGTGTACGAAATGTGTCTTTTGTGGAGAAGAGGAAACTATTCAACACCTATTCTTTGAGTGCCCTTTAGCTAAGCTTCTTTGGCGCACAGTTAATTTCACGTATGATCTACCACCTCCAACCAAAACTACTAATATGTTTGGTAATTGGTTGAATGGAGTAGATAGACAATCTAAGGCTTTTATCCGGATTGGAGTTTCTGCTTTATGCTGGTCTATATGGAGGGTCAGAAATGATATTATTTTTAACAAAAAATAATATTTTTATTTCTTGCAGGTTATCCATATGGTGTCACATTGGGTTCAGCTTTGGGCTTTCCTATCGCCAGAGGGGCAGCGGATGCCATGGTTTCTGGATGCACATGGCTCCAGATGGTTGCTTAGGATATTTGGTGCCAGGATGGCTGGCGTCATACTAGGAGACTAATTTGATGTGTACTCAGAGTAGTTTCTGTTTTTTTCGCTGGTTGATTTTTGTATCAATTCTTGGCGATGCTTGAGTTGTAAAACATTACTGAACTTGAACTTTTTAATAAATGGCCGTGTGCATCATCATGATGTAGAAGCCGGGGTCATCCCCATTACAAAAAAACCCTAGCGGTGAGGGTGGCGCCCATCCGGCTGAATAGGCAATTGGCAGGGGAGGTGTCTCTAGGCCGCGTTTCATGGGGGATGGTGGGCGTCGGTGGAGCTCAAAGAGCTTGGTCGGGGCCTGAGCGCCTCCACCGGAGCTTGGAAGAGATTGTTGATATTAAGTATAATATTGACAACAAAATATTATCTCTTGTACTTATATATTGGTGCCTCCCCTTTTTGGAAAGGGGTGATCTGGGCCGCTAAAGCTATTCAGATGTGTTACCAATGAAAGATGGGAGATGGTAAAAAGATAAAGTTTTGGGAAGATCACTGGTTTGGGACATGTTGTTTAGTTATTCAATACTGGGAAGTTTATTTTCTGGTTAATGAGCAAAATAGAACTATTGCTGAGCTTTGGGATGTAGAATCATGTGACCTTCAGAAGATGTTTTGATCATAATCTAATGGTACAGTGGCTGGAAATCCAACAAATTTCTAAATCTATTCATCTTAATACTGAAAGTGATGCTCTGATTTGGATGTGGGAGGCCAATGGAGTCTATAGTGTTAAGTCTATGTATGCTGTTGTGAATTTTGGAGGTATTAAAACTGTTGATATTCATTGTGTTTGGAAATTAAAAGTTCCCCCTAAGATTCACTTTTTTTCTTTGGTTGTTGTCTCATAACAAATTCCTCACTAGAGATAATTTGAATAAAAGACAAAATGTTGATGATATGACTTGTGTTTTTTGCAATGACATTGAGTCTTGCCAGCATTTGTTTTTTGACTATGTGGTTGCTTCCAATATTTGGAAGGAGATAGGGATGGCCATTTGTCTTCTGACTCAGGTTTCAACTATGTCTGATATTTCTGTTTTCTGGAAAGATAAGAAAAAGAATGTCATGTATAATATGATTTTTGCTGCTACTCTGAGGAGTATCTGGATTACCAGAAATGACATGGTTTTCAACCAAACTCAATGGTTTGGGTTGCAGGTGATGTGGAGACAAGTGGTCTACAACTGTGCTCAATGGAAAATTCTGTTGAAGGAGGAAGAAAAAGGAAGCTTGATTGCAATGTTGGACAAGGTGGAGCTGCTAGCTCGTCTACCACCGATGCTATCATGGCCGGAGCCTGGCTGACTCCCAGAAGAGGGCAAGGTCGACTCTGGAGGTGTGTGATATGAACAACATAAGGGGTTTTATGCCTATGTTGATCACGACAGAAGACCTGGCGAGGACGTTGGAGACCAATGCTTTGATGCTGGTTGGCGATGGTGCATGCTTTAAAGTCCTCGAGAGGCCATAGTCCAGGGAAGGCTGTTGTTATTAATGTGTCCTGTAGTATCCCAACTGTTTAAACCCTCTAGTGTTGTTTCTGTGTTATTGTGATGTCTTAAAACTCTAGGCTATTTTGGCAAGATAGGGTTGTGTGTCCTGTACAAAACCTAGATGTTGTGTAAGACGCTGGTTTCATAAATAGAACTGCGGGTGGAGCCCTATTTTTCTTTAAAAAATTACAATAAGTGTGGATTTGAAGTTTGGAGCGGATTATCTCCGCTAATCCCCACTAAAACTCTAGTACCAAACAGAACCCTAGGGAATTATACAGGGCTGTTCATCGGGATGCCGTGTGATACGTCTCAAACGTATCTATAATTTGTTATGTTACATGCTAGTTATATGACAATACTCACATGTTTTATATACACTTTACATCATTTTTATGCATTTTCCGGCACTAACCTATTAACAAGATGCCGAAGCGCCAGGTTCCTATTTTCTGCTATTTTTGGTTTCAGAAATCCTACACAGGAAATATTCTCGGAATTGACGAAATGATGGCGTGTATTTCACACGTTCGTTGGGCAACCCCAAGAGGAAGGTATGATGAGCACAGCAGAAAGTTTTCCCTCAGAAAGAAACCAAGGTTTATCGAACCAGGAGGAGCCAAGAAGCACGTTGAAGGTTGATGGCGGCGGGATGTAGTGCGGCGCAACACCAGAGATTCCGGCGCCAACGTGGAACCTGCACAACACAACCAAAGTACTTTGCCCCAACGAAACGGTGAGGTTGTCAATCTCACCGGCTTGCTGTAACAAAGGATTAACCGTATTGTGTGAAAGATGATTGTTTGCGAGAGAAAATAGTAAAAACAAGTATTGCAGTAGATTGTATTTCAGTAAAGAGAATTGGACCGGGGTCCACAGTTCACTAGAGGTGTCTCTCCCATAAGACGAACAAGCATGTTGGGTGAACAAATTACAGTTGGGCAATTGACAAATAAAGAGAGCATGACAATGCACATACATATCATGATGAGTATAGTGAGATTTAATTGGGAATTACGACAAAGTACATAGACCGCCATCCAACTGCATCTATGCCTAAAAAGTCCACCTTCAGGTTATCATCCGAACCCCTCCGGTATTAAGTTGCAAGCAACGGACAATTGCATTAAGTATGGTGCGTAATGTAATCAACAACTACATCCTTAGACATAGCATCAATGTTTTATCCCTAGTGGCAACAACACAACACAACCTTAGAACTTTCTCATCATCTGTCCCGGTGTCAATGCGGGCATGAACCCACTATCGAGCATAAGTACTCCCTCTTGGAGTTAAAAGCATCTACTTGGCCGGAGCATCTACTAATAACGGAGAGCATGCAAGATCTTAAACAACACATAAGCATAACTTTGATAATCAACATAACAAGTATTCTCTATTCATCGGATCCCAACAAACGCAACATATAGAATTACATATAGATGATCTTGATCATGATAGGCAGCTCACAAGATCCGACAATGATAGCACAATGGGGAGAAGACAACCATCTAGCTACTGCTATGGACCCATAGTCCAGGGGTAGACTACTCACTCATCACTCCGGAGGCAACCATGGCGGTGTAGAGTCCTCCGGGAGATGATTCCCCTCTCCGGCAGGGTGCCGGAGGCGATCTCCTGGATCCCCCGAGATGGGATCGGCGGCGACGGCGTCTCCGGAAGGTTTTCCGTATCGTGGCTCTCGGTATCGGGGGTTTCGTCACGGAGGCTTTAAGTAGGCGGAAGGGCAAGTCAAGAGGCGGCACAGGGGGCCCAAACCATAGGCCGGCGCGGCCAGGGGTGGGGCCGCGCCGCCCTAGGGTTTGGCCACCCCGTGGCCCCTCTTCGTCTCGTCTTCGGTCTTCTAGAAGCTTCGTGGAAAAATAGGCCTCTGGGCTTTTATTTCGTCCAATTCCGAGAATATTTCTTTACTAGGATTTCTGAAACCAAAAACAGCGAAAACGAGCAATCGGCACTTCGGCATCTTGTTAATAGGTTAGTTCCGTAAAATGCACGAATATGACATAAAGTGTGCATAAAACATGTAGATAACATCAATAATGTGGCATGGAACACAAGAAATTATCGATACGTTGGAGACGTATCAGCATCCCCAAGCTTAGTTCTCGCTCGTCCCGAGCAGGTAAAACGATAACAAAGATAATTTCTGGAGTGACATGCCATCATAATCTTGATCATACTATTTGTAAAGCATATGTAGAGAATGCAGCGATCAAAACAATGTGTATGACATGAGTAAACAAGTGAATCATAAAGCAAAGACTTTTCATGAATAGCACTTCAAGACAAGCATCAATAAGTCTTGCATAAGAGTTAACTCATAAAGCAATAATTCAAAGTAAAGGTATTGAAGCAACACAAAAGAAGATTAAGTTTCAGCGGTTGCTTTCAACTTGTAACATGTATATCTCATGGATATTGTCAACATAGAGTAATATAATAAGTGCAATAAGCAAGTATGTAGGAATCAATGCACAGTTCACACAAGTGTTTGCTTCTTGAGGTGGAGAGAAATAGGTGAACCGACTCAACATTGAAAGTAAAAGAATGGTCCTCATAGAGGAAAAGCATCGATTGCTATATTTGTGCTAGAGCTTTGATTTTGAAAACATGAAACAATTTTGTCAACGGTAGTAATAAAGCATATGCATCATGTAAATTATATCTTATAAGTTGCAAGCCTCATGCATAGTGTACCAATAGTGCCCGCACCTTGTCCTAATTAGCTTGGGTTAACGCTGATCATCATTGCATAACATATGTTTCAACCAAGTGTCACAAAGGGGTACCTCTATGCCGCTCGTACAAGGGTCTAAGGAGAAAGTTCGCATTGGATTTCTCGCTTTTGATCATTCTTCAACTTAGACACCCATACCGGGACAACATAGACAACAGATAATGGACTCCTCTTTTAATGCTTAAGCATTCAACAACAGTTAATATTCTCATAAGAGATTGAGGTTATTTGTCCAAAACTGAAACTTCCACCATGATTCATGGCTTTAGTTAGCGGCCCAATGTTCTTCTCTAACAATATGCATACTCAAACCATTTGATTGTGAAAACCGCCCTTACTTCGGACAAGACGAACATGCATAGCAACTCACATGAAATTCAACAATGAGTTGATGGCGTTCCCCGATAAACATGGTTATCGCACAACGAGCAACTTAATAAGAGATAAAGTGCATAATTACATATTCAATACCACAATAGTTTTTAAGCTATTTGTCCCATGAGCTATATATTGCAAAGGTGAATGATGGAATTTTAAAGGTAGCACTCAAGCAATTTACTTTGGAATGGCGGGAAAATACCATGTAGTATAGGTAGGTATGGTGGACACAAATGGCATAGTGGTTGGCTCAAGTATTTTGGATGCATGAGAAGTATTCCCTCTCGATACAAGGTTTAGGCTAGCAAGGTTATTTGAAACAAACACAAGGATGAACGGTACAGCAAAACTCACATAAAAGACATATTGAAAACATTATAAGACTCTACACCGTCTTCCTTGTTGTTCAAACTCAAAACTAGAAATTATCTAGACCTTAGAGAAACCAAATATGCAAACCAAATTTTAGCATGCTCTATGTATTTCTTCATTAATGGGTGCAAAGCATATGATGCAAGAGCTTAAACATGAGCACAACAATTGCCAAGTATCACATTACCCAAGACATTTTTAGCAATTACTACATGTATCATTTTCCAATTCCAACCATATAACAATTTAACGAAGGAGAAACTTCGCCATGAATACTATGAGTAGAAACCAAGGACATATTTGTCCATATGCTACAGCGGAGCGTGTATCTCTCCCATAAAGTGAATGCTAGGATCCATTTTATTCAAACAAAACAAAAACAAAAACAAACCGACGCTCCAAGAAAAAGCACATAAGATGTGGCCGAATAAAAATGTAGTTTCAGGGGAGGAACCTGATAATTTCTTGATGAAGAAGGGGATGCCTTGGGCATCCCCAAGCTTAGACGCTTGAGTCTTCTTGATATATGCAGGGGTGAACCACGGTGCATCCCCAAGCTTAGAGCTTTCACTCTCCTTGATCACGTTGCATCATACTCCTCTCTTGATCCTTGAAAACTTCCTCCACACCAAACTCGAAACAACTCATTAGAGGGTTAGTGCACAATATAAATTGACATATTCAGAGGTGACACAATCATTCTTAACACTTCTGGACATTGCATAATGCTACTGGACATTAGTGGATCAAAGAAATTCATCCAACATAGCGAAAGAGGCAATGCGAAATAAAAGGCAGAATCTGTCAAAACAGAACAGTTCGTATTGACGAATTTTAAAATGGCACCAGACTTGCTCAAACGAAAATGCTCAAATTGAATGAAAGTTGCGTACATATCTGAGGATCATGCTCGTAAATTGGCGTAATTTTCTGAGCTACCTACAGGGAGATAGACCCAGATTCGTGACAGCAAAGAAATCTGGAACTGCGCAGTAATCCAAATCTAGTACTTACTTTTCTATCAACGGCTTAACTTGGCACAACAAAACTCAAAACTAAGATAAGGAGAGGTTGCTACAGTAGTAAACAACTTCCAAGACACAAAATAAAAACAAAGTACTGTAGGTAAAAACATGGGTTGTCTCCCATAAGCGCTTCTCTTTAACGCCTTTCAGCTAGGCGCAGAAAGTGTGTATCAAGTAACATCGAGAGATGAAGCATCAACATCATAGTTTGTTCTAATAATAGAATCATAAGGTACCTTCATTCTCTTTCTAGGGAAGTGTTCCATACCTTTCTTGAGAGGAAATTGATATTTTATATTACCTTCCCTCATATCAATAATAGCACCAACAGTTCGAAGAAAAGGTCTTCCCAATATAATTGGACAAGATGCATTGCATTCAATATCCAAGACAACAAAATCAACGGGAACAAGATTATTGTTAATGGTAATGCGAACATTATCAACTTTACCCAAAGGTTTCTTTGTAGAATGATCAGCAAGATTAACATCCAAATAACAATTTTTCAGCGGTGGCAAGTCAAGCATATTATAAATTTTCTTAGGCATAACAGAAATACTTGCACCAAGATCACATAAAGCATTACAATTAAAATATTTAACTTTCATTTTAATGATGGGCTCCCAACCATCTTCTAGCGGCATCAAAAAAAAAAAACCATCTTCTAGCTTTTTAGGAATAGAGGCTTCGCGCTCTAGTTTCTCTTCTCTAGCTTTTATGAGAGCATTTGTAATATGATGCGTGAAAGCCAAATTTATAGCACTAGCATTAGGACTTTTAGCAAGTTTTTGCAAGAACTTTATAACTTCAGAGATGTGGCAATCATCAAAATTCAAACCATTATAATCTAAAGCAATGGGATCATCATCCCCAATGTTGGAAAAAATTTCAGCAGCTTTATCACATGCAGTTTCAGCAGTTTTAGCAGTTTCAGGCAGTTTTTCGCGCTTTGCATTAGAAGTGGAAACATTGCTATCACCAATTCTTTTATTAGTATGAGTAGGAGGTGCAGCAACATGTGTAGCATTAGCATTACTAGTGGTGGTAATAGTCCAAACTTTAGCTATATTCTTCTCTTTAGCTAGTTTTTCATTTTCTTCTCTATCCCACCTAGCACGCAGTTCAGCCATTAATCTTATATTCTCATTAATTCTAACTTGAATGGCATTTGCTGTAGTAACAATTTTATTTTCAATATCCCTATTAGGCATAACTTTTGATTTCAAAAGATCAACATCGAAGCAAGACTATCAACTCTAGAAACAAGAATATCAATTTTATGGAGTTTTTCCTCAACAGATTTGTTAAAGGCAGTTTGTGTACTAATAAATTCTTTAAGCATGGCTTCAAGTCCAGGGGGTGAATTCCTATTATTATTGTAAGAATTTCCATAAGAATTACCATAGCCGTTGCCATTATTATAAGGATATGGCCTATAGTTGTTACTAGAATTGTTCCGGTAAGCATTGTTGTTGAAATTATTATTTTTAATGAAGTTCACATCAACATGTTCTTCTTGTGCAACCAATGAAGCTAACGGAACATTATTAGGATCAATATTAGTCCTATCATTCACAAGCATAGACATAATAGCATCAACCTTATCATTCAAGGAAGAGGATTCCTCAACAGAATTTACCTTCTTACCTTGTGGAGCTCTTTCCGTGTGCCATTCAGTAGTAGTTGATCATCATATTATCAAGAAGCTTTGTTGCTTCACCAAGAGTGATGGACATAAAGGTACCTCCAGCAGCTGAATCCAATAAATTCCGTGAAGAAAAATTAAGTCCCGCATAGAAGGTTTGGATGATCATCCAAGTAGTCGATCCATGGGTTGGGCAATTTTTAACTAGAGATTTCATTCTTTCCCAAGCTTGAGCAACATGTTCAGTATCTAATTGTTTAAAATTCATTATGCTACTCCTCAAAGATATAATTTTAGCAGGGGGATAATATCTACCAATAAAAGCATCCTTGCATTTAGTCCATGAATCAATACTATTCTTAGGCAGGGATAGCAACCAATCTTTAGCTCTTCCTCTTAATGAGAAAGGGAACAATTTTAGTTTAATAATATCACCATTTACATCTTTATATTTTTGCATTTCACATAGTTCAACACAATTATTAAGATGGGCAGCAGCATCATCGAACTAATTCCAGAAAATTGATCTTTCATAACAAGATTCAAGAAAGCAGGTTTAATTTCAAAGAATTCTGCTGTAGTAGCAGGTGGAGCAATAGGTGTGCATAAGAAATCATTATTATTTGTGGTTGTGAAGTCACACAACTTAGTATTTTCAGGGGTAGCCATTTTAGCAATAGTAAATAAAGCAAACTAGATAAACTAAATGCAAGTAAACTAATTTTTTTGTGTTTTCGATATAGCAAACAAGATAGCAAATAAAGTAAAACTAGCAACTAATTTTTTTGTGTTTTGATTTAGTGCAGCAAACAAAGTAGTAAATAAAATAAAGCAAGACAAAAACAAAGTAAAGAGATTGAGAAGTGGAGACTCCCTTGCAGCGTGTCTTGATCTCCCGGCAACGGCGCCGGAAAATATGCTTGATGGCGTGTATTTCACACGTTCGTTGGGCAACCCCAAGAGGAAGGTATGATGAGCACAGCAGCAAGTTTTCCCTCGAAAGAAACCAAGGTTTATCGAACCAGGAGGAGCCAAGAAGCACGTTGAAGGTTGATGGCGGCGGGATGTAGTGCGGCGCAACACCAGAGATTCCGGCGCCAACGTGGAACCTGCACAACACAACCAAAGTACTTTGCCCCAACGAAACAGTGAGGTTGTCAATCTCACCGGCTTGCTATAACAAAGGATTAACCGTATTGTGTGGAAGATGATTGTTTGCAGAGAAAACAGTAAAAACAAGTATTGCAGTAGATTGTATTTCAGTAAAGAGAATTGGACCGGGGTCCACAGTTCACTAGAGGTGTCTCTCCCATAAGACGAACAAGCATGTTGGGTGAACAAATTACAGCTTGGGCAATTGACAAATAAAGAGAGCATGACAATGCACATACATATCATGATGAGTATAGTGAGATTTAATTGGGCATTACGACAAAGTACATAGACCGCCATCCAACCGCATCTATGCCTAAAAAGTCCACCTTCGAGTTATCATCCGAACCCCCTCCAGTATTAAGTTGCAAGCAACAGACAATTGCATTAAGTATGGTGCGTAATGTAATCAACAACTACATCCTTAGACATAGCATCAATGTTTTATCCCTAGTGGCAACAAGCACAACACAACCTTAGAACTTTCTCATCACTCGCCCAGGTGTCAATGCAGGCATGAACCCACTATCGAGCATAAGTACTCCCTCTCGGAGTTAAAAGCATCTACTTGGCCAGAGCATCTACTAATAACGGAGAGCATGCAAGATCTTAAACAACACATAAGCATAACTTTGATAATCAACATAACAAGTATTCTCTATTCATCGGATCCCAACAAACGCAACATATAGAATTACATATAGATGATCTTGATCATGATAGGCAGCTCACAAGATCCGACAATGATAGCACAATGGGGAGAAGACAACCATCTAGCTACTGCTATGGACCCATAGTCCAGGGGTAGACTACTCACTCATCACTCCGGAGGCGACCATGGCGGTGTAGAGTCCTCCGGGAGATGATTCCCCTCTCCGGCAGGGTGCCGGAGGCGATCTCCGAGATCCCCCGAGATGGGATCGGCGGTGACGGCGTCTCTGGAAGGTTTTCCGTATCGTGGCTCTCGGTACTGGGGGTTTCGTCACGGAGGCTTTAAGTAGGCGGAAGGGCAAGTCAAGAGGCGGCACGGGGGGCCCAAACCATAGGCCGGCGCGGCCAGGGGTGGGGCCGCGCCGCCCTAGGGTTTGGCCACCCCGTGGCCCCTCTTCGTCTCGTCTTCGGTCTTCTGGAAGCTTCGTGGAAAAATAGGCCTCTGGGCTTTTATTTCGTCCAATTCCGAGAATATTTCTTTACTAGGATTTCTGAAACCAAAAACAGCAGAAAACAAGAATCGGCACTTCGGCATCTTGTTAATAGGTTAGTTCCGGAAAATGCACGAATATGACATAAAGTGTGCATAAAACATGTAGATAACATCAATAATGTGGCATGGAACACAAGAAATTATCGATACGTTGGAGACGTATCAGCATCCCCAAGCTTAGTTCTCGCTCGTCCCGAGCAGTGTAAAACGATAACAAAGATAATTTCTGGAGTGACATGCCATCATAATCTTGATCATACTATTTGTAAAGCATATGTAGAGAATGCAGCGATCAAAACAATGTGTATGACATGAGTAAACAAGTGAATCATAAAGCAAAGACTTTTCATGAATAGCACTTCAAGACAAGCATCAATAAGTCTTGCATAAGAGTTAACTCATAAAGCAATAATTCAAAGTAAAGGTATTGAAGCAACACAAAAGAAGATTAAGTTTCAGCGGTTGCTTTCAACTTGTAACATGTATATCTCATGGATATTGTCAACATAGAGTAATATAATAAGTGCAATAAGCAAGTATGTAGGAATCAATGCACAGTTCACACAAGTGTTTGCTTCTTGAGGTGGAGAGAAATAGGTGAACTGACTCAACATTGAAAGTAAAAGAATGGTCCTCATAGAGGAAAAGCATCGATTGCTATATTTGTGCTAGAGCTTTGATTTTGAAAACATGAAACAATTTTGTCAACGGTAGTAATAAAGCATATGCATCATGTAAATTATATCTTATAAGTTGCAAGCCTCATGCATAGTGTACCAATAGTGCCCGCACCTTGTCCTAATTAGCTTGGGTTAACGCTGATCATCATTGCATAACATATGTTTCAACCAAGTGTCACAAAGGGGTACCTCTATGCCGCCTCGTACAAGGGTCTAAGGAGAAAGTTCGCATTGGATTTCTCGCTTTTGATCATTCTTCAACTTAGACACCCATACCGGGACAACATAGACAACAGATAATGGACTCCTCTTTTAATGCTTAAGCATTCAACAACAGTTAATATTCTCATAAGAGATTGAGGTTATTTGTCCAAAACTGAAACTTCCACCATGATTCATGGCTTTAGTTAGCGGCCCAATGTTCTTCTCTAACAATATGCATACTCAAACCATTTGATTGTGAAAACCGCCCTTACTTCAGACAAGACGAACATGCATAGCAACTCACATGAAATTCAACAATGAGTTGATGGCGTTCCCCAGTAAACATGGTTATCGCACAACAAGCAACTTAATAAGAGATAAAGTGCATAATTACATATTCAATAGCACAATAGTTTTTAAGCTATTTGTCCCATGAGCTATATATTGCAAAGGTGAATGATGGAATTTTAAAGGTAGCACTCAAGCAATTTACTTTGGAATGGCGGGAAAATACCATGTAGTATAGGTAGGTATGGTGGACACAAATGGCATAGTGGTTGGCTCAAGTATTTTGGATGCATGAGAAGTATTCCCTCTCGATACAAGGTTTAGGCTAGCAAGGTTATTTGAAACAAACACAAGGATGAACGGTACAGCAAAACTCACATAAAAGACATATTGAAAACATTATAAGACTCTACACCGTCTTCCTTGTTGTTCAAACTCAAAACTAGAAATTATCTAGACCTTAGAGAAACCAAATATGCAAACCAAATTTTAGCATGCTCTATGTATTTCTTCATTAATGGGTGCAAAGCATATGATGCAAGAGCTTAAACATGAGCACAACAATTGCCAAGTATCACATTACCCAAGACATTTTTAGCAATTACTACATGTATCATTTTCCAATTCCAACCATATAACAATTTAACGAAGGAGAAACTTCGCCATGAATACTATGAGTAGAAACCAAGGACATATTTGTCCATATGCTACAGCGGAGCGTGTATCTCTCCCATAAAGTGAATGCTAGGATCCATTTTATTCAAACAAAACAAAAACAAAAACAAACCGACGCTCCAAGAAAAAGCACATAAGATGTGGCCGAATAAAAATGTAGTTTCGGGGGAGGAACCTCGATAATTTCTTGATGAAGAAGGGGATGCCTTGGGCATCCCCAAGCTTAGACGCTTGAGTCTTCTTGATATATGCAGGGGTGAACCACGGGTGCATCCCCAAGCTTAGAGCTTTCACTCTCCTTGATCACGTTGCATCATACTCCTCTCTTGATCCTTGAAAACTTCCTCCACACCAAACTCGAAACAACTCATTAGAGGGTTAGTGCACAATATAAATTGACATATTCAGAGGTGACACAATCATTCTTAACACTTCTGGACATTGCATAATGCTACTGGACATTAGTGGATCAAAGAAATTCATCCAACATAGCGAAAGAGGCAATGCGAAATAAAAGGCAGAATCTGTCAAAACAGAACAGTTCGTATTGACGAATTTTAAAATGGCACCAGACTTGCTCAAACGAAAATGCTCAAATTGAATGAAAGTTTCGTACATATATGAGGATCATGCTCGTAAATTGGCGTAATTTTCTGAGCTACCTACAGGGAGATAGACCCAGATTCGTGACAGCAAAGAAATCTGGAACTGCGCAGTAATCCAAATCTAGTACTTACTTTTCTATCAACGGCTTAACTTGGCACAACAAAACTCAAAACTAAGATAAGGAGAGGTTGCTACAGTAGTAAACAACTTCCAAGACACAAAATAAAAACAAAGTACTGTAGGTAAAAACATGGGTTGTCTCCCATAAGCGCTTTTCTTAACGCCTTTCAGCTAGGCGCAGAAAGTGTGTATCAAGTAACATCGAGAGATGAAGCATCAACATCATAGTTTGTTCTAATAATAGAATCATAAGGTACCTTCATTCTCTTTCTAGGGAAGTGTTCCATACCTTTCTTGAGAGGAAATTGATATTTTATATTACCTTCCTTCATATCAATAATAGCACCAACAGTTCGAAGAAAAGGTCTTCCCAATATAATTGGACAAGATGCATTGCATTCAATATCCAAGACAACAAAATCAACGGGAACAAGATTATTGTTAACGGTAATGCGAACATTATCAACTTTACCCAAAGGTTTCTTTGTAGAATGATCAGCAAGATTAACATCCAAATAACAATTTTTCAGCGGTGGCAAGTCAAGCATATTATAAATTTTCTCAGGCATAACAGAAATACTTGCACCAAGATCACATAAAGCATTACAATTAAAATATTTAACTTTCATTTTAATGATGGGCTCCCAACCATCTTCTAGCTTTTTAGGAATAGAGGCTTCGCGCTCTAGTTTCTCTTCTCTAGCTTTTATGAGAGCATTTGTAATATGATGCGTGAAAGCCAAATTTATAGCACTAGCATTAGGACTTTTAGCAAGTTTTTGCAAGAACTTTATAACTTCAGAGATGTGGCAATCATCAAAATTCAAACCATTATAATCTAAAGCAATGGGATCATCATCCCCAACGTTGGAAAAAATTTCAGCAGCTTTATCACAGGCAGTTTCAGCAGTTTTAGTAGTTTCAGGCAGTTTTTCGCGCTTTGCATTAGAAGTGGAAACATTGCTATCACCAATTCTTTTATTAGTATGAGTAGGAGGTGCAGCAACATGTGTAGCATTAGCATTACTAGTGGTGGTAATAGTCCAAACTTTAGCTATATTCTTCTCTTTAGCTAGTTTTTCATTTTCTTCTCTATCCCACCTAGCACGCAGTTCAGCCATTAATCTTATATTCTCATTAATTCTAACTTGAATGGCATTTGCTGTAGTAACAATTTTATTTTCAATATCCCTATTAGGCATAACTTTTGATTTCAAAAGATCAACATCAGAAGCAAGACTATCAACTCTAGAAACAAGAATATCAATTTTATGGAGTTTTTCCTCAACAGATTTGTTAAAGGCAGTTTGTGTACTAATAAATTCTTTAAGCATGGCTTCAAGTCTAGGGGGTGAATTCCTATTATTATTGTAAGAATTTCCATAAGAATTACCATAGCCGTTGCCATTATTATAAGGATATGGCCTATAGTTGTTACTAGAATTGTTCCGGTAAGCATTGTTGTTGAAATTATTATTTTTAATGAAGTTCACATCAACATGTTCTTCTTGTGCAACCAATGAAGCTAACGGAACATTATTAGGATCAATATTAGTCCTATCATTCACAAGCATAGACATAATAGCATCAACCTTATCATTCAAGGAAGAGGATTCCTCAACAGAATTTACCTTCTTACCTTGTGGAGCTCTTTCCGTGTGCCATTCAGAGTAGTTGATCATCATATTATCAAGAAGCTTTGTTGCTTCACCAAGAGTGATGGACATAAAGGTACCTCCAGCAGCTGAATCCAATAAATTCCGTGAAGAAAAATTAAGTCCTGCATAGAAGGTTTGGATGATCATCCAAGTAGTCAGTCCATGGGTTGGGCAATTTTTAACTAGAGATTTCATTCTTTCCCAAGCTTGAGCAACATGTTCAGTATCTAATTGTTTAAAATTCATTATGCTACTCCTCAAAGATATAATTTTAGCAGGGGGATAATATCTACCAATAAAAGCATCCTTGCATTTAGTCCATGAATCAATACTATTCTTAGGCGAGAGATAGCAACCAATCTTTAGCTCTTCCTCTTAATGAGAAAGGGAACAATTTTAGTTTAATAATATCACCATTTACATCTTTATATTTTTGCATTTCACATAGTTCAACAAAATTATTAAGATGGGCAGCAGCATCATCAGAACTAATTCCAGAAAATTGATCTTTCACTACAAGAAAACCCCCTCTTAAGCAACATATACCTTGCAACGAACGAAATATATGTTGCAATTTTTGCAGACTGGATAAGAGTAGGAGCGTATATTCTGCAACCAGATATAGATCCAAACAGGTTTGCTAAGTTGGCGCGCGGCCTATCGAAAAATTTCAAGCCTGTGACGGGTTCTACTCGCGCGTAGTTGAAAATTTTGTTTTGTCTACAAATAGGCCCATGACGTAATAGCCTCCATTATTTACTTCCGTTGACTCTCTTCCCTGTTAGCAGTTTTCATCCCCACCATTCCGATCTCCCATCGCCTCTATCCTCCATCACTTTAAAACGCAGATCCGGACGCCCCTCAATCTCCTCCAAACCAATCACGCGTAGTAACCAATCACGCGTAGTTGTGTGCAGCCGGCCTAACCCTAATTGATGACCTTTCGATGATGCAGCAGTTCCGGCGGCTATCTTCTTCGAGTTGTCATTCACCGGAGGCACGTAGCTGACTTTCGTGCTGATCCGGCTGCCGGCAAAGGAACGCATCAGCCTTCATCAACGAGGTTTCGATCTCTGTCTGGGTCGATCTCTGTATTCCTCATCACCATGTCGCCTTTTCTCACTCAGATCTGTGGATGTGACAGGTTTGTATCCGCGAGTGGCTACTGCGTCCACGGCGTCCAGTTCATTCTGCTGGGTAGGGAGCCAAGTCCTTCGCTGTTACATCTTTCGCTAAGTTTCTTTCCTTTCTCCTCGCTGTCATGTGCTCGTGCTGATGTCTTTCTACTGAATGTGTGCGTTTGGTCCTTTACTAAGTATATGGAACAGAGGAGATGCACAAAATTGAACCTGAATGGTGTGTCAAGGTCTCAAGGACGAGTCGACACTTATGTCTGGTGAGCTGCATTCCCTCGTCATCTTTTTACTTCCTCACTACTTTTGTCGTCATTTTTCATATTTTTCGGTAGTCATTGACCCTGGTTTGTTCTTGCCAAGTCAAGGATTGGCCCCCATAAATCAATATTGTGATGTGCTGGCCGAGGATCTGCAAGATGCGATTATTGTTTGCTTTTCCGCAGGCGGCCGTTGTCCACCACATAAGCGAGCTAAGCACTTCATCAGGGAAGAGCTAGGAAGTAGGAACCGGTGAAGGTACACTTACTCATTAGACAACACAGGACATACAGTACTTCTTCAGAGAAAACTCCCGTTGCAATAAGCAACCTTAAAATATATTTTCTTCCAATATTTTGGTACGGTTTCATTAAAGCTACGTTTATGAGAATTGAGAAGTAAAATACTATTATTTTATAGCTCCAGCTTATTTATGATAATAAATTAGCTGGACAATAAACATGTTAGGTACTACTCGTTTATGAAGGAATACTCGTTCCTATCTTAATTCATCGTAGTTGTGAAGAATTGTTTTCCCCTGTTATTTTAATCAACGCTTCTATCTGATTATTTGAGAATTTGATTAGTTAATAATAATCTCTTTGTAAGACTGCAGTAAAACATAAGCAGTTGGTATAACTTTGTCATAGATCGTCTACCTGGATATATATATAATAAAGGAATTATATTTTTTGTACCTCCTATGTATAGATTTTTATTCGCTGCACTGATTTGTATCTTTGGGACTATTATACGATTGGATGGAGAAATGTACGCTGATAATAGTATTGATCAATTTGTCTCCATTCCTATTTTTCTGTATTATGCAAGTAATAGTAGACTTCAATATGGCCTTCCAGCGTTTGACACTTTGATACTAAAATAGAAATTTTGTACTATATTGCAGGACCAGAAGATCAGCAAGGGCTTGCTATATTTCAGTACAAGCTATGAACATATCTGAAGGCAGATTATTAAAAGGGATATATATAGGAGTGGTTATATTGTCATATGTTGAATCAGTATTGTAACCTGGGTGTACTCCGTGAATAAGTCAATTGTATTTTGCTTGTGAATCAAATGATATAAATTGAATTGTTTCTTCTCTCGTTTGATTTTTATTCCGTGATTGTTGCATGTTGCGACATATATAAATTTTTCGTAAACTATATCCTTGCCTAGAAAAAGAAGAAGCTCTCGAACAATGCAGTCCTAAAATAATATGTACATTTAAATAAAAATATATTTAATTTGATATAAAAGGCTCGTCCATTTTACGTTGTCCACCAACGCATACTACTGTTGTTTGAACTCCGTTGTTATTCTGCAACGCTTTATCCATTGGTTACCAACGGGTCTATATGCGTTGCATTGTATGCTAGCAACACCCAAAAACGCAACGCATTCTTATCCGTTGGTAAAGGCTCTAGCAACGCCTATAATCGCATTTAGATACGCATAATTGCGTTGCTGTAGGGGAGGTCTTCTTGTAGTGTTTCATAACAAGATTCAGTAAAGCAGGTTTAATTTCAAAGAATTCTGCTGTAGTAGCAGGTGGAGCAATAGGTGTGCATAAGAAATCATTATTATTTGTGGTTGTGAAGTCACACAACTTAGTATTTTCAGGGGTAGCCATTTTAGCAATAGTAAATAAAGCAAACTAGATAAACTAAATGCAAGTAAACTAATTTTTTTGTGTTTTCGATATAGCAAACAAGATAGCAAATAAAGTAAAACTAGCAACTAATTTTTTTTGTGTTTTGATTTAGTGCAGCAAACAAAGTAGTAAATAAAATAAAGCAAGACAAAAACAAAGTAAAGAGATTGAGAAGTGGAGACTCCCCTTGCAGCGTGTCTTGATCTCCCCGGCAACGGCGCCGAGAAAATATGCTTGATGGCGTGTATTTCACACGTTCGTTGGGCAACCCCAAGAGGAAGGTATGATGAGCACAGCAGCAAGTTTTCCCTCGGAAAGAAACCAAGGTTTATCGAACCAGGAGGAGCCAAGAAGCACGTTGAAGGTTGATGGCGGCGGGATGTAGTGCGGCGCAACACCAGAGATTCCGGCGCCAACGTGGAACCTGCACAACACAACCAAAGTACTTTGCCCCAACGAAACAGTGAGGTTGTCAATCTCACCGGCTTGCTATAACAAAGGATTAACCGTATTGTGTGGAAGATGATTGTTTGCAGAGAAAACAGTAAAAACAAGTATTGGAGTAGATTGTATTTCAGTAAAGAGAATTGGACCGGGGTCCACAGTTCACTAGAGGTGTCTCTCCCATAAGACGAACAGCATGTTGGGTGAACAAATTACAGTTGGGCAATTGACAAATAAAGAGAGCATGACAATGCACATACATATCATGATGAGTATAGTGAGATTTAATTGGGCATTACGACAAAGTACATAGACCGCCATCCAACCGCATCTATGCCTAAAAAGTCCACCTTCAGGTTATCATCCGAACCCCCTCCAGTATTAAGTTGCAAGCAACAGTACAATTGCATTAAGTATGGTGCGTAATGTAATCAACAACTACATCCTTAGACATAGCATCAATGTTTTATCCCTAGTGGCAACAAGCACAACACAACCTTAGAACTTTTCGTCACTCGTCCCGGTGTCAATGCAGGCATGAACCCACTATCGAGCATAAGTACTCCCTCTTGGAGTTAAAAGCATCTACTTGGCCAGAGCATCTACTAATAACGGAGAGCATGCAAGATCTTAAACAACACATAATCATAACTTTGATAATCAACATAACAAGTATTCTCTATTCATCGGATCCCAACAAACGCAACATATAGAATTACATATAGATGATCTTGATCATGATAGGCAGCTCACAAGATCCGACAATGATAGCACAATGGGGAGAAGACAACCATCTAGCTACTGCTATGGACCCATAGTCCAGGGGTAGACTACTCACTCATCACTCCGGAGGCGACCATGGCGGCTGTAGAGTCCTCCGGGAGATGATTCCCCTCTCCGGCAGGGTGCCGGAGGCGATCTCCAGGATCCCCCGAGATGGGATCGGCGGTGACGGCGTCTCTGGAAGGTTTTCCGTATCGTGGCTCTCGGTACTTGGGGTTTCGTCACGGAGGCTTTAAGTAGGCGGAAGGGCAAGTCAAGAGGCGGCACAGGGGGCCCAAACCATAGGCCGGCGCGGCCAGGGGTGGGGTCGCGCCGCCCTAGGGTTTGGCCACCCCGTGGCCCCTCTTCGTCTCGTCTTCGGTCTTCTGGAAGCTTCGTGGAAAAATAGGCCTCCGGGCTTTTATTTCGTCCAATTCCGAGAATATTTCTTTACTAGGATTTCTGAAACCAAAAACAGCAGAAAACAAGCAATCGGCACTTCGGCATCTTGTTAATAGGTTAGTTCCAGAAAATGCACGAATATGACATAAAGTGTGCATAAAATATGTAGATAACATCAATAATGTGGCATGGAACACAAGAAATTATCGATACGTTGGAGACGTATCACGAAACAAAAGCCCACAGTCTTATTTTGCACGGAGCCTTCCAGAAGTCCGAAGAGGATAAGAAGAGGGGCGACGAGGCGGCCACACCCTAGGGGGGCGCGGCCCCACCCCTGGGCGCGCCGCCCTATGGGGTGGTGATGCGTGCAGTTAACACACATCCGTTGGGAACCCCAAGAGGAAGGTGTGATGCGTACAGTAGCAAGTTTTCCCTCAGTAAGAAACCAAGGTTTATCGAACCAGTACGAGCCAAGAAGCACGTTGAAAGTTGATGGCGGCGAAGTGTAGTGCGGCGCAACACCAGGGATTCCAGCGCCAACGTGGAACCTGCACAACACAATCAAAGTACTTTGCCCCAACGTAACAGTGAGGTTGTCAATCTCACCGGCTTGCTGCAAACAAAGGATTAATTGTATAGTGTGGAAGATGATGTTTGTTTGCGAAGAACAGTAAAGAACAATTGCAGTAGATTGTATTTCAGATGTAAAGAATGGACCGGGGTCCACAATTCACTAGTGGTGTCTCTCCCATAAGATAAATAGCATGTTGGGTGAACAAATTACAGTTGGGCAATTGACAAATAAAGAAGGCATAACAATGCACATACATATATCATGATGAGTACTATGAGATTTAATCAGGGCATTACGACAAAGTACATAGACCGCTATCCAGACATGCATCTATGCCTAAATAGTCCACTTTCGAGGTTATCATCCGAACTCCTTCCGGTATTAAGTTGTAAACAACGGACAATTGCATTAAGTATGGTGCGTAATGTAATCAACACAAATATCCTTAGACAAAGCATCAATGTTTTATCCCTAGTAGCAACAAGACATCCACAACCTTAGAATTTTCTCATCACCTGTCCCGCATTCAATGGAGGCATGAACCCACTATCGAGCATAAATACTCCCTCTTGGAGTTACAAGTATCAACTTGGCCGGAGCCTCTACTAGCAACGGAGAGCATGCAAGAACATAAACAACATATATGATAGATTGATAATCAACTTGACATAGTATTCAATATTCATCGGATCCCAACAAACACAACATGTAGCATTACGGATAGATGATCTTGATCATGATAGGCAGCTCACAAGATCTAACATGATAGCACAATGAGGAGAAGACAACCATCTAGCTACCGCTATGGACCCATAGTCCAGGGGTGAACTACTCACACATCGATCCGGAGGCGATCATGGCGATGACGAGCCCTCCGGGAGACGATTCCCCTCTCCGGCAGTGGTGCCGGAGGCGATCTCCTGAATCCCCCGAGATGGGATTGGCGGCGGCGGCGTCTCTGGAAGGTTTTCCGTATCGTGGCTCTCGGTACAGAGGGTTTCGCGACGAAGGCTTTAAGTAGGCGGAAGGGCGGAGTCGGAGGAGTCATGGGGGCCCCACACGCTAGGGCCACGCGGGCCCCCCTTAGGCCGCGCCGCCCTAGTGTGGCGGCGCCCCGTGGCCCCACTTCGTTTCTCCCTCGGTCTTCTGGAAGCTTCGTGGAAAAATAAGCCCCTGGGCGTTGATTTCGTCCAATTCCGAGAATATTTCCTTTGTAGGATTTCTGAAACCAAAAACAACAGAAAACAGCAACTGGCTCTTCGACATCTCGTCAATAGGTTAGTGTCGGAAAATGCATAATAATGACATATAATGTGTATAAAACATGTGAGTATCATCATAAAAGTAGCATGGAACATAAGAAATTATATATACGTTTGAGACGTATCAAGCATCCCCAAGCTTAGTTCCTACTCGCCCTCGAGTAGGTAAACGATAACAAGGATAATTTCTGAAGTGACATGCTATCATAATCTTGATCAATACTATTGTAAAGCACATGAGATGAATGCAGCGATTCGAAGCAATGATGAAGACAATGAGTAAACAAATGAATCATATAGCAAAGACTTTTCATGAATAATACTTTCAAGACAAGCATCAATAGGACTTGCATAACAATTAACTCATAAGCAATAAGTTCTTAGTAGAAAGCTTTGAAACAACACAAAGGAAGATATAAGTTTCAGCGGTTGCTTTCAACTTCAACATGTATATCTCATGGATAGTTGTCAACATAAAGCAATATAAAAAGTGCAATAGGTAAACATGTAAGAATCAATGCACACAGTTGACACAAGTGTTTGCTTCTGAGATAGAAAGAATAGGTAAACTGACTCAACAATAAAGTAGAAGAATGGCCCTTCGCAGAGGGAAGCATGGATTACTATTTTTGTGCTAGAGCTTTTCATTTTGAAAACATAGAAACAATTTTGTCAACGGTAGTAATAAATCATATGTGTTATGTATAAGATATCCTATAAGTTGCAAGCCTCATGCATAGAATACTAATAGTGCTCGCACCTTGTCCTAATTAGCTTGGATTAACACGGATTATCATTGCATAACATATGTTTCAACCAAGTGTCACAAAGGGGTACCTCTATGCCGCCTGTACAGAGGTCTAAGGAGAAAGTTCGCATTGGATTTCTCGCTTTTGATTATTCTCAACTTAGACATCCATACCGGGACAACATAGACAACAGATAATGGACTCCTCTTTAATGCATTAAGCATTTAACAATAGATAATATTCTCATAAGATATTGAGGATTTGCGTCCACACTAAAACTTCCACCATGATTCATGGCTTTAGTTAGCGGCCCAATGTTCTTCTCTAACAATATGCATACTCAAACCATTTGATCATGAAAATCGCCCTTACTTCAGACAAGACGAACATGCATAGCAACTCACATGATATTCAACAAAGGTAAAAGTTGATGGCGTCCCCGTAAACATGGTTACCGCTCAACAAGCAACTTATTAAGAAATAAGATACATAAGAACATATTCTTCACCACAATAGTTTTTAAGGCTATTTTCCCATGAGCTATATATTGTAAAGGCAAAGAATAGAATTTTAAAGGTAGCACTCAAGTAATGTACTTTGGAATGGCAGAGAAATACCATGTGGTAGGTAGGTATGGTGGACACAAATGGCATAGTGTTTTGGCTCAAGGATTTGGATGCACGAGAAGAATCCCTCTCAATACAAGGCTAGGCTAGCAAGGTTGTTTAAAGCAAACTCAAGTATAAAATGGTGCAGCAAGACTCACATATGAACTTATTGTAAGCATTATAAGACTTTACATCGTCTCCTTGTTGTTCAAACACCTCAACCAGAAAATATCTAGACTTACAGAGACGAATCATGCAAACCAAATTTTAACAAGCTCTATGTAGTTCTTCATTCATAGGTACAAAGTACATGATGCAAGAGCTTAAAACTGATCTATATGAGCACAACAATTGCCAAGTATCAAATTATTCAAGACATTATACCATTTACCACACGCGGCATTTTCCGTTTCCAACCATATATCAATGAACGAAGTAGTTCAACCTTCGCAATGAACATTAAGAATAAAGCTAAGAACACATGTGTTCATATGCAACAGCGGAGCGTGTCTCTCTCCCACACAAAGAATGCTAGGATCCGATTTTATTCAAACAAAAACAAAAAAAAAAGCAAACAGACGCTCCAAGTAAAGCACATAAGATGTGACTGAATAAAAATATAGTTTCACTAGAGGTGACCTGATAAGTTGTCGATGAAGAAGGGGATGCCTTGGGCATCCCCAAGCTTAGACGCGTGGGTCTTCTTGAAATATGCGGGGATGAACCACGGGGGCATCCCCAAGCTTAGACTTTTCACTCTTCTTGATCATAGTATATCATCCTCCTCTCTTGACCCTTGAAAACTTCCTCCACACCAAACTCAAAACAAACTCATTAGAGGGTTAGTGCATAATTCATATATTCATAGATGACATAATCATTCTTAACACTTCTGGACATCGCACAAAGCTACTGAAAGTTAATGGAATAAAGAAATCCATCAAACATAGCAAAACAGGCAATGCGAAATAAAAGGCAGAATCTTTCAAAACAGAACAGTCCGTAAAGACGAATTTTTCTGGGGCACTTAACTTGCTCAGATGAAAATGCTCAAATTGAATGAAAGTTGCGTACATATCTGAGGATCACGCACGTAAATTGGCAGATTTTTCCGAGTTACCTACAGAGAACCCTGCCCAAATTCGTGACGAAGAAGAAATCTGTTTCTCGCGCAGTAATCCAAATCTAGTATTGACTTTACTATCAAAGACTTTACTTGGCACAACAATGCAATAAAATAAAGATAAGGAGAGGTTGCTACAGTAGTAACAATTTCCAAGACTCAAATATAAAACAAAAGTGCTGTAGTAAAATAATGGGTTGTCTCCCATAAGCGCTTTCTTAACGCCTTTCAGCCTAGGCGCGTAAAGTGTGAATCAAGTATTATCAAGAGATGAAGCATCAACATAGGGGTTTGGAGTTTTCTCAACTATGCATTGTATCTTATCTATGTAAGTTTCGGAGGCTCCTTTTTCATTACTCTTAGGCTTGCTATTCTCATCAAACAAATTTTCGTGAACAAGCCAACCATAGTTATTTTCTAGAGCTTCATGCATTCCTAGGAGCTTGCACGGTATTGATGTCTTAATCTCCCCTCCATCATTAACATTATTAGTGTACTTTATTCTATCAATCTCCATCTTTTCAAGGGTACTAGCAAAGTTGGTGTAAGAGCCAAGCATCTTATATTTAATAAAGACTTTTCTAGCCTCTCTTGCTACACCACCAAATTCTTTAAGAAGGGTTTCTAAGACAAAATCTTTCTTTTCTCCTTCCTTCATATCGTAGAGTGTAAGAAAGATATGTTGAATTATAGGATTGAGATTAACAAATTTAGTTTCCAACATGTGTACTAAAGAGGCAGCAGCAATTTCATAAGTAGGAGCAAGTTCTACCAAGTGTCTATCTTCAAAATCTTCAGCTGTACTAACATGAGTGAAAAAATCTTCTATATTATCTCTTCCAATTATAGACCCTCATCCTACCGGTATGTCTTTTAGAGTGTACTTAGGAGGAAACATGCTGAAATAAACAAAAGGTAAATAAAGTAAATGCAAGTAGCTATTTTTTTGTGTTTTTAATATGGAGAACGCAAACAAGATAGTAAATAAAGTAAAGCTAGTGACTAATTTTTTTGTGTTTTGTTTAAGTGCAGCAAACAAAGTAGTAAATAAAATGAAGCAAGACAAAAACAAAGTAAAGAGATTGGAAGTGGAGACTCCCCTTGCAGCGTGTCTTGATCTCCCTGGCAACGGCGCCAGAAAAAGAGCTTGATGCGTGCAGTTAACACACGTCCGTTGGGAACCCCAAGAGGAAGGTGTGATGCGTACGATAGAAAGTTTTCCCTCGATAAGAAACCAAGGTTTATCGAACTAGTAGGAGCCAAGAAGCACGTTGAAGGTTGATGGCGGCGAAGTGTAGTGCGGCGCAACACCGTGGATTCCAGCGCCAACGTGGAACCTCGCACAACACAATCAAAGTACTTTGCCCCAACGTAACGAGTGAGGTTGTCAATCTCATCGGCTTGTCGTAAACAAAGGATTAATTGTATAGTGTGGAAGATGATGTTTGTTTGCGAAGAACAAGAAAGAACAATTGCGTAGATTGTATTTCAGATGTAAAGAATGGACCGGGGTCCACAGCTCACTAGTGGTGTCTCTCCCATAAGATAAATAGCATGTTGGGTGAACAAATTACAGTTGGGCAATTGACAAATAAAGAAGGCATAACAATGCACATACATATATCATGATGAGTACTATGAGATTTAATCGGGGAATTACGACAAAGTACATAGACCGCTATCCAGCATGCATCTATGCCTAAATAGTCCACTTTCAGGTTATCATCCGAAACCCTTCCGGTATTAAGTTGTAAACAACAGACAATTGCATTAAGTATGGTGCGTAATGTAATCAACACAAATATCCTTAGACAAAGCATCGATGTTTTATCCCTAGTAGCAACAGCACATCCACAACCTTAGAACTTTCCATCACTGTCCCAGATTCAATGGAGGCATGAACCCACTATCGAGCATAAATACTCCTCTTGGAGTTACAAGTATCAACTTGGCCGAGCCTCTACTAGCAACGGAGAGCATGCAAGAACATAAACAACATATATGATAGATTGATAATCAACTTGACATAGTATTCAATATTCATTGGATCCCAACAAACACAACATGTAGCATTACAGATAGATGATCTTGATCATGATAGGCAGCTCACAAGATCTAACATGATAGCACAATGATGAGAAGACAACCATCTAGCTACTGCTATGGACCCATAGTCCAAGGGTGAACTACTCACACATCGATCCGGAGGCGATCATGGCGATGAAGAGCCCCCCGGGAGATGATTCCCCTCTCCGGCAGGGTGCCGGAGGCGATCTCCTGAATCCCCCGAGATGGGATTGGCGGCGGCGGCGTCTCCGGGAAGGTTTTCCGTATCGTGGCTCTCGGTACAGAGGGTTTCGCGATGAAGGCTTTAAGTAGGCGGAAGGGCGGAGTCGGAGGAGTCACGGGGGCCCCACACGCTAGGGCTGCGCGGGCCCCCCTTAGGCCGTGCCGCCCTAGTGTGGCGGCGCCCCGTGGCCCCACTTCGTTTCTCCCTCGGTCTTCTGGAAGCTCCGTGGAAAAATAAGCCCCTGGGCGTTGATTTCGTCCAATTCCGAGAATATTTCCTTTGTAGGATTTTCGAAACCAAAAACAGCAGAAAACAAAGAATCGGCTCTTCGGCATCTCGTCAATAGGTTAGTGCCGGAAAATGCATAATAATGACATATAATGTGTATAAAACATGTGAGTATCATCATAAAAGTAGCATGGAACATAAGAAATTATAGATACGTTTGAGACGTATCGTGTGGGCCCTCGAGCGTCCCCCGACTCGCCCCTTCGCCTATATATTCTCTCCGTCGCGAAAACCCTATCACCGAGAGCCACGATACGAGAAAAGTTACCGTGACGCCGCCGCCGCCAATCCCATGTCTGGGGATTCAGGATATCGCTCCCAGCACCCTACCGGAGAGGGGAATCATCACCGGAGGACTCTACATCATCATGCCCGCCTCCGGATTGATGCGTGAGTAGTTCATCCTTGGACTATGGGTCCATAGCAGTAGCTAGATGGTTGTCTTCTCCTCTTGTGCTATCATGTTTAGATCTTGTGAGTTGTCTATCATGATCAAGATCATCTATTTGTAATGCTATATGTTGTGTTTGTTGGGATCCGATGAATATGGAATACTATGTCAAGTTGATTAATTGATCTATCATATATGTGTTGTTTATGTTCTTGCATGCTCTCCGTTGCTAGTAGAGGCTCTGGCCAAGTTGATACTTGTAACTCCAAGAGGGAGTATTTATGCTCAATAGTGGGTTCATGCCTCCATTGAATCTGGGACGATGATGTAAAAGTTCTAAGGTTGTGGATGTGTCGTTGCTACTAGGGATAAAACATCGATGCTTTGTCTAAGGATATTTGTGTTGATTACATTACGCACAGTACTTAATGCAATTGTCTGTTGTTTGCAACTTAATACTGGAAGAGGTGCGGATGCTAACCCGAAGGTGGACTTTTTTTGCATAGATGCATGCTGGATAGCGGTCTATGTTCTTTGTCGTAATGCCCTAAGTAAATCTCATAGTAGCCATCATGATATGTATGTGCATTGTTATGCCCTCTCTATTTGTCAATTGCCCAACTGTAATTTGTTCAACAACATGCTATTTATCTTATTGGAGAGACACCACTAGTGAACTGTGGACCCTGGTCCATTCTTATACATCTGAAATACAATCTACTGCAATCTCTGTTCTCTGTTGTTCTTCGCAAACAAACATCATTCTCCACACCATACGTTTAATCCTTTGTTTACAGAAAGCCGGTGAGATTGACAACCTCACTGTTAAGTTGGGGCAAAGTATTGTGATTGTGTTGTGCAGGTTCCACGTTGGCGCCGGAATCGCTTGTGTTGCGCCGCACTACACTCCTCCACCAACAACCTTCACGTGGCCTTCATCTCCTACTGGTTCGATAACCTTGGTTTCTTTCTGAGGGAAAACTTACTGCTGTGCGCATCACACCTTCCTCTTGGGGTTCCCACCGGACGTGTGCATCACGCGCCATCACCGTGCTAGAGCACCGACAATAAATTGGAGATCCTGGGGGTGACCCTGGACATTCCAGGTGGGCCACAGGTTCCTTGGTGACCCATTGCATCCCTATGGCAAACCGTGAGCATCTCCGCCCCATCGATATGGAAGAAGTCCTAGCCTCCAGTTCACCCACTACCACATCTCCTCCTCACCATCGGTGCCCTCTGCTGTCTGGCCTATGTTGAGGCACCATCGGCTCTCTTCTGTGAGGCATGTGCCACCCATGCACTCCGGTACGAAGCATAATCATCCATCTTGATGGCATCTTCCGTGAGGCCTGCGTCGCACATGCGCTCAGTGGATTGCCATGGCATAACGGCTCATACTTGTCCCGGTCTGGCAAGACCACCAGCATGTGCGAGGTTAGTAGACGATCACATCCATCCATCGAGCTCCATGGTTCATGCTAGTTCATCGACTCTCAATTTCAATTTATGTGAGGCTATTCTAGTTCTTCTCCTAGCTAGTTAGCTCCGCCTCATTCTGTTGGTCATGACCACTGGCTGAATAGCCTGAAACATTGAGAAGGGTCACTGTCATCGTCTTCTTCCGGTCCGACCATCCTCTCTCGGTATGATCAGTTTGGTGCAGGTAAATTCATGTTGGAGGCCAGGTAGGTACTGCTAGTGGTCTCTATGTTCTAAATTCGGTAGTTATCCTCTTAATAAACAAGTGTAGGGTGTCGAGCACCCTAAATTTTCATTCAACTCATAAGCATTGTACAGATAGAAATAATGTTCCTAGTAGTTGCAAACAGTGCACCGCTACAGCTTTCGTGGTGAAAATCCAAGGTCTGACCATAATTGGTTGTGCCTGGCAATGTTCTTGTTAAAGGCATTGTTTTGAGAGAGAGGGATTTCTTTAGGGTGAAAACCTAAGATCTGTGATCGGGCGACGACAGCGTTTGTGCACAGTTTCCTTCTTGGAGGTGTTGCTTATGGAGAAGCTAATCTTCTAGTGTTGTCTTGGTGGTGTCAGTGTTGCTGTTTCAAGTTTTCGATCTCTGTAGCAGGACTTTTATTTTTGTAATTATTCTATCTTTTTGGTTGTGTGCATCCTTTATGCCATTAGGACATGATGTTATTGCAGAGGCTGGGTGTAATTGGTATCTCTCGAAAAAAATCAGACAAGCTAAGTTGCTATGAGTAGAGTTCCTGCAAGACCAGATGAGCAATGTTCTAGAGTGGATCATTGCATGTTGTGCACAATTGTGGGCTACAATATTGAGATTTCTAGTGACATGGATGATTTTTTCCCTGAGTGGTTGAGTTGTCTCCTGAAACTGGATTCCCTGCCTTCTAATTTCCCATAGTACTGTTGGATCCTTAGCTCTTGATGCAGTCGGTGCCTTTGCTAAACTGAGATTGTCAGTAAAGAAAATAGGTTCCTGCAAAAGAAGAGAGGAATCAATTTGTGCTGCAATAATTAGCGCTTCTACCACCGCTTGAATAGGCGTTGTTATATTCGCAACCTTGGCTGCAATTAAAACATTAGTTACTTGCAAGTTGTTCTTCCAAGTCATGTAGATTCCAACTCCCGATTTTGCTGGTGCTCCATTAACATGTGCTTTCCAAGCTGCATCAACAAATATTTTTGGTCCGGTATAGATTAGCTCCTATTGAATAGTATTATCTTTATTTGGTGGGGGTGGGATTATTTATTTGTAAGCTATTTAGCAAAGCATGAGTTCTTCTGATGACCGGGTTGGACAAGCCTTCTTTGTTGGAGAAAAGCTTTTCATTTCTCATTTTCCAAAGGCACCAGAGAAAAGTGAAAATATGTTTCATACTATTAGTTGGATGGTTCATTGCTAGCCGGTTTGAGATGATAGTTTGTAAGTTGTAAGCATTTTTAGCAATAACATCCATTCTAAGGTGCTAGGGAGAGTGGAACCAAGCAGCCCTTGCAAAAGTGCAAGTGAAAAATAAATGTATATCATTTTCTTGAGTTCCACACCTGCAACAAATATTCGATATATGCTTTGAATACCTTGAGGCCTTTTCTCCAGTTGGAATTTCTCTTCTTATTCTCCTCCAAGCAAAAGCTTTGATTCTTGGTAGTAGGATCTTGTTTTCCCAAACCTTGTTAAGAAGTATGATGGCCATGTTGTTTGGTGGAGCTAGCGATGGAGTTCCTGTATCCACAAGAGCTTGCAAACACAGTTTGTAAGTAGATTTAGAATTGAATTTTCCATTTGGGGTTGGTTTCCAGCAAAGGATATATGCATCACCAGATAAAATGATGGAGACTGATTTTATTGCAGAAGCTGTTGGTTGGATGAACAGAGAATCAATGAGGTTCTTATTCCAAGTTTTTTGTATTTGGCAGCCAAAGATCTTTCACCAGAGATGGGTAGTTGAATTGCTGAGGTTGAGTAATCAGATCATCATGGATAGTCTTCCAAGTTGTGCACCATGGAGAGCTCCATATAGAAATGTTTCCTTCCGAAAATTGTTAAAAGGAATTATCCTGCAACAAGTGGAAGATTTTGAGAATAGATGTCCAGAAAGTTGATGTTGGTTTGTTGGGCTTAGACCTCCAAATAGCAATATCTGTGAAGTATTTTGATTTGAGAATTTGGTGTAACCGACTGTTGGGCTTTTCAGCGATTCTCCAGGGCGAAGCAAGAATGAGCCCATGGTTGACAGTTGTGAGATTTTGAATTCCAATGCCTCCTTCTTTTTTTTTGCATGCAAATGTTTTTCCAGGCCGGTAAGTAGAGAGGTTTGCTTTTATGATCCGAGTTAACCCCTATCCACCAGAAATTCCTGAGGATGGATGTAATTTTTGCAATGAACTATTTTTAACAAATAATGTTAGACATCTAATAGACATGGATATAGGAAAAAACTTATTTAATTAGTTCCAGCCGGGCAGCATGGTAAAGGGAGTTTTGATTTAAACTTACCCAGTATGAAATTATAGGTTTCCGTTCTATTTTTGGCTGGAAGAATGAGAGGGTGTCAAAGATGAATGAAAGTTTCGTTGATGAGGGGCACATGAAAGATATTTTATTTGGTTTTCAATTTGGATGTCAACTGCCTTACTGAAAACTATTTCTAATTTTGACCAATTTGGGAGCTAACCAGAGTGATCACATAAGTTCTGTAATATTTTTTAATGGTTTGTGCTTCTTATGTTCTTGCTTCCCCACAAATAAGAAGATCATCTGCAAAAAGGAGAGAATGGATTGGGGGGCAATTTGGTCCCAGAATGATTCATGTAAGAACCGCTTCCGCAAGAGATTGTTGAAGAAGTAAGGATAATTCATTTATAGCCATAACAAAAATATATGGAGATATGTGACAACCTTGTCGAATTCTTCGGGTACTGACAAAATTTGCATAAGACTGCCCATTAACAATAATAGAGAAGGAAGCCGTGAAAATGCAGGAATGGGTGAGTTTTATGAAATGACCATGCAGCACTTTACCTGTTAGGGCCGACACAATGAAACTACATTCAAGCCTTTCAAAAGCCTTTGCAAGGTCTATTTTAAGCATGAAGGCTTTGTTTTTCCAGGAAGATAATTGAAAAGAATGTGTGATTTCCTGGGCTATTATAATATTATCTTTGATACGCCTACATTCGATGAAAGCTTGTTGCGGCGGATGGATATAGTCAGGGAGATGCGGTTTGAGTCTATTAGCAATGCATTTGGTAATAATTTTGTAAATAGCATTGCAGAAACTGATGGGTCGATGATCTTCAAGAACTTTAGTGATGAGCTTCTTTGGGATGAGAGCTATATGAGTGGAATTTGCATGGGCCAGAAGGATACCAGTAGTGAAAAAGTTTAGGACAATGGCATGTACGTCGTCACCTACTCACTCCTGGAGAGGAATTTCTTTTCATCCCTTTAAGGACTTCCCAGATTTCCTCCTTGTTTGGAATTGAGTAGGTATGATCTAGAGGTTGAGGAGGATTGTTTGAAGAAATAGATATGGATGTGCTTGTTGTTTGGGAGGCAAAGATTGATCTGAAGTCGGTAACAAAAGTATGAGCGATATGACCAGGCATGAAATGAGTAAGATTATGTTCATCTTGTATGGACATGATTGAGTTCCTTCTATGTCTTTTTGACACAACTCTGCAAAAGAAAGATGTATTTTTGTCTCTAACCTTTTTTAGCTCTTTGCGCATAAAAATCATTTAACTTGGTCATTGTTTGTTCATAACTTGTTACCAGTTGCTGCTCTTTAACTTGATCTTGTTGTTGGAGAGGTCTACTCTGGATATGCAATATTTCCTCTTCCAATCAACTAGGTTAGTGTTTTGTGCAATAGCTTACATCAAAATTAGATGTTTTGTGCAAAAAGAACCTTGGATTGTGTTATGTGCAAAAACTGCACCAACAAGTGGTGTTATGTGTAATTTACTCTCCTCCCACGAATGACTACAAAGAAAGCGAAGCAGCTTCTTGGCTCAAAATCCATCACATATTCGGCACATTTACATGTAGTAACATTTCTCTTTCATCCATCCTTATCTTTAGATTGGAACATGTCTTATATTTGCAGAGTTTTGTGTTAGTCACAATACTGTAGTTATTCCCTGCCTACCATATATGTTTTCTTCACTTTTACTCAAATATAACTTTTTCCAAAGAATACTCACTAGATCGTCAATCTGCCGACGTCAAAGTCAGCTGGATGTTAAGGAAATAAAGTTCTTTTTCTAATTAATTAATTTTTTCTTATCATATATATAGCTTTCTGGTAAAGCGACATGTATATTCATCCACTGGGAATCTTTGTATCCTGGTCGTAAGGCACTAGATGTTAGAGAAGATGTTAGCGATGTTTTCTGCAATAGCTTACATCAAATTTATAGTGGGGAGTAACATATAGTAGTGGCATTCATATGACACTACTCTATGTTACTACCTTCATAATGCATAGTAACTTAGATGTAGTATCATGCATGAGTGTATTAATTAGCTTGTAGACTCATTCTATCTTGAAAAGTTGTTATCACCAGAATTTGACCGGATCAGAGGTGGGCTGCGATCAAGATGGACTCGAAGAATATACATGGAAGAAATATGTGAATCGGCCCTTACATGCAAAGTTGGGCTAAATTGCCCGTGTATCTGTAACATATTAGATCGCATCTTAGTTTAGAAGTTAGAGTTTTACCCGTGCACGGTTTAGTGCACGCCCACATTAGAAAGTCCCCTGGACTATAAATATGTACCTAGGGTTTATGGAATAAACAACAACCAACGTTCAACCACAAACAAATCTCGGCGCATCGCCAACTCCTTCGTCTCGAGGGTTTCTACCGGTAAGCACCATGCTGCCTAGATCGCATCTTGCGATCTAGGCAGCACAAGCCTGCCCACGTTGTTCATGCGTTGCTCGTGCGAAGCCTTTTTGATGGCGAGCAACGTAGTTATCTTAGACATGTTAGGGTTAGCATCGTTCTTCGAATTACATGCTTTCGTAGTGCAACCCTTGCATGTCTAGCCGCCCTTACACCTATCTTAGGTGTAGGGGCGGCACCGCTTGATCATAGTTTAGTAGATTTGATCCGTTACGGTTGCTCCTTGTTTCATCAAGGATTAGTTTAACATCCGCAATAGTTAGGCCTTACAAAGGGTTGGAGGATCCAGCGGCGTGTAGGGTGGCGTTTGCTAGCCCTAGAAAGGACGTTCGATGATCAACCTCGTGTTGGTTTTTTGGCCCTCTCTAGGATCGGCTTACGGTCACCGTGCGCGAGCGCGAGGCCCAATCGTGAGTAGGATGATCCGATTATGCGGTGAAAACCCTAAATCGTCGTAGATCTCATCAGCTTCATCTTGATTAAGCAGGACCACCATATATTCGGACACCCCGTCTGAATCATGGGTGAATCGGCTCTTTGAGCCGATTCACAGGATAACCTGAGAGCCGATCGAGGCTCGTATTTAACGTTTACGTGTGTGCCCCGCAGGACACTAAGCGAGGCATCATCCACACCTTCCTGACCAGGTATAGGTCAGGTGGCACGCCCTTGTGATAAACATCGGACGTGCGACCAGGAGGCTTTGCGGGCCGTCGCTCTGAGGGACTGGGGCCAGCCGCAGCCCAAGTTGTTCCCGGCTCTACCGTGCTGACCGTCTCTTCCCGCCAGGGGGTTTCTGACGTCAACACATTCTGGCACGCCCGGTGGGACGATCTTCCACATCCACCGCATCGCCATCTACACCTGAGATGGCGGAAAGCACTCCGGTCAAGTACAAGGATCTGCCTGATGAGCTCAAAAAGAAGCATGACGAAATCAAGGCAGTCCTCGAAGCCGAACTCATCGGCTCTTTCCACCGAACCCGCTCCCATGGCGTCAGGTGGAAGGGTTTCACACCTGAAGGCGCACTCGATGGAGTGGACCTGTCCGCCCCGTCAGAAGAACGCACCAGGTCGCTGCGGCAGGAGATCAACTACATGGTGGCTCATTCGCTGCACCGCCATTCTGAGAGCCTGGTGAATACGTTGGAGCGTGTCGCTCTTCGCGTGATCCAGGAAGTCATGAGCCATCAGTACTCTCCGTCAGGACCAGCTCTGGGGATTTACCAAGGAGAGATGCCACTTCAGTCCCGTCCGCCGCTGCCGTTCGCGTTGGCAGCACCAGAAGTGCCAAATTCATCGGCACCCGCCGTTAACATGGTGGAGCGCACTTGCCCTGGAGGGTGTCAGCCAAGATTTTCGTTCAGCATCAACATGATAGGGCTCGGGCACCACCCTAGTAAAGGCAGAGACGAGGGCAGCTACTATCACAACGAAGACACGGAGGAAGCTGTTCCACGCGATCGGCCCCGGCACCTCCAAAAAGTCCTGGTTACAATCAATGATGAAAGCCGATTCCAGCAATCGGCCGAAATTGTCCTCACCATACTTTTTGCCTGGGTTCAATGACGATCTAAGGGGTAATGGGTTTACGTCGGTTGATGAGCTGGGAAAGGTTCACACTGGTCCTAACAGAGCCGACGTTCACATATAGTGCCTTGGCTGACCAGAGCCGATATCAGCAGTTACCTGGCAGAATCGGCTCGGGGGGCACCTAATCAGATGAACATGTGTGATACATGCGCAGTGAAAAATTGGGGGCCGATAGGAAAAATCAGCCAGTCAACAAAAAAAAACATGCGCAGTGAAAAATTGGGGGCCGATAGGGAAATCGGCCAGTCAACAAAAAAAATAATAATAATAAAGAAAGGGGAAAATCGGTACATGCAACCAGAGCCGATGCACAGACATTGCCTTCATAATGTTAAGAAAGCCGATGCACGGCGGTCAACCTCACAGCGAAGCAAGTTTACATGCATCAGTCCACACAAAAGGCCCTACTGAAGAAAAGCATCAAGGGCGCGAAGAGCATCGGCACGGATTCGATCCACCTCGGCGATCTCGGCCTCGTCATCCTCGTCCCTCCCCATCACCAGCTGGCTGCTCAGAGCACGAATTTCAGCCAGGTCGGTCTTCAAATCAGCCGTGAGACCTTGGGCTTCCTCTTGGGAGCGAGCAATGAGGGTTTTCTCATCCTCGATAAGTTGTTTGGTCTCCCTGGTCCTCCTTTCAAGATCTTCCAGCTCCTTGCACAAGGTCTCGAGTCTGACACTACGGGAGGAGGTGGCGGTCTTGGCGTCTAAAGCGGCTTTCTTCTCGTTGAGCCGTTGACATTTGCCTGCAATATCGGCTCTTAACGGGAGTTGGGCACGCCGAAGAATAATCCTTTGACGAGCCGACTGTACCCTCGATCTGAAAACTGACAAAGTCACTGCCGGCCAAAGCTTAACTTGCAGCGTTACAGGGAGACGGGGCTGGATATCCTCGAGGAGGCCCTTGATTGCCTCGGGGTTCTCGACTAGGGCTTCGACCGAGGAGGAGAGCAGAACTTTGAGACGCCGGAGCGGGCCATCGACCGCGCTAGGATCCAGCTCTTCACCTGCTTTGGAACTTGCTTTGGAAACAGCTGGCTCGATGGAGTTAGGATCAAACGTCAGCAAGCTTGAAGGATCACACCCCTGACAGACGAGCAAAAGCAGTATGAGCATGCGACAGAGAAGAGGAGTAGGCCCGGGAGAATGAAATCTTACCTCCTCCAAGAAAGGAAGGGAAGATGAGGTTGTGACAATCGGCTTTGCGGTAGTTTGGGCCAGGTTAGCCACTTGGTCAGTCACGCTTGGCGAGTTGGGCAGGCCAAGGGTAGCCGATGGCATCGGCAACTCTTCAACATCCCCGCTAGAGGTCCCATTATTCTGCAAGGGAAATGATGAGGCAATCCAGTTAGTAGCGAGGCGATGTGAAACACAAGCTGTTGAGGTAATTACATTTGAAACTTCCTGGCTCGGCGAGGAGACTCGAGGGCCTGTGCGGGCCCTATTGACGCATCTACGCTTCAAGCGTGACCCCGTCGGGATTGAAGCCTGAAGGACAGCAGGTTCGGGAGTCGACCTCCTCCTAGAAGCCGACGTTGGCGAGTCCGTCTGGCTCTGTGTGGTGGATCTTTCTGTATCATCTGAGGAGGAGTCCCTTGGACTGGACTGTGCTCCATCACTGGAGTTCTCTTCGGTGGAAGCCTGAATGAAAGGAGGTACAACCATGTTACGAAGGTTGGAAAGGCAAATATAGTCGGTCAAGACACGGATCAACTTACGTGCGGGCTTTTCCGGGCCGGAGCTTTGCGTTTTAAGGTCTTCCTGGCAGCCACCTTTCTCACTGCCGTCCTCGCCTGAGTTGAGGCTCGGGGGGCAACTGACCCTGAAGATGCTTTACTCTTGGGAGCCGATTTCGGTGAAATCGGCTGGTTCTGCGTTATGACTTTCTTCAGAGGTGGCGAATTCTGGCAGAAGAGAACCACTGGGGCTGGAGGAAGGAACACGAAGGGGGAGCCATCGGCTTGCGTGGGAGTTGGGCCGTCTTGTTGCTGATAGGAAATGGGGTCAGGTCGCAAACAATCATCATAAGCAGCTGCAAGAAATATTTTGAGTGATGGTACCTGGTCTGCGGGGATGTCATACTCGGCGTCAAGTTGTCTCAACAGCGGTCCTAAGGCCCTTCTGAAGACGTGGGTTTTCCACATGGACCACCAAGTCTCGAAGCCATCAGTAGTGAAGGAGAAACGGAGGTCGTGGGGAATGGGAATGGCCAAAGCATCAAAGAAGGTGTAACACCTTTGGCCCGTAAGGATGTCAGGCAGCTCAGCTCTACTTGCTGTCAGATGATGCAAGAAGAAGTGTGGAGGCACCTGTCCAAGACCGAGCTGTCGGGCTGCCACTACCGGTTGATAACACTCATAGCCAGGTTTGATGATCCGGTTTGAGGTACTCATGCCGACAGGGAGGAAGCAAGGACGAATCATGATGGAATACAGATGCTGGGTGCTGGCGTCATCGGCAAAATTATCCAATCGAAAGGAGACTGGATTTTCAAAATTCCCCGATTCAGCATAAGGAAAGAATAGGGGGTTGTTTAAACCTTGAAAGAAGATCTTGAACCACCCTGCTGCTTCTTTAGGGATCAGCCTGCTGCCTGGGAGACCATACAAAGCTTGGCCATAGCTGGTGCATCGAATATCCTTTCCGTTGGCATCCGGAAAGGTGCAGGAGGTCAAAGGTGGGAAGTCGGGGATCTTGGTCTGAAAGTATAGCTACGCCCATAGCTGAATAAACCACCAGGGACCGCCAGTTTTAACTGTCTTTTGAGAGAACAGTTTGACAGACATCAGTTGAAGAGATCGATAGACCTCTCCAAGAAACAATTTGCCTAGGCCGAGTTGGGTGCCTTTAGCCAGTTCATAGGCCAGGGAAAGATAATTCTTGGTAGGGGCGAGGGATGGGCCACAGAAGATAAAGTGCTCTAACCAGAAGTTCAGGAAGGCCGTATGTTCTCTCTCTGACACAGGACCTTTGGTCTTCATGTAACGCTTGAGGTAGGCTCATCAGCTGGTGCATTCCTTTTTAGAAGAAAGGGTGAAAGGGACTCTCGGCAGTTTGAATGCAGAAGGGCTTGGGGACGCGACGTCCAGGCCTGTGATCATGGCTACATCCAGCAAGGTTGGTGTCATAGGGCCATGGCCGAACATGAAGCAGTTCAGTGCGTCAGACCAGAAATAGCCGATGGTTTTCAGAATATTTTCATTCTTCTCAAGAGGAGATAATGATAATGACAGGGCATCGGCTATTCCTATGGCTTCCCAGGTTGCATAATGGGTTTTGGATATTCTATTGTACCATACCACCCAACCCTCGGGAGGATTAGGCCGGGCTCGCGAGACGGTCGGCCCATGAGGTCGGATCTAAGTTCAGGTTCACGAAGGGGATTCTGTTAGCTTCGCAGGAAATTAAGTGAGCAGGACTCTCGGAGGAACGAGGACCAAGGCACATAGAATTTGCGAGAGAGGGATGTGGCAGCAAGATGTCTGAGACCTAAAATTGATAGCGGAATAGAGCATTAATTCAGGTGTTTGCTGTTCACTCCTAACATTGGTGCGCATGACAAGAGGGTCGTCGAGGATTACCTTCGGACCGGAGACCATGGCGTCGGCGTTGGATGACTCCGCCATTGGGTGCGGCGAGGAATTGGGACGGCGCAGCTGGGATCTGAGATTCGTGGAACTGCCGGGGCGGCGATTTGGGGATCTAAGTTTCTCAGATGAGGGGCGCAGGTTACCGTTTGGAAGGGCGGTTAGGTTGGCCCTGCTCCCGTTTTACTTTGGGATCTGAGATTCGTGGAACTGCCGGGGCGGCGATTTGGGGATCTAAGTTTCTCAGATGAGGGGCGCATGTTACCGTTTGGAAGGGCGGTTAGGTTGGCCCTGCTCCCGTTTTACTTTAGAGGCTGATGTGGTACCATCGGCTCTTTCGGGGAATGCTTGACTCTAGCTATCGGTAAAGTTAAGTGGAGACATTCCTTCAGTTTAAGATGAATTTTTTAGGACGGTGATAAAGTCAAGGAGGCAAGGCGCCATGACATGACCCGACGAAAGGAAGGCGTAATGATTTTGGAAATGTCATTTCCAAAACCAGGGGGGCATGTGTTATCACCAGAATTTGACCGGATCAGAGGTGGTGTCAACACCCGGATTTTTAAGTCCAGATGCCTATTATGCCATTCATCGCAATCCCAGGAATATTGTTTTTGCGAGACATAATAGATTGATATCACAACACATCATTTCTTACAACACATAATCGTCTTACAACAACGGATCACATGATCCAGTCTTAATACATCATAGTGGATCTAGAGATCCTGTTACAAAACACATAGCGGAAGCGAAGTAGTAGCGGTCGTGGTCCATCTGTTCCACAGGCAACTGTTGACGTCAGGAGTTGTCCTAGTTGTCGTAGACGTCCTGCTGTCCTTCTTCCGGGTTCTGGTACTTCTCTTCATAGTCTGGCCATTTGAATAGCCAGGGACAAAGCCATGAGTACTTTTAAGTACTCGCAAACTAATACTAATGTAAATACTATCAACTATAGTAAGGGGGGGTTCTAAGCTCTAGTTTCATTTGCATAAAGCCAGTTTTATTTCATAAGCACTTTAGTAAACAAAACCTCTTCACTTGCCTAACTTACTCAAGTGGGAACATTAGTGTCATTCCCACAACTCTGTTGTGATTCAAGTCAAAGTCACCATTTCAAGTTCAAATCACAAGTCACCCTTCACATGTCACATTTTTGAAAATGGTCTGATGACGGAACAGTATGGCCTTTCCAACCGTCCATAACCGTGGACGCGGCTATTCGAATAGATCTACACTCTGCAGAGGTCGTACACTTGTGCCACAACATTTGCAATAATCCGTCGGGGTTAAGCGGCCCCTGATTTATCACACTCCGTGTGCGGACTACCAACCATAACCTTTCACTTACATACCCTAGTATAGGCACCTCTCCCCATGAGCTTGGCCTCCCGGTGAAAACCAGCTGTTAACCGGGAAGCTGCACGAGGCTTGGGCCGGACATTCACCTCATATTCACGTCATATCACATCATTTCATATTTGGTTGGAGGCAGCCCTTGGCATAACCCCGATGACGCTTGTTTAGAGGGAGCCCATACTAAGATACATAAACTTCTAGTTAAGCCTTACCCATTTCAGGTATTGTGGGGGTACTTGTAACATTGGAATGGTATCGCATCCGAACCCAACCATCAGTTTTGGTAAAATTCACCAAGTCATTCACCAGTCATATTCACCTTCAAAATCTTTCAATAGAATGACTCATCATTCCAAGGTTTTCAAAGTCATTTCATTTCACAAGTTCCCATCTAGAGTAGTCAGTTTTATTCATTTAGCACTAGCAACTAGGCATGAGGGGTGCTAACTTAGCGTATAGCTTTCTAGGCTAAGTTTGATACTCTTGTACTAATCCAGTACTAACCAAGTGAATCATAAATCAAAAAGTAATTTGATAAAACAAAAGTAAATAAAGCTTGTAAAGTAAAACTGGGAAATAGGATCATAAGCATAAAGTAAAATGGGGTAATGCCTTGCTCATGGTGAGCTTTGCACTTTGCAAGAGTATTATCTTGCAACAAAATAACTTGCTTTAGTCTAGCTTGCAAAGACGTTAGCTTGCTCATGGGGGTATCTTGGATTAGTAATAGCTTGCCTTGGTTGGCGTATTGATCAAGGTGGTCTTCTTCTCCTTCTTCTTGGTAGAATACCTCCTCCTCTTGATAGTCTCCGGTACTAGCGTCTATAAACGAATACGAGGATACAATCACCAAACAATTCATTGGCTATTCCAAACATCACATATATTCACACAAACTATTCTATTCACACAATTAAATACAAATTGGTGCATGGGTGGTATTGCTTTGTGGAAGAGTAATTTCCTCTCATTTTATATGTAAATGATAGTTTCCATATAGTTCTTGAGGAATAATTTCCTCTCATTGAATCTTCTTTAAGATTTAATTTCTCAAACCATCACACATGAATTTATGTTGACCTAAGTCAACCATTCATCATCATCATTTGAGAAAATGATTTAAATGAGGTAGGGATACCTTATACCATTTAATAATGCCTGTTATGATTTAAAATCTCCAAGTATTTCATGTGAGAGTATTTGACCAGGGGTTCAAACTTCATATGAAAGTACTTGGGACAAGATTTAAATGAAGTGAAACACTTCATACAATTTACACAAGTTAAACTAGCATCACTCATTACTAGTAAGTGGGTAAATGTGTTGTTTTCTTATTTAGGAAAAATAATTTCTTCTCATACTAAATAAGGTGTTGCTTTTAATTACTTAGAGAAATAATTTCCTCTCATTATCTTATTAAGATTTAATTTCTCTTATGAATAATATATGACCTAGGTTGACCAAAGTCAACCTCTTCACACTTATCATTTAAGAAAATGATTTAAGGGAGGTGAACACCTCATACCTTTTAATCCTATCATGGTAAAGATTTAATATCATCAACAATTCATGTGAGACTTAAATGACCAGAGTCTCAATCTCATTTTGAATTGTTCATGACAATATTTAAATGAGAGAAACACTCCCATAAGATTTAATAATTTGTGGAAACAATTTAAATGCTACTATGGCAAACATTTAATATTATTAAGTGAGCAATTATGAGACCAAGCAACCAGGGTCATCACATTACTTTAGGCCACTTGGTAAGTTGATTTAAATGAGGTGCTACACCTCAGAGATTTGAACCCTAATTTTGAACATGATTTAAATGAGGTGGTGCACCTCATGCATTTTAATAACACATAGTAATGATTTAACATCCTCAACTAATTCAATATGAGATTTAGCTAACCATGGTATCTACCTCATGTTGAATTTGTTGAGACAAGATTTAAATGAGAGGGAAGCTCTCATACATTTTAAATAAATTATCTTGCCTTATTTAAATGATCTAGAACTAGCCATAGGGCCAATCTTTAAACTAGGCCATGATCATACACAAAACCTATATCATATTTTTACATAATCAATTAGAGTATTTGAAATGTGAATTTTGAGAGGTGGAATCACCTCCAAATTCAAAAGGGTTGATTTTTAATAATTGTTTGATGTTTGAAAAGCTACTGCTTTGTTATTTTTACTATTCAAAATCTACAACATATTTTGATTTGAATCCAGTGTGGTTGGATGGGGCCTTTCATGAGCTTTCCAAATATATAAAAAATTTCGAAATTGGCTCAGTAGATTTGGATTTATTGAATTTTGAAACTAGCATCAGATTGCAAATTAAAAGAAAAAGAATTAAACATCATTTGAATTCGAACGGGGGCGGGAAACTTATTGGGCCGGCCCAGCTACGCTGGCGATGCTCGCGGGCCGCCTGACAGTGGGCTCTACTGTCAGCGCCACTTAACCAGCCGAAGCGGTACGATCAACGTGGCCCGCCCGATTAGAACTGGATCGAACGGTTGGAGTTCATCGTCGACAGCGACGAGAGAGCTCACTGGCGCGGCGACGGTGGGGTGGGGGAGGCTCACCGGCGGCATGGCGAAGGTCGGAGTTGAGCTACGGCGAGGTTGTCGAGGAAGGGGAAGCAGATGGCACCGGCGGCGTCTCAAATGGTGGCCGCAATCGACGGCGGTGATCTCAGCTCCTCCGCGGGCTCCGGTGACAAATTGAATAGCTCCAGTGGCTAATTGAGAGAGGGGAGTGGACGAGGAGGATCAGAGAGGTGAGGCGAGCTGGTTGGTGTGAAGAAATCATCCAGGGGGAGCCGTATTTATAGGATGAAGGGGGTGCTGCGGGGTGCCGTGGAGGGTCGACGATGGCGATGGCGTTCCAGGGCGGTGAAGGGGCAAGGAATGGGCGTGGCGTATTGGCGACATCCAGGCGAGGCTGACGGGCATCGTGGCGAGGCAGAGGGGTGACTGGTCGCGTCGTCATCTTCCTCGCGTCATGGCAGTATGGTGGCGGAAGTTCGTCGTCCGTGACGACGGCTACAGGGCGAGCGCGTCCAAGTGGGCGTGTCTGGGAGATTGAGGGCACCGTGGCGACGCGATTGGTGCCTGGGGAGAGCGAGGGGAGGCACGAGGCGACGGGGCATGGCGGTGTCCTGTCGCGTCCAGAGGCGTCCTGGTGCGCGTCCTGGCGAGCCACTGGGTGTCCCTGGGCGCGTCTGGGCACGCGGCTGCTGGCGTGTGCCTGCTTCGGTTTGACCAAGAGAGGACCAGGGCTGGTCCAGGGGAGGTAGAGGAAGCTGCCAGACATGGTGGTGCTTCACTGAGGTGAGAGGAGAGAGGGGTGGCATGGTGTGGCCATGCCATGATACGGCATGGTCATGCCATGGTCACTGAGAGCAAGTGGAGGGGTGGCACTGGTGCTGATGGAGGTGGTGAAGTGAGAGGAGGTGCCAGGGGTGCAGAGAGGGTCAGGGTTGGACCAAGTCCAACTCCAATTTTCAGTATGGGCTCAAGTATAGTTGCTGCCCACAAGGTGTTTGTTAATATGGCCGAAAGAAAAAGATTTTTGAATTTTGGAAAACTTTTTGGTGGATCTCATTCATATAATCATAGAGATGGAATGGTGGTGGTGGTGGTCAATTTGGTGTGGTTTTGCAAAGTTTCAAAAAGTGGAGGAATCTTCTTTTTGTTTCAAAGTCATTACTTGTCAATTTATTTCTGGTCAACCTGGTCAACATTAGGTATGGTGGTCAACATGAAAGTTGTTCACCTTCATAAGGTCTTGGATGACATGGTCATAGTTGACCAAGTTTGGTTGAAGAAAAGTCAAAGCCAGAGGGGTAAAGTGAGGAACATTTTATAAAATGGCCCAATGACCATTATCACATGTAAAGTTGAATTTGAGATTTGCTTTGATTTGATTTTGGTTTCTTTGATGCAAATGTGTTTGTTTATCATATATAAGAGTTTTACAAACAATAGATCAAGCAATGGTGGCCTTGGTTGAAGATTTGCAATTTTGGCTAAGTGTATGTGAGTGAATTTTGGGGATTTTCTCCCTATTTGAATTCTCCCCATTTGAGTTGACTTTTGTTGACTCTAAAGTGGTTCTTATTAGTTTAGAAACATTTTCAAATCATTTAATCCATTTCAAATGGTCTTGCTCAAAGATTTTTTCAAAATTGGCCATAACACATAAGAGGTGATGTGTTAAATTTTATTATTTTTGTAAATGGTTCACCTTGCCTTACTTGGGCATGGGTTAGGGTCAATTTAGTGTTATATTAGGTTGAGAGATGGTTTCCCATCATTTGGTCAAGGTTTAGAGTCATAGGTCAAAGTTTGGTGAAAATGGCTAGGTGTCTCCTATGCCTCTATGCATATGTTGCAGTTGATTTTTGATTTGAGTGTTCTTGGCCCATTTGATGTTGTTGAGTGTTGAAATGGTATATGGAAGAGATCCATTCATTCACAAAAAGTCCTAGGGTCAAATTTCTCAATTTCACAAATTTGCACTTTTACTCTCATATGCCTCTATGGCATTTTTAGTTTCTTTTTAATTTCTTTGGGAATCATTTGGAATTGGTTTGATAGGTACTAGGTAAGATGTATGAAGATTTTCCAACCTCTAAGCAAAGTAGAAAGGCTTAGGGTAAAGTTTTATAAAAATAGCCATAGGCACATATGCCTCTTTCTTATTTGATTTCTTTCTCTTTTATTTTATTGGGTTGGTGATCTTCACTTGATCACTTTAGGGTTTTAGGGTTTAGCACATAAGCATAATAACACTCATCATGACAAAACACAAGATTTAAATCAGATCTATATGTATCAATCTTATTTTAATAAAAGTTTTTGTTGGTTCCAAAATTTGGAACTAGGGAAATTCATTTTGTTTGTTTTGAAATTTTTGGGTTGTTACAGGTGGGCTGCGATCAAGATGGACTCGAAGAATATACATGGAAGAAATATGTGAATCGTCCCTTACATGCAAAGTTGGGCTAAATTGCCCGTGTATCTGTAACATATTAGATCGCATCTTAGTTTGGAAGTTAGAGTTTTACCCGTGCACGGTTTAGTGCACGCCCACATTAGAAAGTCCCCTGGACTATAAATATGTACCTAGGGTTTATGGAATAAACAACAACCAATGTTCAACCACAAACAAATCTCGGCGCATCGCCAACTCCTTCGTCTCGAGGGTTTCTACCGGTAAGCACCATGCTGCCTAGATCGCATCTTGCGATCTAGGCAGCACAAGCCTGCCCACGTTGTTCATGCGTTGCTCGTACTGAAGCCTTTTTGATGGCGAGCAACGTAGTTATCTTAGACATGTTAGGGTTAGCATCGTTCTTCGAATTACATGCTTTCGTAGTGCAACCCTTGCATGTCTAGCCGCCCTTACACCTATCTTAGGTGTAGGGGCGGCACCCCGCTTGATCATAGTTTAGTAGATTTGATCCGTTACGGTTGCTCCTTGTTTCATCAAGGATTAGTTTAACATCCGCAATAGTTAGGCCTTACAAAGGGTTGGAGGATACAGCGGCGTGTAGGGTGGCGTTTGCTAGCCCTAGAAAGGACGTTCCGATGATCAACCTCGTGTTGGTTTTTTGGCCCTCTCTAGGATCGGCTTACGGTCACCGTGCGCGAGCGCGAGGCCCAATCGTGAGTAGGATGATCCGATTATGCGGTGAAAACCCTAAATCGTCGTAGATCTCATCAGCTTCATCTTGATTAAGCAGGACCACCATATATTCGGACACCCCGTCTGAATCATGGGTGAATCGGCTCTTTGAGCCGATTCACAGGATAACCTGAGAGCCGATCGAGGCTCGTATTTAACGTTTACGTGTGTGCCCTGCAGGAAACTAAGCGAGGCATCATCCACACCTTCCTGACCGGGTATAGGTCAGGTGGCACGCCCTTGTGATAAACATCGGACGTGCGACCAGGAGGCTTTGCGGGCCGTCGCTCTGAGGGACTGGGGCCAGCCGCAGCCCTAGTTGTTCCCGGCTCTACCGTGCTGACCGTCTCTGCCCGCCAGGGGGTTTCTGACGTCAACAAAAGTGTGATATTATAGTAACATAGCTAGTTACCACAACCATCTGTTTCTTCATTTAATATCATGTCATGTCATCAATTTGCCTAGTTGGCAATGCATGTAGCTCTATATATGTTACTACCTTAGTTACTCCCACTATGAGTAGTCTAAGCTCTGGCTGGTTTTTCAATTAGTTATCATTACATAATTGTAAAAGTAAAATTTTCCTTTCCAAGAAATAAACTCCAGCACATACAAGCTGTGTCAGCCAAACTTGAAGAAATATTATTACATAAGTATTATTTTTCTATAATGATCACGTTGTGAGAGAAGATGTTAGCTAGGCTGTTCGACCCCCCTTGCAGTCAATAACTAGCTAAACATCGTCTATGCCCGTAAAATGTTTCATATATTGCTTTTTGTAATGTATAATAATGCATATAAATTGATTTCATATCATACCAATGCTCTCAGTCTTTCAGCGACCCTTGAATCATCTATGCCAATTCTTGAGCTGAAGGCCTGCACAGTTCACACTGAGGAAATTAATTATGCATGCTAATTTTATGCAAAACTAGATACACGACTTTTTTTAATTTAAGATGGAACAGGAGGATTTTACATATTACTGTGCTTCATCATGTAAAAATTGATATGCAAACAAATCTAAAACAAGAAAAAAAAAATGCCGGTTGAGGCAAGCAATAATATTATTATCTATTATATACTAAAAGCAAAATACAGATATTTAATACAGGCACCACGTTAATCCACATGTACTAATTTATTTTAACAGTTAGATCTAAAATTAATGGATATGATTTAATAAAAGTACGCAACAGTCTAGTTTCATTTGACACGTTTATATATTGGAGACTACTTAGAAGCGACCTCCCATGTAAGCTGGCTCTAAGCTGATCGTTGATTAAAAACCTATCTATTATATACTAAAAGCAAAATACAGATGTTTAATAGAGACACCATGTTAATCCACATGTACTAATTTATTTTAACAGTTAGATCTAAAATTAGCGGATACAATTTAATAAAAGTACGTAACAGTCTAGGTCCGTTTTGACACATTTCATAAATTTATTCTAAAACAAGAAGAAAATAATGTAGAATATGACCTGACATATAATGTAGAGAAAATTAACTATCAATACGGATGTTTAATAGAGGCACCAAGTTAATCCACATGTACTAATTTATTTTAACAGTTAGATCTAAAATTAACTGATACAATTTAATAAAAGTACATAACAGTCTAGGTCCATTTGACACGTTTCATAAATTTATTCGAAAACAAGAAGAAAATAATGTAGAATATGACTTGAAATATAATGTAGAGAAAATTAACTATAAACGAGAGAGAAAATGTTCATGAAGAAGGTTAATTTTCTTTTATTTACTTCAAGACCTTATATTTTAGAATGAAGAGAAACCATACTCGATGGATGGAAAAGGGAAATTCTCCTTAAATCCCTATATAGAGCTCCAGATTCTCATTCTGATCTCATCAATTTGAGTATCTTTAAAGACCTCATATTAACCATATACTTTTACATTAAAGATCATGTAACACAATCTAAGGCATTTGTGTATCTATAGTCAATTTCAAAATTTTAGATTTTCCCCAATCTTGTGTCTCTTGCTACATTGAGAAGAATCCACGGTTCCACATTCTCACGTACATGCACACACATGCACCACTCTTTTAATTCCTTCGTGTATCTTTTACTTATTTATTTACCATTAAATCATACTCGAGAGTGGATATAGGGTTCGATATTCAGTTTAATATATTCCAATTGCTAAAATTAACAGGAAACTCAAATAAGTTTGTCCAATTAGTCAATCAATGTATGTCGTTTTGGAGCATAATTTATAGCATATTCAAACGTTTCTTTTTAAGGTTCATCAGTGCATTAAAAGATAGATCAAGTGTGTGTACAAGAAGTGTGTCATTCTACTTGCTAAAAGCATTGACTAGCTGCTCTTTTCATATTAGATACTTTTGTAAATACTTAAAATTCTAGAGAGCCTAATGTCAATATTCCTAGATTTTGACAAGTAATACTGGAAAAAGAATTATTAGTTTTTTCTCAAATAATATGTGTATTTTAATTCTTACTGTACTTTTCTAGCGTGTAGAAATATGAGTCGAACTATAAAGATGTGTGCAATATTGTATAGATTCAACAGAGAATGTTTGATAGGATATCTGTGCGCACATGTTCCTACATACCCGAGAGTGTATGGTGTAGAAGATTTTATGTCCTGCCACGGAATGGTTGGCGTTGACAACTTCCGCCCCTTCTTCCTCGAGGATGGTGATGACCTCGTGGAGCTTGATCGACCTCTCAGTGCTACATATGAGAAACACCTCCATGCTTGAATCGACGTGGTATCGCACCTCCACTACTGGCGCCATGGATGCTTTCTCGGCTTTCACACTTTCTAACTTAGATCCTGTGCCACAATTCATGAGCGTCGAGACGCAACTGCAAGCTCCTCCTCTTAGCCTAGCCTCGGCCTGTGCAAAGCTTCTCCTTTGGTGTAGCTCGTCCACCCTCTCCTTAAGCTTGTTGATGTACGTTGTTGCTTCGTCCAGGCTGCCCAGCAGGGACAATGTATCCTACGGTAAACATTTCACGTTGCCATAGAATTAAGAGCAATATGCACGATAACAGATTTATAACTTATATTTCAGAGCAGAATAATGTGCAATTATTTCATCTCACATAATTAACCTTGTGAATTTTAAAATTCTAATGTTCACCTACTCGATCACAGAGGGTCTCAATAGATAATGGTTTCGGCCAAGGGTCTTTACATCTATGTACTCGGTTTTGTGCATTGTTGCATACACATCATTCTACCTTCTGGCTTTATTTATCACTACATGCAATTTACTCCATCTATTGGGCGCTCTGTACTAGTATACTACGCGATATTAATTTGTTTTGCTACAAGAAAAGGAATCCTTTGTTGATGGACATAACAACTCCGGCCGTGAGAAGTATTGCAATTGGCCATGGCCCGTCAGAAGTGATTATCACAAGTGACTCAGATTTTATAGAAAAGTCACCACTGACGCCCTGATCACCAAAGCCCGTCATTGGTGATGTTGCTCCACCGACAAGCATGAAGTGTTTCATCCATTTTAGATTCCTAGTGTAACATTTTTTCACCATGTATCATTTAGGTATTCTCAAACTTGTTATCAAGTATGAGGAGTTTACAATGTCAATGTTAGCCTATTTACTTTCATCATTACACTATGAGCTAACTATTTTTCGAAGTTACAGTCACACAAGTCATCCCCTCTCATGAACACGGCTCATGAAACAATATCATATACATTATGTTATTTGTAGACGTCCCAATTTAAAGCAGTAATTTTGGAACACGAAGCATATAGTTCTTGCCAGCTTCCAAAAATATCTGCATTGCAAACATGACCTAGGGTATTTCCTAAAAACATATGTGGCTATTCAGAATATGACAGAAAAATGAAATAGGTGAGGCCAACAATTGCTGGGGCAGCAGATTCGACTTGGCTATCTTTTAGTACTTTTACATTATGGAAATCTGGACATAGGGTTTAGAAACATGATATAGATACTATGCGCTAATTTGGTAGTTTCCCCCTCACAAAGGATATACAAAAAAAAGGCATGTAACATACGTATATATGGTACACTGCATGAAAATTAGATGGCAGTAGAACTCACTTGCACACCTTAATTACGATATTTTGTTTAACGTACGGGAATAAAATGGGGTACTCTTAATTTTGTTATAAAAATATGAGAATGTAATTAAGGGGACAGATTACGTTCAGGAGTGCTTACAGTTGAGGGGCAGTGTTCTTTTGGGATTAAGAAGACGAGCTGTGCACACAGCTCTTTCATGTGTTGCCTTCTCTCCCTCTCCACTTCCTTCCTGTCCACCGTCATGGTGCCGCTGCCACCATTCGTCCTGCTTCTCTTCCCACCTTGCGCCTTTGCCTCCATGTCAATCTCTCACACAGACACAAATCAATCAAGCTATAGCTAGATCTCAGAAGCCGGTCTGGTCTGAATAGAATTACAGAAATGCCGCGAAATGAAGAAGAAGCGGTTTAAGAGTGCATGCAGAACAGGTGCTAACTAGCTAGCTCGATTGCTCGAAGATGCTTTTCATGGAGCAGCAGGTAAGAGAGGATCGAAAAGGGGGAAGGACATGGGTGCGTGGCGTCTGCCGTGGTTTAAATGGGAGATCGAGGCGCGTGGTGTGGTGGTGTGTGCGGATAAGTGCCGGGGGGGGGGGGGGGGGGGGAATGATGTGCTTGCCCCCTGGCAAATATGCCTAGCTATATAAGAACACCACACACTAGATACTACTTCCTTTGTTTACAAATATAAGGTATTTTAGACACTTTAAAATAAACTACTATATGCACACACTATGATGAGTAAATCTACACACTAAAGTTAGAGTAAATAGATAAATCTACTAAAAGCTAGAATGTCTTATAGTATTAGTCAACGGATGGAGTATTGAATTATGTCCAAACGCAACATGCGGCTACAGTTGTGTACGTAGTACTAGCTAAAGTAGGGAGATCAACGGAAGTGCGTATTTGGGCATGCTTGATTGAGAATAACTGTTTCGAACTGAATGTTATTGTACTATGGCTGTGTCTGAAAGTGGCGGCATATATGTTAGCTGGGGAGTTTGGCTATGGCAGCATAAATGTTAACATCTGTTTCCTGAAATGAACTCAATGAAGAACATAAACTTCTTTTTCAAAATGGAGGCTATGCTATATATATGAGAACCAACCTGAAGTTGGGTGGTTAGGAGGGTGGTCACCATCCCACCAGAGTTTAAATTTCAGATTTGACATATGTATGTCTTATAAAGACGGAATATTCTTTCAGTGGGAGGCGATGTTCCCGTCGACAGGGAGGCGTATGTGGTGACTTCGTCAATTTCAAAATCCGATCCACCGGCTCAGTCTTCGAAGGTGCTCATAGGGGTAGGGTATGCGCGTGTGCGTTCATAGGCGTGAATGCATGCACGTATATGTGAGTGTTTGACCTTTTTTACCATTTTATTTAACAAAAGTGTGACCAAGATCATATATAAAAAATCGAAATCCAGCACACAACACATACATACCCGGCAATGAGTGAAAGTCATGCCAATAGCGCTTTGTGTCTTGAAAACGCAAAAACCCCTTGTCAACTTGGAACTGGAAACATCGCATACCCCGATACACCCTCTAAACGAAACAGGAGCGCTCATCCGATAGAGCAGACTCTTAGCGAGTACCTCACGTGCACGCTACAGAAGCCGTCACCTCCATCAAACCGCCGAATATTCTTCATGGTAAATATCTGCATAACTTTGTTGCTCCTACCGTCGACCACGATGCCAGATAGTGCCACCTCCCTGCGCGCGTCCATTGTCACACGCTAGCCGTCGAGACCCCATTGCACCATGCTGCCGAAACTTATCGTTGCAGATGGTAGAGGACACGTCGCTCCATCTTGGTCTCCACGCGATAAACATGCGGAGACCGACACCCAACCACCAAGCTTCCACATGTATGTCTAGCTGATGAATATCTCCAAAGATGATACCCCCACGGGGGTGAAGACGTAGGTGTCGCCATTATCTGATCCAGGAGGCCCCCATAACGCCTCCAACAAGTGCTACGACGCGCACGGCCGTCGCCGTCAGTGGTAACCTCCCCCAGATCAGAGGTTTCCCCTGGAAACAATGAAGCGAGAGACGCCCCCACCATCGCCTCCAACGAAGAATACGATACCCATAGGCGCCACCATGGACGGTGACATCCTTACCCGCTTCAGCAGCTAGACCACCGTCTCCTCCTCATCGTGGACCACCGCACCCCACGGGCCAAGCGATTCACTTATGGGAAGCCCCTGCGGGGGAAGGAGGAGGGGGCGATTCCTAGGTGGGGGAGGAGGAGGCGCCCCGGCCGCCCGACGGGGGAGGGGGGGCGGGAGCGGGGTCGGGGGGGAGTGTCTCTCACTGGTGGAAAAACAGGCTTCGGGTGAGCCCCATAAGTCGCGACGCTGCAGGAACCGCGACTAATGGTACCTTTAGTCGCGGTTCGGGAGGCGAACCGCGACCAAAGGCCTAGGCCCAGGGCGCTCGGTGGCCAGCCGGTGCACGTGGGGGGCTTTAGTCGCGGTTGGCCGGGCCAACCGCGACTAAAGTGCCCGAAGGCCTTTAGTCGCGGTTGGCCGGAGCCAACCGGGACTAAAGCCACTCCCCTATATACCCACCCAGCAGCCAACACTTAGCCATTTGGTGCCATTCTCTTCACAAGCTTCACAAGTGGGTGTTAGGTTTGCTTTTGGTTCCTCTTATGCACATAAGGTGTTTGATGAAATGCCCCAAGAGCATGAAACAAACATGATATGAAGTGTTGGAGCCACACTTGAGCTTTCTCATTTATTTTTTCTTCCTCGATCGCGGTTAGCAACTTGAACCTTTGATGTGTCGTTGATAAAATGTGCATGTGTGTGTAGTTCATTGTTTAATTTATATTGTTTGTAGCTAGTTAGTTTAACAAATGCATGATGGTTAATTATATATTTTATATTATAATAATGCGGATGAATCGACAATGGATGTACGGTAACCGACTCTCCGGCGAGTTCGGTGCGGGTTTGAAAGATTTCCTCGTAGTGGCCAATGCGAACAAGCGGGGGGTTTTGTTATCTGTCCATGTGTTAAATGTAAGAATCGGAATGGTTACTCTTCCTCAAGAGATGTTCACATGCACCTGCTCGGCATGGTTTCATGCCAAGCTATAATTGTTGGACCAAGCATGGAGAAAGAGGGGTTATAATGGAAGAAGATGAAGAAGGGGATGATTTCATCGATGAAAGCTATCTTGCTCATTTCGGTGATACTTTCATGGAGGATGCTTGAAGGTGAAGGGGAAGGTGAAGGGGAAGGTGAAGAAGAGGCACGTGATGATCCCGTTGATGATCTTGGTCGGACCATTGCTTGATGCACGGAGACGACTGCGAAGCTGAAAAAGAGAGGGAGAATTTGGATCGCATGTTAGAGGATCACGGGAAGGCGCGTACCCGGATGCGATGATGGTACGAAAAAGCTGGGCTGCACTGCTTGGATTTGCTTTGAGATGGAAGGCACGAGCGAGGTGTAGCTGACTCGGCATTTGAAAACTTGCTGAAAATGTTGAAGAATATGTTTCCAAAGAATAACGAGTTGCCCGCCACTACGTACGAAGCAAAGAAGGTTGTACTGCCCTCTAGGTTTAGAGGTTACGAAGATACATGCATGCATCAACGAGCGCATCCTCTACCGCGGTGAATACGAGAATTTGAATGAATGCCCGGTATGCCATCGCATTGCGTTATAAGATCAGAGGCGATGACCACTGGTGACGATGTTGAGGGCCAGAAACCCGAGGAAGAGGGTTCCCGCCAAGGTGATGTGGTATGCTCCTATAATACCACGGTTGAAACGTCCGTTCGGGAACAAAGAGCATGCCAAGTTGTTGCGATGGCACAAAGAGGACCGTAAGTCGGACGGGGAGTTGAGACACCCCGCGAGATGGAACGCAATGGAGAAAGATCGACGAGAGAGTTCAAAGATTTTGCAGGCTGACGCAAGGAACATAAGATTTGGTCTAAGTACGGATGGCATGAATCCTTTTGGCGAGCGAGCTCCGGCCATAGTACCGGCCCGTGACTCTATGCATCTACAACCTTCCTCCTTGGTTGTGCATGAAGCGGAAGTTCATTATGATGCCGGTGCTCATCCAAGGTCCGAAGCAACCCGGAAACGACATCGATGTGTACCTAAGGCCATTAGTTGATGAACTTTTACGAGCTGTGGGGCAGACCTGGTGTCCGTGTGTGGGATGAGCACAAAGAAGAGGAATTTGACCTACGAGCGTTGCTTTTCGTAACCATCAACGATTGGCCTGCTCTTAGTAACCTTTCGGGACTGTCAAATAAGGGATACAAGGCATGCACGCACTGCTTACATGAGACTGAAAGTGTACATTTGCCAAATTGTAAGAAGAACGTGTACCTTGGGCATCGTCGATTTCTTCCGAAAGGTCATCCGATAAGAAAGAAAGGCAAGCATTACAACGGCAAGGCAGATCACCGGCCGAAGCACTGCGGAACACTGCTCGGTGCTTGAGGTATTTGATATGGTCAAGGGTTTGAAAGTCATCTTTGGAAAGGGTCTGGCGGACAATCGAGTTCCGAAGGAGGTGACGGGCACGTAGCCATGTGGAAGAAGAAATCTATATTACGGGAGCTAGAATATTGGAAAGTCCTAGAAGTCCGCTCTGCAATCGACGTGATGCACGTTACGAAGAATATTTGCGTGAACATCCTAAACTTCTTGGGCGTGTATGGGAAGTCAAATGATACAAAGGAAGCACGGCGGGACCGGCAAAGTTTGAAAGACCACGATGGCCAGGCATCCGGAACGGTTTCAAGGTCGTGCCGGCTACGCTCGACCAAAGAAGAGAAGGTCATCTTTTTTGAATGCCGAGCAGTATGAAGGTCCCGTCGGGATTCTCGTCCAATATAAAGGGAATAATAAACATGGCGGAGAAAAAGTTCCAAAACCTGAAGTCTCACGACTGCCACGTGATTATGACGCAATTGCTTCCGGTTGCTTTGAGGGGCTCCTGCCGGAAAATGTTCGAGTAGCCATTGTGAAGCTATGTGCATTCCTCAATGCAATCTCTCGGAAGGTAATCAATCCAGAAGTTCTACCACGGTTACGGAACGATGTGATCCAATGTCTTGTCGAGTTTCGAGTTGGTGTTCCCGCCATCCTTCTTCAATATTATGACGCACCTCCTGGTTCACCTAGTCGATGAGATTTCTATTCTCGGTCCTGTATTTCTACACAATATGTTCCCCTTCGAGAGGTTCATGGGAGTATTAAAGAAATATGTTCGTAACCGTGCTAGGCCGAGAAGGAAGCATCGCCAAGGGCTATGGAAATGAGGAGGTAATTGAGTTTTGTGTTGACTTTGTTCCTGACCTTAAGCCGATTGGTCTTCCTCAATCGCGGCACGAGGGAGACTAAGTGGAAAAGGCACGATCGGAAGGAAATCAATGATATGTATGGACGGCCATTCTACGGTCGAAGCACACCACACGGTTCGACCAATTCTAGCTTGGTGGCTCCGTACTTTGAGAAACACAAGAATATTTTACGCTCGGACAACCTCGGGAAGCTCGAATCCTGGATTAGGAAGGCCCACATGGAGACTTTCGGCAGTTGGTTGAGAAAACATTTAATGAGTGACAATAAGGTTGTAGATCAGCTGTACATTTTGGCCAAGACACCATCTTCGACTATAACGACTTTCCAAGGGTACGAGATAAATGGGAATACATTTTACACGATCGCCCAAGATAAAAAGAGCACCAACCAAAACAGTGGTGTCCGCTTTGATGCAGCAACCGAGAATGGGCAAAAGGTCACATATTATGGTTACATAGAGGAGATATGGGAACTTGACTATGGACCCTCCTTTAGGGTCCCTTTGTTCGGTGCAAATGGTTCAAGCTAACGGGAGGTGGGGTAAAGGTGGACCAGCAATACGGAATGACAATGGTGGATTTCAACAATCTTGGTTATCTTGACGAACCATTCGTCCTAGCGAAAGATGTCGCTCAGGTTTTCTATGTGAAGGACATGAGTAGCAAGCCGAGGAAACGGAAAGATAAGAAAACGATCGAGTACATCATGCGATGATCCAAAGCGCCACATTGTTCTTTCGGGGAAAAGAAACATCGTGGGAGTGGAGGACAAGACGGACATGTCGAGAAGATTATAATATGTTTGCTGAAATTCCGCCCTTCAAAGTGAACACCGACCCAAGCATTAAGTTAAATGATGAGGATGCTCCATGGATACGGCACAATCGTAAGCAAGCGGGGACACAAGGGAAGAAATGATGTGTAATAATTTATTGTACCAAACTTTGTTGAATGAATCATGTGAATTATATTACCCGTGATGTGTTTGGTGTCCATTTTCGAATGATTCAATTGACTCGAGATAGCACCGATGATACATGAAATTTGGAGTGACTAAGTCATACTCCTGCATACATGAAATTTGGAGTGACTAAGTCATACTCCTGCATATAGGAAATTTGGAGTGACTAAGTCATACTCCCGCATACATGAAATTTGGAGTGATTTAGTCATACTCCTGCCTAGGCGTATAATATGCATACTCGTAGTCTTCATAGCCGCCGCTGTTGTACTTGGTAGTCGTCGCCTTCTAAGTTGCTTGGCGTCGTCGTCGCTGCTTGTCGTCAGCTGTCGTCGGGCGGCGCTCGTGGCTCGAGGCGAGGGTAGCGCGGGCGGGGGATATCGCCGGCCGTGATGTAGTCCATGACGCTGCGCGAGTCCGGCCGTACCACCATAGCCGACGGCCGGCCTCGTGGAAGTTTCCAGGAGGCGGACCGTCCTCCTCATACCTGGCGAGCGCCCTCTCACGCCGATTGATGAAGAAGGCGTCCCAAGTATGCTGGTTATCGGGATGCTAGCGGGGATTCATCCGCTGCTCCGGCGTGAGGTCGAGGTAGTAGTGGTTCGTGATGGCCGCCCGGCGCGCGGTACCACGAGGGACGGGAGGGACCGGCACGCCGCCGGCGCTTAGGCTCCGGCCGGCGGGGACGCGGTAGCCCGGAGGGCAAGGGTAGTTCGAGGCGCAAAGCTCCTCCACCTGTCTGGTAGGTTAGAGTGGGTGCGGTGGAAGCCATGAGAGAGTGATGAGAGATTGTAGAGATGTGATGCTTGGCCAAGCCGGGCTACCTATATGTAGTGACAAATGGCGGGAAAAATGGGAGCGGGAAGACATGAGGCGGGAAGAAAGAGGCGGGGAGAAAGTGGCGGGAAGAAATTGGCGGGAAAAAATTGGCGGGAAGAAAGAGGCCGGAAGAAATTGGCGGGAAACAATTGGCGGGAAGAAAGAGGCGGGAAGACAGGGAAGAAATGGCGGGAAGACGAGGAGGGAAGAGGGGGTCGGCGGAGAGAGGCGGGAAGCGGGGGCCAACGAACTTTTGAATTGAATTAATTTTATTTTTATGAATTTTTGATAATTTGTATTTTTAAGATTTTGAATTGAATTAGTTTTATTTTTCTGAATTTTTTGATATATTATATGTATTTTTAAGATTTTGATTTGAATTAGTTATATTTTTATGAATTTTTTGATATATTATTTGTATTTTTAAGATTTTGAATTGAATTAGTTTTATTTTTCTGAATTTATTGATATATTATTTGTATTTTTAAGATTTTGAATTGAATTAGTTTTATTTGAATTAGTTTTATTTTTCTGAAATTTTTTGATATATTATTTGTATTTTTAAGATTTTGAATTGCATTAGTTTTTTTTTCGATTTTTTTGATATATTATTTGTATTTTTAAAATTTTGAATTGAATTAGTTTTATTTTTCTGATTTTTTTGATATAATATTTGTATTTTTAAGATTTAGAAATGAATTAGTTTTATTTTCCTGAATTTTTTCATACATTATTTGTATTTTTAACATTTTCAAATGAATTAGTTTTAATTTTCTGAATTTTTTGATATAATATTTGTATTTTTAAGTTTTTGAATTGAATTAGTTTTATTTTTCTGAATTTATTGATATATTATATGTATTTTTCAGATTTTGAAATGAATTAGTTTTATTTTTCTTTACTTTTTGATATATTATTTGTAATTTGAAAAAGAAAAGTAATTCGAAAAAGAAAAGTAATTTGAGAAAGAAAACTAATTTGAAAAAATACCTTTAGTCGCGGTTGGCCTGGCCAACCGCGACTAAAACCATTTCCGCGGAAGCTGCAAAGGGGCGAAAAAAGCCTTTAGTCGCGGTTGGGGTCACCAAGCTGCGACTAAAGAGTAGCTTTAGTCGCGGTTGGTGACCCCAACCGCGACTAAAGGCCCTCGCCTATAAAAACGAGCGGGCGGCGCCTCTTCTCCTCTTCCTCGCCCACTCCATCTCTGCGCCGATCGAACTGCCGCTGTCGCGTCGCTTTCGTCGCCTTCGCCGCCGTCGCCCTTCGCCCGCCCCGTACGTCACCGCCGCAACCGTACGTCGTCACCGCTCCCCGCGCCGCCCTCTCTCGCCCTACTGCACCGCGCGCCCTCGCCGGCCCGCCGCCGCCATTTACAGAGAGGAGAGAGATCGATGGAGGGAGAGACGAAGCAGGGGCCGTGGCCGGCGCCCCCATTTTTTTGTTTTTTTTTTGTTTTTATTAATTAACTCACAAATTTGTTAATTAAAATTGTAAACTAAAATTGTAAAATTTGTTTAATTAAAATTGTAAAATTGTAAAATTTGTTTAATTAACACAAGGACTCTCTTGTGCTAACTTTAGCTTTCTCATACCGATTTAACTTGAGATGTTAACCGCATGTTCAATTCTTCGGGTGCTAGTGAGACCTTAATTTTTGCGATGGTATAAATACAAATGTTCAAATACATGATCTTATCATTTTAGTGTTTTGCACGCATGTACAAGCAAAAACATAATTAAAGATACTTGTGTTGTTCACGAATCATGAAAACATCTAAAATATTCATTTTGTTGTGTTAATGAAAATCAACTTGCATGTGCTTGATTATTGGAACATCAAATTGTGTATATACTTGTAGGCCTAAATATTATTCTTTGTCGACCACTTATGTTGCCGTCATCATTATCCTCCAACATCCCCGCAAAATAAACTTAACCAGATTAAGTTTACCAATTCAATTTAAAACTTGGAGACAATGATTAATTTAAGTGGACCATGTCCTTGTTTTATCCATCACATCGGGAAAGAGTCCAAGTTTGTAATAAACTATGCAAAAACAATCATGTAAAAATATATAAAACAAATGAGGTTATGTGTCCTCGGCACCGCCACCGCCCTCTCGGTCACCGCCACACCGGTCTCTCGGTCACGCGGTCACTGCGTCCCCCTTTCGCCACCGCCACCGGTCTCTCGGTCACGCGGTCACTGCGTCCCCCTTTCGCCACCACCACCGTTCTCTCGGTCACGCGATCACTGCGTCCCCCTCTCGCCTCCCTCGTCGCCCTCTCTCTTTATATGTAGAAGAGATATGATAATGCTGGCATATACACAATTAATTTGTTTTGACTACATGTTTTCGGGACCGACATATGGCGGACGATAGAGCTGACCCGATTCCGGACAACTATGATCCGGACGCTGAAGACCATATGTTCGGCATCATAAAAGGCGATATTCCATTTGTGCCGACCGGAGAAGAAGAAGATGATATCTCTTCTTATCTGAACCTTGAGTGTGAAGATGAAGGGCGCCGTCAGCAAGCAGATGATGCCGAAGAAACGTCGATAAACGAGGATCTTCAATTGGAAGTAGCAACCACCTCCGGCGCCGAGGTATATATATATACATATTGAGCGTCTGGTGATACAACTAACTGATTTGAATAAATGTGTGTGTACTAACGCGCGCGACTCTCTTTCTTATTTTAGCCCTCGGTCGGATCGTCGAAAAAATCGAGTACGTCGTCAAAGCGTGGCGCAACCAAGACGATGAAACCAAACGAAACATGCACCATCGAGGTTGTCGAGGAAGCAACCGGCAGGCCGGCGGAGCCCAGCAAGAACGCCACCAAGTTTATCGGCCAATGCGGAGCCGTTGTTAGAGACAACGTCTCGATCACCGTCCAGGAGTGGAATGAGCCAAAGAAGGCACGTCTTGGTTTCACTTTTGTCGATAAGAGAACAAAAAAAGATTGCTTCAAGAAGCTTATAGAACATTTCGTTCTACCTCCGGAATACCGCAGATACGATGAGGCGGGTAACAAGATTCAGGAAAACAAGGAGAGGTGCAAGCTAGCTCTTTCTAAGATGGCCGAAGCATTCCGGAAATACAAGCAAAAACTAGCCCATGACTTTGTCAAGCAGGGCAAGACTCCGGTTTTCGAAGGACAATATGAGAAACTGCAACATGATTGGCCAGAATTTGTGAAGCAAAAGAAATCGGAGCGAGTTCCTTGAAATGTCGAAAAAAATAAGAAGAATGCGGCCAAGAAGGAGTACAATCATATTATGGGGCCGGGAGGGTATCGCTTTTGGCAGCCTAGGTGGGAGAAGATGGAGAACGAGCTGAGGACGCGAGGAATCCGTCCAGGTACGGAGGGATGGGACCCAAGGGCCAAAAGCTGGTGGTACGGGCATGGGGGATCGCCGAACCCGGAGACAGGGGAGTGTGTTTATCGGGGCAAAATAATTAAACCCACCCAAAAGCTTATTGAGGCAATGAGGGATGCTCAAGAGGGGAGGATCAAGTTCAACGGAGAGAACGACGCCACGACAAAAGCCCTCGGGAATCCTGAACACGGAGGACGTGTATGAGGCATGCCGGGGACATTCCGTGGAAACTAGGGTTCCCCCGGAAAAGATGACCCGTACGGTTACAGAAGTCGTAAGAGAAAGATGGATCGGGATGCAGATGTTGTGGCGAAGTTGGTAACGGAAATGGATGTGATGAAGAAAACCGTGAGTGTACTAGTAGCCGAAAGAGATGCAGCTCGGGTGCAGCATGAAGATCATCCAATGGATCTCGGAAGCCAGCAGAGAAGAAGCAGCGTGGCTTCCACGGAGGCCTCACCGGCTGGTGCACCGACGATCGAAATTGCTGCACCGGAGCCTCGGCGGTGGTCGAAATTACTGCACCGGAGCCTCCTCGCTACCCCGTGGACGATATAAAGGAGATGAAAGCATGTCATCTGTATTATCCTATTGGGAACATGTCCATGAAGGTAGCCATCGGCGGTGCTTTACCACCCGGAGCACTCCACCACAACAACCCCATTCCGGATGGCTATGCTCGTGTCACGGTGGAGGAGATAGTCCAAGGGTTTGAGGACCTGGACATTGACATTGCTACACCCGAAGGGGCGACAAGACTTGGAGATGTCAAGCGCCAGTTCATTCTATGGCAGAAGAAGTTTATCAAGTTTCCAGGCGAGGCGCCAACAAGTCCACCCCCGTACGGTGGTGGTGGTGGCGGTGGCGGTGACGGTGGCGGTGGCGGTGGCGGTGACGGTGGCGGTGGCGGTGGTGGTGGTGGTGCTTCACCTAATACACCTCATTCACGTCAGCCGACGCCGCCCCCGGTCCTCGTCCGGCGGGTGATCAGACACCGGTACCGCCCCCCAATCCACCTCCGGCGAAGAAGCGAAGCAGTCCTGGGTTATTAACCCGGACCCTTATGTACCTAGAACCACAAAGATACCGAGCCATCATCGAAGCCTCTCATCCCGAGGCCTTGGGAACTTAGTGTCGAGGAAAATGCAGCGGCCGTGGCTGCTCGGCATGAGAAATGGAAGGAGGAGTGCAAGAAGAAAGAGAGGGCGAGCCCAAGCCGGTATATTCCGACAAGCAAAAGCGAGTGGGCTAAGTCATTTTTGAATACACCGTCCCAAGCCGCGAAGAATCTGCTCGACGACTATTTACGTGAACTTCGTAGGCAAGCACTCGCGTTCAAGAGGAACCAAGAGTTGGCGGAGAAGAAAGCCTTGGAGGACGAGGCCGAGACAAAATTAGAAAGGGGGAAAGAAGTTGCCCAGCTCGGGGAACAAAGTAAACAATCGATCGCCCCGCTCATAGTGCAAGCCGCCGGTCCGGATGCCCCCGATATCATAGCAGCTGCGGCAGCACTATGGATTGACCGTAGCGAGTGCCAGAGAACAAGCGGCCGACTTAGGTATCACTCTTCGTGCACTGTTAGGCCTTGATGAGGCGCCAATGAAGGACGTAGTATTTACATATGTGAAGAATGGCCCTCTCATCGAGCCTGCGTAGGAAGAGGATCTACCTCGACAAATGAAAGGTCTGCTAAATTGGTACAAGGGTTACATAAAACATAAAAACGCCAAAGACTATATCTATGCGGAAGTTAGATATGAGCATCACTTCAAACGTTACTGGGTACAAATTCCTCCGAGTGAATTGTTCCAGGTCTGTTCAATCTGCGCGACCTCGACAAATCTATCATCGGTTGCTACGTTCGTAAGTGATTTATTAATTTCTACCCCATCTCGTTCATTGCCTGCACATATATATATATATATATATATATATATATATATATATATATATATATATATTGTCCTAACTATCTTGTTGTGTACGCTATTATGCAGAATGAAGAAGCGGGAAATGCGAATAAGGAACATCCATGATGTTGGGTTCATTGACCCACACATCGTTAATTCATATGTGTTAGAACACCACCCCGCCGACGTGGAGGATGACTCGTGGCGGTTTATTAGAAAACAGCAACAGAAAAGTGATATTCTATTTCCTTACCATTTTGGGTGAGTGTTTCTGTCTTGAGCACATTCTCTTTTGTTTACTCCATGCATGGTATGTGGCTAATCGATGAGTTATGCATGATCGTGCATGTATCGTGTCCGCAGGTTCCACTGGATTCTTATGGTAATTAAAGTTCAGACCTCCTCAGTTCTCGTCCACGACTCTCTGAATATGGATCCGACGCTTTGGGGCGATATGAGAAAAATGATGCAAAAGTAATTATTTTCATTCATTTGCGCTCTATATCGATCGGCCTATTTCGTTCATCATTTCCTAATATCAAGTAACTAATTAATAACTCTCTTGTTTATTTAATTTTCTTTGCCTCGTAGGGTTTGGAGACGGTTCGTAGATACCAAGGTCGGTGAATTCAAAAAAGAGCTACATTTTAAAATGGCAGTGCGGACGACTGGGGATACTCAGCCACCGGGGACCAATCTATGTGGATACTATGTTTGTGAGAGGATCCGGAGATACCGCAATGAGCGGGACCGAAGTGTGAGAACAACATCCCGAGGAATAACCTCCGGAAGACGCTTAGTCCGAAGCTCGCTTCCGACCACTTCAAGAGGAACTAGCTGGATGGTTGGCGAGGAAGTCATCGATCCTAGAGGAGAACACTATTACGATGACGTAGAACTTTATATGCACCAGAATTTGTAACTAACTTGTTCAAAATTGTATATGGTCATCCGATATTGAATATATATTGTATATGGTCATCCGATATTGAATATATATTGTATATTCCTCTTGAATTCTTTTGGTTCTAATTTCAAATTTGTTTGAAATTGTACATTCATATGCATGTATGTATACAGTACCGTAGAATATGTGAAACTCCTTCAAAATTAAAACCCAAAAGAAATAAAATAATACAAATTAAAAAGAAACCAGATTTAGGGGAGGGGGCTAAACCCTAAACCCTGCGGGAGGCCTTTAGTCGCGGTTGGCCGGAAGAACCGCGACTAAAGGGCCTCCGCCCGGCGCCGCCTCGCGGCCCACGTGGACGGGCCTTTAGTCGCGGTTCGTAAGGAACCGCGACTAAAGCGGAGCCTTTAGTCGCGCTACTTTGGTCGCGGTTGCGCCACCGCGACTAATGGCAGTTGCCAACCGCGACCAAAGCCCCTTTTTCCACCAGTGTCTCTTCCTTATTTGTGTTGTACTACCCCGTTCAAGCATAAGTTTCCTAACTTTATTAAGATACGAAAAGTATCTAGAAGTCATCGAGAAAAAGATGCAACGCTTATTTTTGGAACGGATGGAGTTTGATCGGAGCAATTAAAACCACAACAAGCATGTTTGACAGGAGGGAATAGTGAATTTTAACATGTACCACCAGCAGTAGCTTTCCGTGTTTACCATCAGAACAAGATTCGAAGAAAGAGGTTGATATTAATCCTTTGCCGGAAAAGAAGAAAAAAAAAAGCCACATATGTGTCCATGACCATGTACAAATCGGACAACAAGCCCGTGCGTGCGTAGCGCCGTCGACGCAAGCAATGGCCCCGAATGCACCAGAGAGCTAGCACTGCTACTCCTGGTTCACGCTCGTTGTTTTTTTGGTCGATGGATCGCGAGGTGCACCGCGCGCAGCCGTACGTAGGTGCCGTGCGTTGCAGGGAAGTGCTGCGGAGCACGTCGGGCTCGATCGCCATCGTTCTCTCTAGCTCGATCGATGACGTTTGCGTGAATGACGGGTGCATGCGCGCGCGTGAAAGAGAAACGAGAGGCGCTGCGCCGAAGCGACAAGGATTCGCGCGCGTCTGGCGCGCTGACAGGGACGGTTCCCTCGTTTTCTCGTTGCAAGATAATTGTGGCGTCTGCTGTAAATGCACTACTCCTTCCGTAGATGAGTTACTTCCGTAGATGAGTTACTGTACATAGATTCGCTCATTTCAAACCGTATATAGTCCACAATAAGATGGGATATTCACTTTGGCTCATAGGAGCATTTGCTCCCATCGTGTGAATCTACATTTCGAAGTGTCAAAAAATTCTAAACTAAAAAATTTCATGTACATCTACACATTTTATGTTCGTACACAAGTTTTCAAAAAAAAACTATAAAAATTTGTAGCTCCAGTAAATAAGACAAATTTTGATGCTATAACACGACTACATACAGAACATTTTTTTATCTTTTTTGTACACGTTTTATAAAATGTTGTTTCTCCATGAAAACTTGTGCACTAACATAGAATGTCACGATGTACAACAAAAAATTTATGTCAGAATTTTTTGACATTTTTAAAATTGTTTTTTAATTATTTTGTATAATGGGAGCATTTGCTCCTATGAGCCAAAACGCCACCTCCAAGATTATAAGTTTGAAGTCTTGTTGTTTCGTCGTATGGCTTCCAAACATAACAATGGGAAAAAAGGGAGTAGGATACAATGTCGTGAAATGTTGGATCCCACGGAAATGAGAACTGAGTTCTAGCTAGCTCAGTGGCAAGCCAAGCGAGTGCACAGTCAGCCCTCGGGTTCGAATTTTCATCTCGCGGTAATTTTGCGGGGAGGGGTGAACTTTAAACCGGGTTATTATCCTAGCGTCCATCTGCCGGGAGAGTCGCATCCTACCTAACAACGTACAGCCAAGGGAGGGATCATTCCCCCGTTGGTCAACGTTTTGGATCCCACGGAAATGTATACCACACATATTTGTTGTGTTGCCCGAAATCACACGTACGTAACATCTCAGCATTTAGGACCAAACGAATGGTAGATTTAAAATATGTCCATCTGCATTCATATATCTGAAAATGAGGCGAAATTTTCCTCGATTGTTTTCCAAACACAAAGGCAACAAAGTTTCTCTTACACTGAAGACTAGGCTTAGGTCATCAGCTGAGTGCTATAATTTTATGTAGATTTAGTCATTTCAAACTTTATCTAGTCCACAATAAGATATATCTAAAACATCTTATATTACTAGCTAGCGTCTGAGCGGAGGTTATACGTTTGAAGTCTTGTTGTTTCGTATGGCTTCCAAACATAACAATGGGAAATGGTAGGATATATATAATGATGTGACATGTTGGAAATGTATACCATATATATTTTTTGTTCTGTTGCCCGAAAACACATGTAACATCCCCCAGCGTTTAGGACCTAACGAGGGGTGGATTTAGAATATGGTGCATCTGCATTCATACATCCGAAAATGAGGGGAAATTTTCCGCGCTTGTTTTCTAAACACGAAGGGATCAAAGTTTCTCTTACAATGATGACTAGGCTTAGGTCATCAACTGAGTGTTATAAATTTTTATACGATCGTTGTTGATTATTTGGTTTTTTTTTGGGGTGGGGCGTAATTTAAATTCAAATTCAAACTTAGAAACAATAAAATTATAAAAATATAGATTATACAAGTAATAAGATAATGCAATATAAAGCCCAAACAATGGCTAGCAGATAGTTTCATAACCTCTACATGCTGCAAGATTATCTGCGAGAAAAATTAGTAACACTAGATCACTCATAAAGGTATATGTGGAAATAATACCAGATAGACATGAACAATTAAGTGGCGAGAGGGCCGGGAGATGAAACAGTTATAGCCACAGTATTAGAGAATAGTACTCAAGCATATGAACTAGTGGCAGTTCATCGGAATAAATGGAACCCTAGAAATCGTTGAACAATGCAACTACTCGTGGATAGGGAAAGGAACGTAGAGAAAGAGAAGCAAGTGAGAGGAGAAGATGAACACCATATCTGACGCCTAGAAACTATCGCCATGGCATGGTGGAGCAGTGCCCATGCAGCCACGGCGATGAAAACCTGATGAAAACATCGACATTCATTAGTGGCATCACAACACAGAGAGCACCACAACTCTCCATTCCATGCTGAGCTATACCGGCTCGAGAAGAACCTCCATGACCACCAGGATGGCAGGACACGACAATACAAACGACCGGAGCACAATAGAGCAACATTGACCAAAACCCTAGTTTCGGTAGGGGTTGCGCATGACCGCGAGAAAGGGCTAGAGGCAGATCTAGTTGGATAGGAAGAACCAACAAAGTAGGGTGCGTCAACTGCGATGCATGGCGGCGGCCAAGACGGCAGGAGTAGGCCAGAATCAAGGGGCGACGGAGACGATGCCGTGGAGTCGCGGTAGCATGTGGAAGGTGAAGAGAGGACGGTGCAGTCCCCTTGACTGATTCGACATGATAGAGCTGGTCGGTTCGGCCTAACCTAGTGGGTTGGTCTGACTAGTGTGCCCAAGGAGAATTTTGGTCTTTCTTTTTTGCTTAACTATCTATTAAATCAAACAACCACAAATAAATATAACAAATTAGTTAAAATATCTAAAAGAATCATAATTTCATAAAATAAATAATACTAAAAGATAAGTTTCTGATTTTTTAATAAGCAACCTTATACCAAAAAATTATGTAAAAGGTGCTTTCTTCGGAAATGCACTTTTGAGATCTCATGTGCATATGATCCCTTTGTTTTAAGAAGCAATTTTCAAAATATTAAAAATTAGGTAATTGTTTTTGCATGTATATATATCTCGAAATTGTATATGTGCACACAATGTGTCGCTGAAAACACACATTTTAGTGGCTTGTGTGAAAATACAAAAGTGTTGCGGTCAGAAACCCACCGGCGGGCAGTGACTGGCAACACCGTAGAGCCGGGAACAACTCAGGGCTGCGGCTGGCCCTAGTCCCTCAGAGCGACGGCCCGCAAAGCCTTCTGGTCACACGTCCGATGTTGTCGCAAGGGCGTGCCACCTGACCTATACCTGGTCGGGAAGGTGTTGGATGATGCCTCGCTTAGTTTCCCGCATGGCATACACGTAAACATTAAATACGAGCCTCGATCGGCTCTCGAGGTTATCCTGTGAATCGGCTCAAAGAGCCGATCCACCCATGATTCGTACAAGGTGTCCGAATATATGGTGGTCCTGCTTGATCAAGATAAAGCTAAAGCGATCTACGACGATTTAGGGTTTTCACCGCATAATTGGATCATCCTACTCACGATTGGGCCTCGCGCTCGCGTACGGTGATCGTAAGCCGATCCTAGACAGGGCCTAAAAACCAACACGAGGTTGATCCCCGGAACATCCTGTCTAGGGCTAGCAAACTACACCCTACACGCCGCTGGATCCTCCAACCCTTTGTAAAGCCTAACTATTGCGGATATTAAACTAATCCTTGCAGAACAAGGAGCAACCGTAACGGATCGGATCTACTAAACAATGATCAAGCGGGGTGCCGCCCCTACACCTAAGATAGGTGTAAGGGCGGCTAGATGTATAAGGGTTTCACTATGACAGCATATGATACGAAGAACAATGCTAACCCTAACACATCTAAGATAACTACGTTGCTCGCCATCAAAAAGGCTTCAGCACGAGCAACGCATGAACAACAAAATAAGCTTGTGCCGCCTAGATCGCAAGATGCGATCTAGGCGGCATGATGCTTACCAGAAGAAACCCTCGAGACGAAGGAGTTGGCGATGCGCCGAGATTGATTTGTGTTGAACGTTGGTTGTTGTTTATTTCATAAACCCTAGATACATATTTATAGTCCGGGGGACTTTCTAATTCAGGCGTGCACCTAACCGTGCACGGGTAAAACTCTAACTTCTAAATTAAGATACGATCTACTATAATACAGATACACGGGCAATTTAGCCCAACTTCTTCGTGTCAGGCCGCTTCAGAGATCCTCCACGCATATATCTTTCAAGCCCATCTCACTTACGGCCCATCTCCTGATTTGGCCAAAATCTGGTGATAACACATGCCCCCCTAGTTTTGGTAATGATAATTTCAAAACCACTCTGTTTTTTTTCCTCCGAGGGGTCATGTCGTGGCGAGCGTGAACCGTCGCAGTATTTTTCATCATGACGACTTGCCTTCCCAACTTCTCTCGCACGATTTGACAGTTTTTTGGCACCACCTCCTCGAAAACTGTTCAAACATTAAACTCCATCTTCTTTATTTAACCGCATCGAACAGTTCTTCTCCTCATCCTCCCCGCATTAGCACTCCAAAAGCCCTCCTGCGCCATCATGTCTTCTTCTTCCTCCGCCTCATCGGGACTTTCCATCGAGTCCTCTTCCTCCCACGAGCCGACGCCAGAACGGGACCCACAGGAGGTCCATGCGGCCAACGTCCGCCGCGCCATAGCGGCCGGGGAGGAGCCCGGCCATGACTTCTCCGTCTGGTCCGAGGACGACAAGTCCTCGACGGACGGGGAGAGCGACCTCCGCTTCCTCGCCGACGGGGAATCGGAGGAGGAGAGCGATGACGATCGCTTCTCCTGGGACGACTTCACTTCCTCCGAGGAGGTGAAGGAGGAGGAGGAGGAGGACGACGACGACAGCTCCTCCGACGAGCCGCCGGCCAAGCGCCACTGCCCCTGGCCGGGGAATCTCAGTGATTTCGACAGCGACGACGACGACGACGAGGAGGAGGATGAGGACAACGAAGGTCCTGCCGGCGGCCGCTACAGCAGCGACGACGAGCCCGCCGGGAGTAGCGCCGACAGCGGCGACGATGGTGACGACGAGGGCAGCGACGGCCCGTAGATAGGACCCTTAGCGTAGGATCAGTAGCAGTAGACGGGGCAATGTATCCCCTTAGTGCTTCCTTTTGAGAGTAATCAGCTCTTCTATGTAAGAAATCTCGTTTATCAATGAAGAAATTCCCCAATTTGATTTTGCCGATTTCCTTTATGCCAATTTAGCCGATTTCCCCTCATACCGATTCTCGCCGATCATCACTTAGCCAATGCTTAATGAGCCGATGGCAACGCATCGGTCTCTCATAATCCGTCCTTCATCTTCTTCGACTGATGACTCTGAGACCTGGTGGACAACGTGGAAAACCCTTGCCTTCACGAGGGTCCTTGACTTCCTCTCACCAGCTCCGGTAATCCTCCTCTGCAAAAATTCACCATCCTTGAAGAAGGTTGTTATGCAGGACCAGCCGATGATACTCCAATTGGCTTCTAGAAACAGAGCATTCACCAGGTCAGCTGCCCCCCGAGTCTCAGTCAAGGCGAAACAGAGACGAGGACACGCAACTTAGCCAAATGGACCTGGGCTCGCTCATGTCTGAGGGAACTATCATGCAGAGCCAGCCGATTTGAACAAAATCGGCTCTCCAGAGGAGAGAACCTTCAGGGTGAGCGGCCCCCCGAGTTTCTTCAGTCCATTTCTGGCGCCTTGCTGGTCAGATCGGCTCCTTTCCTTTGGCGGATTTGATGCAACCATCCTTAACCTGAGCCACCAAACCATTCCATCGAGGAAGTCGTGACCTACTTCCTGCTCCATCGAGCCTCTGCTTATAACAGTTGTACCTCTTGAGTTGATGGCCATGCATCGGCTTTGTCCCTCAGCTCTAAAGTCGATGCCCGTGCATCGGCTGTACATTTGCGAGAAACTGCGTGAGAAATTTTTTTTACAGGCCGATTTTTCTATCGGCCCCCAATGTTTCACTGCACATGTATCGCACATGTTCATCGATTAGGTGCCCCCGAGCCGATTCTGCCGATAACTCGCTGAAATCGGCTGCGTGATTAGCCAAGGCACTCTATGCGAACGTCGGCTTGATTAGGACCAGTGTGAACTTCTTCTAGCTCATTAGCCGACGTAACCCCATTGTCCATTAGATTGACGTTGAACCCAGGCAGAATGGATGGTGAGGATAATTTTGGCCGATTGCTGGAATCGGCCTCCACGTTGCTTGCTCGATGAAGGTTTTTTCAATGTTCCTCCATAAATCCTTGTGGCCGATCACTTGGATCGGCATCGCCACATTTGTCCATCGATGTTGCTCTTGTTACACGGTCAGGCCGGTAGATAAAACCAACCTAACCCCGTCTTTTGTCACGTCGATGTGCTCGCAGTCGTCCAATCCTGGAGCATTAAACTCCGTTGGAAGGATGGAGACCATGTTTGTGCCAGCCGATGTCTCATCATCGGCTTTCTTTTGTCTGGGGCGCCACTCTTTCCTTTGTGGCCGACCTTCTTCGTCCAGGGTTCGCTGAATTTTAGCGGCCAGATCAGGCCGCGCCTTCCTCAACGTGTGCAGGTATAACCTTTCAGCTTCCTCCAACCCACGTAGTCGCTGAACCCTTCGCTTTTGGGAACGGCTGAGTCCATCAGGGCACCACTGATGGCGTGTATTTCACACGTTCGTTGGGCAACCCCAAGAGGAAGGTATGATGAGCACAGCAGCAAGTTTTCCCTCAGAAAGAAACCAAGGTTTATCGAACCAGGAGGAGCCAAGAAGCACGTTGAAGGTTGATGGCGGCGGGATGTAGTGCGGCGCAACACCGGAGATTCCGGCGCCAACGTGGAACCTGCACAACACAACCAAAGTACTTTGCCCCAACGAAACGAGTGAGGTTGTCAATCTCACCGGCTTGCTGTAACAAAGGATTAACCGTATTGTGTGGAAGATGATTGTTTGCGAGAGAAAACGAGTAAAAACAAGTATTGCGACAGATTTGTATTTCGAGTATAAAAGAATGGACCGGGGTCCACAGTTCACTAGAGGTGTCTCTCCCATAAGATAAAAGCATGTTGGGTGAACAAATTACGGTCGGGCAATTGACAAATAGAGAGGGCATAACAATGCACATACATGACATGATAAGTATAGTGAGATTTAATTGGGCATTACGACAAAGTACATAGACCGCCATCCAACTGCATCTATGCCTAAAAAGTCCACCTTCGAGGTTATCATCCGAACCCCCTCCGAGTATTAAGTTGCAAAGCAACGAGACAATTGCATTAAGTATGGTGCGTAATGTAATCAACAACTACATCCTCAGACATAGCGTCAATGTTTTATCCCTAGTGGCAACGAGCACAACACAACCTTAGAACTTTCTCATCACTTGTCCCGGTGTCAATGCGGGCATGAACCCACTATCGAGCATAAGTACTCCCTCTTGGAGTTAAAAGTAAAAACTTGGCCGAGCCTCTACTAGAAACGGAGAGCATGCAAGATCATAAACAACACATGTATAATAACTTGATAATTAACATGACATGGTATTCTCTATCCATCGGATCCCGACAAACACAACATATAGAATTACATATAGATGATCTTGATCATGTTAGGCAGCTCACAAGATCTAACAATGAAGCACAATGAGGAGAAGACAACCATCTAGCTACTGCTATGGACCCATAGTCCAGGGGTGAACTACTCACTCATCACTCCGGAGGCGACCATGGCGGTGTAGAGTCCTCCGGGAGATGAATCCCCTCTCCGGCAGGGTGCCGGAGGAGATCTCCAGGATCCCCCGAGATGGGATCGGCGGCGGCGGCGTCTCTGGAAGGTTTTCCGTATCGTGGTTTTTCGCATCAGGGGTTTCGCGACGGAGGCTTTAAGTAGGCGGAAGGGCAGAGTCGGGGGCCAGACGAGGGGCCCACACCACAGGTCGGCGCGGCCAAGACCTGGGCCGCGCCGCCCTATGGTTTGGCCACGTCGTGGCCCCACTTCGTATGTTCTTCGGTCTTCTGGAAGCTCCGTGGAAAAATAGGCCCTCGGGTCTTCGTTTCGTCCAATTCCGAGAATATTTCGTTACTAGGATTTCGAAACCAAAAACAGCGAGAAAACGGAGCCGGCACTTCGGCATCTTGTTAATAGGTTAGTTCCAGAAAATGCACGAATATGACATAAAGTGTGCATAAAACATGTAGGTATCATCAATAATATGGCATAGAACATAAGAAATTATCGATACGTCGGAGACGTATCAATACCCCCGGGTGCGGTCGGCTACACCCACATGCACTGACGGCAATTAGTCAATGTTGTAGACCGCACGGTCAATGGATTAGGGTTTCCCTGGAAAGCGAGCCTAGGAGGGTGGGAATGACCCAAAAAATTGTGTGTGTCCACATGGTGTGTACACTATCATGGTGGGGTGTTTTTTGAAACAATTTTGTACCCCGGGTGCGTCCGGCTACACGCACATGCGCTGACGGCAATTAGTCATGTTTGTAGACCATACGGTCAATGGATTAGGGTTTCCCTGGAAAAAGATCCTAGGAGGGTGGGAATAACCCATAAAATTGTGTGTGTCCACATGGTTTGTACGCTATCATGGTGGGGTGTTGTTTGAACCAATTTTGTACCCCCGGGTGCGTCCGGCTACATGCACAAGCGCTGACGGCAATTAGGCATGTTCTAGACGTATAGGGTGGAACTCCTGGGGAGGGCTAACCGGAGGGAATCTTGAGATAGTATGGATCAATCCTTGACACCAGATGTCCCAATGACCTAACCAAGCTCAAACGAAGTCACAATGCCACCGCGGCACAGCTGCTGGGTTGTCGTCAGTGTTGTAGACCGCACGGTCAATGGATTAGGGTTTCCCTGGAAAGCGAGCCTCGGAGGGTGGGAATGGTCCAAAGAATTGTGTGTGTCCACATGGTGCGTAAACTATCATGGTGGGGTATTTTTTGAACCAAAATTTTATACCCCCGGGTGCGGTCGGCTACACCCACATGCACTGACGGCAATTAGTCAATGTTGTAGACCGCACGGTCAATGGATTAGAGTTTCCCTGGAAAGCGAGCCTAGGAGGGTGGGAATGACCCAAAAAATTGTGTGTGTCCACATGGTGTGTACACTATCATGGTGGGGTGTTTTTTGAAACAATTTTGTACCCGGGTGCGTCCGGCTACACGCACATGCGCTGACGGCAATTAGTCATGTTTGTAGACCATACGGTCAATGGATTAGGGTTTCCCTGGAAAAAGATCCTAGGAGGGTGGGAATAACCCATAAAATTGTGTGTGTCCACATGGTTTCTACGCTATCATGGTGGGGTGTTGTTTGAACCAATTTTGTACCCCCGGGTGCGTCCGGCTACACGCACATGCGCTGATGGCAATTAGGCATGTTCTAGACGTATAGGGTGGAACTCTTGGGAAGGGCTAACCAGAGGGAATCTTGAGATAGTATGGATCAATCCTTGACACCACATTTCCCAATGAAATAACCAAGCTCAAACAAAGTCACAATGCCACCGCAGCACAGCCGCTGGGGTGTACTCAATGTTGTAGACCGGACGGTCAATGGATTAGGGTTTCCCTGGAAAGCGAGCCTCGGAGGGTAGGAATGACCCAAAAATTTGTGTGTCTCCACATGGTGTGTACACTATCATGGTGGGGTGTTTTTTGAACCAATTTTATACCCCCGGATGCGTCCGGCTACACGCACATGCACTGACTGCAATTAGTCAATGTTGTAGACCGCACGGTCAATGGATTAGGGTTTCCCTGGAAAGCGATCCTAGGAGGGTGGGAATAACCCAAAAAATTGTGTGTGTCCACATGGTGTGTACAATATCATGGTGGGGTGTTGTTTGAACCAATTTTGTACCCCGGGTGCGTCCGGCTACACGCACAAGCGCTGACGGCAATTAGGCATGTTCTAGACGTATAGGGTGGAACTCCTGGGAAGAGCTAGCCGAGAGGAATCTTGAGATAGTATGGATCAATCCTTGACACCAGATGTCCCAATGACCTAACCAAGCTCAAACGAAGTCACAATGCCACCGCGGCACAGCTGTTGGGTTGTCGTCAGTGTTGTAGACCGCACAGTCAATGGATTAGGGTTTCCCTGGAAAGTGAGCCTCGCAGGGTGGGAATGATCCAAACAATTGTGTGTGTCCACATGGTGCGTAAACTATCATGGTGGGGTATTTTTTGAACCAAAATTTTATACCCCCGGGTGCGGTCGGCTACACGCACATGCACTGACGGCAATTAGTCAATGTTCTAGACCGCACGGTCAATGGATTAGGGTTTCCCTGGAAAGCGAGCCTAGGAGGGTGGGAATGACCCAAAAAATTGTGTGTGTCCACATGGTGTGTACACTATCATGGTGGGGTGTTTTTTGAAACAATTTTATACCCCCGGGTGCTTTCGGCTACACGCACATGCACTGACGGCAATTAGTCAATGTTGTAGACCGCACGGTCAAGGGATTAGGGTTTCCCTGGAAAGCGAGCCTAGGAGGGTGGGAATGACCCAAACAATTGTGTGTGTCCACATGGTTTGTACAGTATCATGGTGTGGTGTTTTTTGAAACAATTTTGTACCCCGGGTGCGTTCGGCTACACGCACATGCGCTGACGGCAATTAGTCAATGTTGTAGACTATACGGTCACTGGATTAGGGTTTCCCTGGAAAAAGATCCTAGGAGGGTGGGAATAACCCAAAAAAATTGTGTGTGTCCACATGGTTTGTACGCTATCATGGTAAGTGTTGTTTGAACCAATTTTGTACCCCCGGGTGTGTCCGGCTACACGCACATGCGCTGACGGCAATTAGGCATGTTCTAGACGTATAGGGTGGAACTCCTAGGAAGGGCTAACCGGAGGGAATCTTGAGATAGTATGGATCAATCCTTGACACCACATTTCCCAATGAAATAACCAAGCTCAAACGTAGTCACAATGCCACCGCGGCACGTACGGCCGGGGTGTACTCAACGTTGTAGACCGCACGGTCAATGGATTAGGGTTTCCCTGAAAGCGAGCCTCGGAGGGTAGGAATGACCCAAAAATTTGTGTGTGTCCACATGGTGTGTACACTATCATGGTGGGGTGTTTTTTGAACCAATTTTATACCCCCGGATGCGTCCGGCTACACGCACATGCACTGACTGCAATTAGTCAATGTTGTAGACCGCACGGTCAATGGATTAGGGTTTCCATGGAAAGCGATCCTAGGAGGGTGGGAATGATCCAAAAAATTGTGTGTGTCCACATGGTGTGTAAACTATCATGGTGGGGTATTTTTTGAACCACTTTTATACCCCCGGGTGCGTTGGGCTACACCCACATGCAATGACGGCAATTAGTCAATGTTGTATACCGCACGGTCAATGGATTAGGGTTTCCCTGGAAAGCGAGCATAGGAGGGTGGGAATGACCCAAAAAATTGTGTGTGTCCACATGGTGTGTACACTATCATGGTGGGGTGTTTTTTGAAACAATTTTGTACCCCGGGTGCGTCCGGCTACATGCACATGCGCTGACGGCAATTAGTCAATGTTGTAGACTATACGGTCACTTGATTAGGGTTTCCCTGGAAAAAGATCCTAGGAGGGTGGGAATAACCCAAAAAAATTGTGTGTGTCCACATGGTTTGTACGCTATCATGGTGGGGTGTTGTTTGAACCAATTTTGTACCCCCGGTGTGTCGGCTACACGCACATGCGTCGACGGCAATTAGGCATGTTCTAGACGTATAGGGTGGAATTCCTAGGAAGGGCTAAGCGGAGGGAATCTTGAGATAGTATGGATCAATCTTTGACACCACATTTCCCAATGAAATAACCAAGCTCAAACGAAGTCACAATGCCACCACGGCTCAGCCGCTGGGGTGTACTCAATGTTGTAGACCGCACGGTCAATGGATTAGGGTTTCCCTGGAAAGCGAGCCTCGGAGGGTAGGAATGACCCAAAAATTTGTGTGTGTCCACATGGTGTGTACACTATCATGGTGGGGTGTTTTTTGAACCAATTTTATACCCCGGGTGCGTCCGGCTACACGCACATGCACTGACTGCAATTAGTCAATGTTGTAGACCGCACGGTCAATGGATTAGGGTTTCCCTGGAAAGCGATCCTAGGAGGCTGGGAATAACCCAAAAAATTGTGTGTGTCCACATGGTGTGTACAATATCATGGGGGGTGTTGTTTGAACAAATTTTGTACCCCCAGGTGCGTCCGGCTACACGCACATGCGCTGACGGCAATTAGGCATGTTCTAGACGTATAGGATGGAACTCCTTGGAAGGGCTAACCAGAGGGAATCTTGAGATAGTATGGATCAATCCTTGACACCACATGTCCCAATGACCTAACCAAGCTCAAACGAAGTCACAATGCCACCGCGGCACAGCCGCTGGGGTGTCGTCAATGTTGTAGACCGCACGTTCAAGGGATTAGGGTTTCCCTGGAAAGCGAGCCTAGGAGGGTGGGAATGACCCAAACAATTGTGTGTGTCCACATGGTTTGTACAGTATCATGGTGTGGTGTTTTTGAAACAATTTTGTACCCCGGGTGCGTTCGGCTACACGCACATGCGCTGACGGCAATTAGTCAATGTTGTAGACTATACGGTCACTGGATTAGGGTTTCCCTGGAAAAAGATCCTAGGAGGGTGGGAATAACCCAAAAAAATTGTGTGTGTCCACATGGTTTGTACGCTATCATGGTAAGTGTTGTTTGAACCAATTTTGTACCCCCGGGTGTGTCCGGCTACACGCACATGCGCTGACGGCAATTAGGCATGTTCTAGACGTATAGGGTGGAACTCCTAGGAAGGGCTAACCAGAGGGAATCTTGAGATAGTATGGATCAATCCTTGACACCACATTTCCCAATGAAATAACCAAGCTCAAACGAAGTCACAATGCCACCGCGGCACAGACGCTGGGGTGTACTCAACGTTGTAGACCGCACGGTCAATGGATTAGGGTTTCCCTGGAAAGCGAGCCTCGGAGGGTAGGAATGACCCAAAAATTTGTGTGTGTCCACATGGTGTGTACACTATCATGGTGGGGTGTTTTTTGAACCAATTTTATACCCCCGGATGCGTCCGGCTACACGCACATGCACTGACTGCAATTAGTCAATGTTGTAGACCGCACGGTCAATGGATTAGGGTTTCCCTGGAAAGCGATCCTAGGAGGGTGGGAATGATCCAAAAAATTGTGTGTGTCCACATGGTGTGTAAACTATCATGGTGGGGTATTTTTGAACCACTTTTATACCCCCGGGTGCGTTGGGCTACACCCACATGCAATGACGGCAATTAGTCAATGTTGTATACCGCACGGTCAATGGATTAGGGTTTCCCTGGAAAGCGAGCATAGGAGGGTGGGAATGACCCAAAAAATTGTGTGTGTCCACATGGTGTGTACACTATCATGGTGGGGTGTTTTTTGAAACAATTTTGTACCCCGGGTGCGTCCGGCTACATGCACATGCGCTGACGGCAATTAGTCAATGTTGTAGACTATACGGTCACTGGATTAGGGTTTCCCTGGAAAAAGATCCTAGGAGGGTGGGAATAACCCAAAAAAATTGTGTGTGTCCACATGGTTTGTACGCTATCATGGTGGGGTGTTGGTTGAACCAATTTTGTACCCCCGGGTGTGTCCGGCTACACGCACATGCGCTGACGGCAATTAGGCATGTTCTAGACGTATAGGGTGGAATTCCTAGGAAGGGCTAAGCAGAGGGAATCTTGAGATAGTATGGATCAATCTTTGACACCACATTTCCCAATGAAATAACCAAGCTCAAACGAAGTCACAATGCCACCACGGCTCAGCCGCTGGGGTGTACTCAATGTTGTAGACCGCACGGTCAATGGATTAGGGTTTCCCTGGAAAGCGAGCCTCGGAGGGTAGGAATGACCCAAAAATTTGTGTGTGTCCACATGGTGTGTACACTATCATGGTGGGGTGTTTTTTGAACCAATTTTATACCCCGGGTGCGTCCGGCTACACGCACATGCACCGACTGCAATTAGTCAATGTTGTAGACCGCACGGTCAATGGATTAGGGTTTCCCTGGAAAGCGATCCTAGGAGGCTGGGAATAACACAAAAAATTGTGTGTGTCCACATGGTGTGTACAATATCATGGGGGGGGTGTTGTTTGAACAAATTTTGTACCCCCAGGTGCGTCCGGCTACACGCACATGCGCTGACGGCAATTAGGCATGTTCTAGACGTATAGGATGGAACTCCTTGGAAGGGCTAACCAGAGGGAATCTTGAGATAGTATGGATCAATCCTTGACACCACATGTCCCAATGACCTAACCAAGCTCAAATGAAGTCACAATGCCACCGCGGCACAGCCCGCTGGGGTGTCGTCAATGTTGTAGACCGCACGTTCAATGGATTAGGGTTTCCCTGGAAAGCGAGCCTCGGAGGGTGGGATGACCCAAAAAATTGTGTGTGTCCACATGGTGCGTACACTATCATGGTGGGGTGTTTTTTGAACCAATTTATACCCTCGGGTGCATTCGGCTACACGCACATGCACTGACGGCAATTAGTCAATGTTGTAGACCGCACGGTGAATGGATTAGTGTTTCCCTGGAAAGCGAGCCTCAGAGAGAGGGAATGACCCAAAAAAAATTGTGTGTCCACATGGTGTGTACACTATCATGGTGGGGTGTTTTTTGAAACAATTTTATACCGCCGGGTACGTTCGGCTACACGCACATGCACTGACGACAATTACTCAATGTTGTAGACCGCATGGTCAAGGGATTAGGGTTTCCCTCGAAAGCGAGCCTAGGAGGGTGGGAATGACCCAAAAAATTGTGTGTGTCCACATGGTTTGTACACTATCATGGTGGGGTGTTGTTTGAACCAATTTTGTACCCCCGGGTGCGTCCGGCTACACTCACATGCGCTGACGGCAATTAGGCATGTTCTAGACGTATAGGGTGGAACTCCTGGGAAGGGCTAACCAGAGGGAATCTTGAGATAGTATGGATCAATAATTGACACCACAAGTCCCAATGATCTAACCAAGCTCAAACGAAGTCACAATGCCACTGCGGCACAGCCGCTGGGGTGTAGTCAATGTTGTAGACCGCACGGTTAATGGATTAGGGTTTCCCTGGGAAGCGAGCCTCGGAGGGTGGGAATGACCCAATAAATTTTGTGTGTCCACATGGTGTGTACACTATCATGGTGGCATGTTTTTTGAACCAATTTTATACCACCGGGTGCGTCCGACTACACGCAAATGCACTGACGGCAATTAGTCAATGTTGTAGACCGCATCGTCAATGGATTAGGATTTCCCTGGAAAGCGAGCCTAGGAGGGTGGGAATGACCCCAAAATTTTTTTGTCACATGGTGTGTACACTATCATGGTGGGGTGTTTTTTGAAACAATTTTGTACCCCCGGGTGCGTCCGGCTACACGTACATGCGTTGACAGCAATTAGTCAATGTTGTAAACCGGACGGTCAATGGATTAGGGTTTCCCTGGAAAGCAAACCTCGGAGGGTGGGAATGACCCAAAAAAATTGTGTGTGTCCACATGGTTTGTACGCTATCATGGTGGGGTGTTGTTTGAACCAATTTTGTACCCCCGGGTGCGTCCGGCTACATGCACAAGCGCTGACGGCAATTAGGCATGTTCTAGACGTATAGGGTGGAACTCCTGGGAAGAGCTAGCCAGAGGGAATCTTGAGATAGTATGGATCAATCCTTGACACCAGATGTCCCAATGACCTAACCAAGCTCAAACGAAGTCACAATGCCACCGCGGCACAGCTGCTGGGTTGTCGTCAGTGTTGTAGACCGCACGGTCAATGGATTAGGGTTTCCCTGGAAAGTGAGCCTCGCAGGGTGGGAATGATCCAAACAATTGTGTGTGTCCACATGGTGCGTAAACTATCATGGTGGGGTATTTTTTGAACCAAAATTTTATACCCCCGGGTGCGGTCGGCTACACCCACATGCACTGACGGCAATTAGTCAATGTTGTAGACCGCACGGTCAATGGATTAGGGTTTCCCTGGAAAGCGAGCCTAGGAGGGTGGGAATGACCCAAAAAATTGTGTGTGTCCACATGGTGTGTACACTATCATGGTGGGGTGTTTTTTGAAACAATTTTGTACCCGGGTGCGTCCGGCTACACGCACATGCGCTGACGGCAATTAGTCATGTTTGTAGACCATACGGTCAATGGATTAGGGTTTCCCTGGAAAAAGATCCTAGGAGGGTGGGAATAACCCATAAAATTGTGTGTGTCCACATGGTTTGTACGCTATCATGGTGGGGTGTTGTTTGAACCAATTTTGTACCCCCGGGTGCGTCCGGCTACATGCACAAGCGCTGACGGCAATTAGGCATGTTCTAGACGTATAGGGTGGAACTCCTGGGAAGGGCTAACCAGAGGGAATCTTGAGATAGTATGGATCAATCCTTGACACCAGATGTCCCAATGACCTAACCAAGCTCAAACGAAGTCACAATGCCACCGCGGCACAGCTGCTGGGTTGTCGTCAGTGTTGTAGACCGCACGATCAATGGATTAGGGTTTCCCTGGAAAGCGAGCCTCGGAGGGTGGGAATGGTCCAAAGAATTGTGTGTGTCCACATGGTGCGTAAACTATCATGGTGGGGTATTTTTTGAACCAAAATTTTATACCCCCGGTGCGGTCGGCTACACCCACATGCACCGACGGCAATTAGTCAATGTTGTAGACCGCACGGTCAATGGATTAGAGTTTCCCCGGAAAGCGAGCCTAGGAGGGTGGGAATGACCCAAAAAATTGTGTGTGTCCACATGGTGTGTACACTATCATGGTGGGGTGTTTTTGAAACAATTTTATACCCCGGGTGCGTCCGGCTACACGCACATGCACTGACTGCAATTAGTCAATGTTGTAGACCGCACGGTCAATGGATTAGGGTTTCCCTGGAAAGCGATCCTAGGAGGCTGGGAATAACCCAAAAAATTGTGTGTGTCCACATGGTGTGTACAATATCATGGTGGGGTGTTGTTTGAACAAATTTTGTACCCCCAGGTGCGTCCGGCTACACGCACATGCGCTGACGGCAATTAGGCATGTTCTAGACGTATAGGATGGAACTCCTTGGAAGGGCTAACAAGAGGGAATCTTGAGATAGTATGGATCAATCCTTGACACCACATGTCCCAATGACCTAACCAAGCTCAAACGAAGTCACAATGCCACCGCGGCACAGCCGCTGGGGTGTCGTCAATGTTGTAGACCGCACGTTCAATGGATTAGGGTTTCCCTGGAAAGCGAGCCTCGGAGGGTGGGATGACCCAAAAAATTGTGTGTGTCCACATGGTGCGTACACTATCATGGTGGGGTGTTTTTTGAACCAATTTATACCCTCGGGTGCGTTCGGCTACACGCACATGCACTGACGGCAATTAGTCAATGTTGTAGACCGCATGGTGAATGGATTAGGGTTTCCCTGGAAAGCGAGCCTCGGAGAGAGGGAATGACCCAAAAAAATTTGTGTGTCCACATGGTGTGTACACTATCATGGTGGGGTGTTTTTTGAAACAATTTTATACCGCCGGGTTCGTTCGGCTACACGCACATGCACTGACGACAATTACTCAATGTTGTAGACCGCATGGTCAAGGGATTAGGGTTTCCCTCGAAAGCGAGCCTAGGAGGGTGGGAATGACCCAAAAAATTGTGTGTGTCCACATGGTTTGTACACTATCATGG
>NC_061513.1:272485789-272499173 GCF_022539505.1 Lolium rigidum | reverse complement strand
GGTACTCGGTATCCACCACCATGCCACCTTTTTCTTATCCTTTGGCAATAGTAGAAATAAATTTATTGCAAGAATTGTAATTATTATATCCCTGCTTGAGGTGGTCAACATATATCTACTAGGTATGTACATATTCCCTTGTTGTCTATACATCTTACTTTGGTAGCAAAACTATTGATAGACATTACACATATGCATGCAAGAGGAAAAATACGATGGTTATTTCTCGCAATTGTCTTCTCCTAAAAATAACATTCCTGGAATTGTCTACAAATATCTCCCGGTGACTGAAAATTCTGTTTGTACGCACACATGCAACCAAATGCCTACCGGACCACACAAAGATAGGCGGGCAGATAGCTATAAGCCCACATTCACTTGATTGGATTGAGCATGGTCCTTACCTTGTGCAGTGTATTCGCTGCAGCATGCAGACCGATGCTGCATTGGTAGTTATCGTTGTCTTTGTTTGTACGTATAACTGTGCGCTGGCTAGCATGCATGCTTGAGGTGGTCAATCTGGAGTCTGGACTGCATGCATGCGCTACCCTGGCCCTGTCTGGATTTGTGAGATCGAAAACCCTAGAGACTATGCGCACCTGTCGGTAGGACATAAGTCTGTCCATCTGAAATTCTGAATCATCTGCTAGCTAGCTTCCACAAAAATCGACAGAGTTTTGGTTTCTTCTTTTGGCCATGCACCAACGAGATAGCACCTCGATACAAACCATGCATTAGGTGAACTTTCTTACCGCCAAATGCGTGCAGGGTTTAACAAGTTTCAAAACATTTATTTTCTAAGTACACTCTGTATGCAATTTCAAAGCAAAATTTCCACTTAATCCAATCTGAAGGTAAATTCTTTTGTTTCGACAACAATTATGGCATAGTGCTCTGTGTTGCGGTCACTCAACACACCACTACATTTCGAATTTTTTTAATTCGACTCTCGGGTCCATATGCTACCTCCACCCAAAAAATATATTTAATTGTCAAGAACTTTCAACAAATTCTTTTATGGAACACCATTTCACAAATATAACATGTCTGATAGTATTGCGGATGCAAATATCAAACACTTATTATTACAAGCAAAAAATGAACATAGACTTTGAGATCCTCGCTGGTCCACAGAAGATATACCGGTGACTCAACTCCGAGTATAAACAACCTGAGAACAACATGAACTAGCAAACTAAAGTACCATTGAAGATCAACAACTTTTTAGTTAAGGTTCTATGCTATTGGCTCTCTACGACTACTCTAGCCCCTCTACTGCGCAGGCTCCTCCTCTACGCTGTAGTCTATGCCTACAACTCCTCCAAACATATGTTCCTCATACTATACCTCGTGGTTGCCTTCAGGTTCGTTTGTGGCTTCATCATTATGATCCTCAAAGTCTAAGCAAGGGGTATAAAATAAATGGACGAGTACGAGCGTACTCAACGAGCTCAAGTTAAACAGGAACATGTATTTCATGCACCAACTACAACCATGGACCAAATATTCATAGGCTAAATGTAAGTTTTTGTGAATATTTCTTCAAAATGTTGTTTTTATTATGAAAAACTATGTCTATTAGCCTCACATGTTCGTTAGAATTTTCTGGATTTCCTTTTCTACCGCGTTCACGCACTCTTGCCGGAACAAGGAGTGACAAGCCACAGCTCAATACACTATACATAGGTGAGTTGCTTTTCCCACAAGAGATTCTTATCCTTGTTGCACATCCGGGCGCACTTCCCCGTTGATAATCTCTTTGTTATGAGGCCTAGTATAAGATCAAAGACAATCGGTTCCCTTCGCTGCGACCCAACATGTCCACCCTTTTGTAATGTCCAGGCCAACAATAGACTTCCCCCGAAATATACGGTTATCCCTTAGCCTCACCCGTACAATCTATCATAGACACTAATGCACCCTTATTTTAATATAGACGGGGAGATTAAGGCCTCCCAACCTGATATGGAACCATCAAACTCATCACAAGGCTCTAGTCATCTGTTGATATGCGAAAGGAAGAAGTTCCAACTAACTTCCTCAAAGCCATAGTGGGCCATGGTTAACGTATAATATACGACGCAAGAATCAGTAACCATATTGGTTCTTAGTCATATCTGAATATACCCAGTTGCAATGGAACCTTCACAATCAACATATATATACCGTGTTTTCATTGCCCACCACATAATCATAGTCATAATAGCATGAAAATAATACTTAATTTGCTTCTAAGCACATGAATAATATGGATAGTAATTCAAAATTAATTTGATAATACACTTCAAAGCCATGAGCAAGTGTTGAACTTCCCTTGGAACTGTGAGTAGCGCAATTTAAAGTTTCTGTTTGACCTAGGACCTTGGGTTGTAAAAAGATAACATCATTATCCCGTAAGACAGTGTTAAAGATTGAATTCATGCTATTATGCATGGTAATGACACACATTTAGGTTGGTTTTACATTCCTGATTATATTTGTTAAGGATTTTTAATGGATTCTTTCAATTTTATTATTATTATTTGTGAATTTATGAATACTTAATTCATTTGAAATGGTGTTTCTTATTTTAAATGAAATGTTGATAATTTAATAATTAACTCAAGTATACCATTTTTTCTTATTTGGTATTTTTTGAATATTTAAATACTAAGAAAAACAAACACGATGTTTTGGCTCCCATGTACATATGCTCCATTTATTTGAAATGCATTTTGAACATATTTCAAAATATCAAAAAACAATTTTTTTATGTATATCTTCACATCCTACGTGCTCATTAAGTTGTTTCAGCGAAAATCGACCATTTTTGCGGTATGTGTAAAAATGACAAAATTCGGTGCTAAAATATTACGTTTCTCGACGCCTTTTTGTTATCACCAGATTTTGGCCAAATCAGGAGATGGGCCATAAGTGAGATGGGCTTGAAACATATATGCGTGGAGGATCTCTGAAGCGGCCTGACACGAAGAAATTGGGCTAAATTGCCCGTGTATCTGTATTATAGTAGATCGTATCTTAATTTAGAAGTTAGAGTTTTACCCGTGCACGGTTAGGTGCACGCCTGAATTAGAAAGTCCCCGGACTATAAATATGTATCTAGGGTTTATGAAATAAACAACAACCAACGTTCAACACAAATCAATCTCGGCGCATCGCCAACTCCTTCGTCTCGAGGGTTTCTTCTGGTAAGCATCATGCCGCCTAGATCGCATCTTGCGATCTAGGCGGCACAAGCTTATTTTGTTGTTCATGCGTTGCTCGTGCTGAAGCCTTTTTGATGGCGAGCAACGTAGTTATCTTAGATGTGTTAGGGTTAGCATTGTTCTTCGTATCATATGCTGTCGTAGTGCAACCCTTATACATCTAGCCGCTCTTACACCTATCTTAGGTGTAGGGGCGGCACCCCGCTTGATCATTGTTTAGTAGATCCGATCCGTTACGGTTGCTCCTTGTTCTGCAAGGATTAGTTTAATATCCGCAATAGTTAGGCCTTACAAAAGGTTGGAGGATCCAGCGGCGTGTAGGGTGTAGTTTGCTAGCCCTAGATATGATGTTCTGGGGATCAACCTCGTGTTGGTTTTTAGGCCCTGTCTAGGATCGGCTTACGATCACCGTACGCGAGCGCGAGGCCCAATCGTGAGTAGGATGATCCGATTATGCGATGAAAACCCTAAATCGTCGTAGATCGCTTTAGCTTTATCTTGATCAAGCGGGACCACCATATATTCGGACACCTTGTACGAATCATGGGTGGATCGGCTCTTTGAGCCGATTCACAGGATAACCTGAGAGCCGATCGAGGCTCGTATTTAATGTTTACGTGTATGCCATGCAGGAAACTAAGCGAGGCATCATCCAACACCTTCTTGACCAGGTATAGGTCAGGTGGCACGCCCTTGCGACAGCATCGGACGTGTGACCAGAAGGCTTTGCGGGCCGTCGCTCTGAGGGACTAGGGCCAGCCGCAGCCCTGAGTTGTTCCCGGCTCTACGGTGTTGCCAGTCGCTGCCCGCCGGTGGGTTTCTGACCGCAACACATTCTGGCACGCCCGGTGGGGGGCATCTCCGACATCCACCGCATCGCCATCTACATCTGAGATGGCGGAAGGCACTCCGGTCAAGTACGAGGATCTGTCTGACGAGCTCAAGAAGAAGCACGACGAGATCAAGGCAGTCCTCGAAGCCGACCTCATCGGCTCTTTCCACATAACCCGCTCCCATGGAATCAGGTGGAAGGGGTTCTCACCTGAAGGCGCGCTCGATGGAGTGGACCTGTCCTCCCCGTCGGAAGAACGCACCAGGTCGGCTGCGTCGGGAGATCAACTTCATGGTGGCTCATTCGCTGCACCGCCACTGCGGAGCACTGGTGAACACTTTGGAGCGTGTCGCTCTGCGCGTGATCCAGGAAATCATGAGCCATCAGTACTCTCCGTCAGGACCGACTCTGGGGACTTACCAAGGAGAGATGCCACTCCAGTCCCGTCCATCGCTGCCGTTTGCGTTGGCAGCACCAGAAGTGCCGAACTCATCGGCATACATCGTCTACAAGATTGGTGGTGACCCTAGTGACTACCAATTCCTACATGAGGCGCCCAAGGAGATCCCGCACGGATACACGTGCGCATACGTGCCAGGACTGCGATGGCTGGGCACTCTCGAACCGAGCTGCAACGGCGAGGGACTTACGGGACAGCGGGAGGAACGTCGGGAGCAGATCTTGAGAGCGGACGTGGCTAGCTAAGTACGCCACTCCGACAAACCTCCGAGCCCAGCTCCTGCGGTCGGCTCAGAGCTGGAAAAGCAAGCATGGCTGGCTAAGTATGCCACCCCGGCGAATCTTCGGGGTTCGACGCCTTCGGCCATCACCGCGGATCAGATTTGTACAATTACGAAAGACCGGTTCGGCATGATGCCGAAAAGGAGGACAATCGGCTATTCCAAGCCGTACCCTAATGAGTACGAATTGATCCCACTACCACCCAAATATCGGCTCCCTGATTTCACAAAGTTCGGCGGATCGGATGGTTCCGGCTCCATCGAGCATGTGAGCCGATATTTGGCACAGCTGGGCACGATCTCGGCATCGGGACGAGGCTGCGTGTGAGGTTCTTCGCACGGTCCCTCACGGGATCGGCTTTCGGGTGGTACACATCGCTGCCACCAAACTCAATCCGGACTTGGAAGCGGTTGGAAGAGCGGTTCCATGAGCGAGTATCACTCGAGAGGCTTCCGAGGCTGGCATTGCCGATCTAGCACAAGTACGACGAAGCGCGGGGAAACGGTGTCGAATACATCCCAGCGCTTCAGGACCGTTAGGAACCGATGCTATTCGGTTCACGTAAGTGAAAGAGAAGCAGTCGAGTTGGCGGTGGTGGGTCTCTCATCATCGATCAAGGACGTGGCCTCCCAAGCAGACTACCCTTCATTGGCGCACATGGTGCAGAAGCTATCAGCATATGAACAGCGCCACCCAGATGTTTACCAGGACAAATTCAAGCGTGCGGTGGCCCTGGTTGAGGCAGCTAAGGATGAAGGTGCTGCGGGAGATCAAGAGGTAGCAGTGGCTGAATGGACTCGGGCGGCAAGCCCCGTGTCCTGCAAGTAGGTTAAGCCACAAGGCCCTCCAAAAGGGTTCGACTTCGATGTGACCAAAGCTGAGCAGATTTTCGACCTCTTACTCAAGGAGAAGCAGCTAAAGGTACCCGAAGGCCACAAGATCCCCACGGTGCAGGAGCTGAACGGAAAGCCATACTGCAAATGGCATAACTCGGTCTCCCATGCCACCAACGACGCAGGGTGTGGCGTCAGCAGATCCAAATGGCGATAGAACAAGGACGTCTGATTTTCAACCAGTACGTCATGAAGGTCGACACACACCCCTTCCCCGCCGTTAACATGGTGGAATGCACTTGCCCTGAAGGTTGCCAGCCAGGATCCTCGTTCAGCATCAACATGGTAGGACCTGGACACCACTCTGGCAAGGATGGAGACGAGGGCAGCTGCTCTCGTAGCAAGGACACGGAGGAGGCCGCTCCACGCGATCGGCTCCGTCACGATGGGAAGCGCTACGTCACAGAGGGAGAAGTGAAGAACATACGATATCAGCGACCTCTCTCTGATCACCTCCTCAACAAGTATGTGAGTCAGTATGACCAACGCCGACGATCCAGCGATGATGATGAAAAAGATCGTCTGGCTAGGGATGACAGGAGACGTCGTCGGCATGATCGCTACGAGGAGAGGTACGAGCGCCATGCCAAGGAAGAATCGAGGGAGCAAGACGACGTAGATAGGCACTGGGACTGCCCCTTCTTCAGACACTGCTGGGATTCAGGAATGAGCCGATTGCCAACAATCGGCAACTGCCCAGAATGCAAACGAAAGAAGAAGGATGCAGCTGAGCTGTCCGTGTTCCAACGCCTAGGGCCTCTCCCGCCTCGAAGCAAACGCGCTGAGTCCCCTCAGATGGACGATCTTGAGGATTTGGAAGACGAGGGAGAAGAAGAAGAAGACAGGTACCACCGGCCAAGGTGGTTGATACGTCTCCAACGTATCGATAATTTCTTGTGTTCCATGCCACATTATTGATGTTATCTACATGTTTTATGCACACTTTATGTCATATTCGTGCATTTTACGGAACTAACCTATTAACAAGATGCCGAAGTGCCGATTCTGTTGTTTTCTGCTGTTTTTGGTTTCAGAAATCCTAGTAAAGAAATATTCTCGGAATTGGACGAAATAAAAGCCCAGAGGCCTATTTTTCCACGAAGCTTCCAGAAGACCGAAGACGAGACGAAGAGGGGCCACGGGGTGGACAAACCCTAGGGCGGCGCGGCCCCACCCCTGGCCGCGCCGGCCTATGGTTTGGGCCCCCCGTGCCGCCTCTTGACTTGCCTTTCCGCCTACTTAAAGCCTCCGTGACGAAACCCCCAGTACCGAGAGCCACGATACGGAAAACCTTCCAGAGACGCCGTCACCGCCGATCCCATCTCGGGGGATCCTGGAGATCGCCTCCGGCACCCTGCCGGAGAGGGGAATCATCTCCCGGAGGACTCTACACCGCCATGGTCGCCTCCGGAGTGATGAGTGAGTAGTCTACCCCTGGACTATGGGTCCATAGCGGTAGCTAGATGGTTGTCTTCTCCCCATTGTGCTATCATTGTCGGATCTTGTGAGCTGCCTATCATGATCAAGATCATCTATATGTAATTCTATATGTTGCGTTTGTTGGGATCCGATGAATAGAGAATACTTGTTATGTTGATTATCAAAGTTATGCTTATGTGTTGTTTAAGATCTTGCATGCTCTCCGTTACTAGTAGATGCTCTGGCCAAGTAGATGCTTTTAACTCCAAGAGGGAGTACTTATGCTCGATAGTGGGTTCATGCCGGCATTGACACCTGGGACGGTGACAGAAAGTTCTAAGGTTGTGTTGTGCTGTTGCCACTAGGGATAAAACATTGATGCTATGTCTAAGGATGTAGTTGTTGATTACATTACGCACCATACTTAATGCAATTGTCTGTTGCTTGCAACTTAATATTGGAGGGGGTTCGGATGATAACCTGAAGGTGGACTTTTAGGCATAGATGCAGTTGGATGGCGGTCTATGTACTTTGTCGTAATGCCCAATTAAATCTCACTATATTCATCATGATATGTATGTGCATTGTCATGCTCTCTTTATTTGTCAATTGCCCAAGCTGTAATTTGTTCACCCAACATGCTCGTTCGTCTTATGGGAGAGACACCTCTAGTGAATTGTGGACCCCGGTCCAATTCTCTTTACTTGAAATACAATCTACTTGCAATACTTGTTTTTACTTGTTTTCTCTGCAAACAATCATCTTCCACACAATACGGTTAATCCTTTGTTACGAGCAAGCCGGTGAGATTGACAACCTCACTTTGTTTCGTTGGGGCAAAGTACTTTGGTTGTGTTGTGCAGGTTCCACGTTGGCGCCGGAATCTACGGTGTTGCGCCGCACTACATCCCGCCGCCATCAACCTTCAACGTGCTTCTTGGCTCCTCCTGGTTCGATAAACCTTGGTTTCTTTCACGAGGGAAAACTTGCTGCTGTGCTCATCATACCTTCCTCTTGGGGTTGCCCAACGAACGTGTGAAATACACGCCATCAAGCATATTTTCTGGCGCCGTTGCCGGGGAGATCAAGACACGCTGCAAGGGGAGTCTCCACTTCTCAATCTCTTTACTTTGTTTTTGTCTTGCTTAGTTTTATTTACTACTTTGTTTGCTGCACTAAATCAAAATACAAAAAAATTAGTTGCTAGTTTTACTTTATTTGCTATCTTGTTTGCTATATCGAAAACACAAAAAAATTAGTTTACTTGCATTTACTTTATCTAGTTTGCTTTATTTACTATTGCTAAAATGGCCAACGCTGAAAATACTAAGTTGTGTGACTTCACAACCACAAATAATAATGATTTCTTATGCACACCTATTGCTCCACCTGCTACTACAGCAGAATTCTTTGAAATTAAACACGCTTTCTTGAATCTTGTTATGAAAGATCAATTTTACTGGAATTAGTTCGATGATGCTGCTGCCCATCTTAATAATTTTGTTGAACTATGTGAAATGCAAAAATATAAAGATGTAGATGGTGATATTATTAAACTAAAATTGTTCCCTTTCTCATTAAGAGGAAGAGCTAAAGATTGGTTGCTATCCCTGCCTAAGAATAGTATTGATTCCTGGACTAAATGCAAGGATGCTTTTATTGGTAGATATTATCCCCCTGCTAAAATTATATCTTTGAGGAGTAGCATAATGAATTTTAAACAATTAGATACTGAACATGTTGCTCAAGCTTGGGAAAGAATGAAATCTCTAGTTAAAAATTGCCCAACCCATGGACTGACTACTTGGATGATCATCCAAACCTTCTATGCAGGACTAAATTTTTCTTCACGGAATTTATTGGATTCAGCTGCTGGAGGTACCTTTATGTCCATCACTTTTGGTGAAGCAACAAGGCTTCTTGATAATATGATGATCAACTACTCTGAATGGCACACGGAAAGAGCTCCACAAGGTAAGAAGGTAAATTCTGTTGAAGAATCCTCTTCCTTGAATGATAAGGTTGATGCTATTATGTCTATGCTCGTGAATGATAGGACTAATACTGATCCTAATAATGTTCCGTTAGCTTCATTGGTTGCACAAGAAGAACATGTTGATGTAAACTTCATTAAAAATAATAATTTCAACAACAATGCTTACCGGAACAATTCTAGTAACAACTATAGGCCATATCCTTATAATAATGGCAACGGCTATGGTAATTCTTATGGAAATTCTTACAACAATAATAGGAATTCACCCCTGGACTTGAAGCTATGCTTAAAGAATTTATTAGTACACAAACTGCTTTTAACAAATCTGTTGAAGAAAAACTCCATAAAATTGATATTCTTGTTTCTAGAGTTGATAGTCTTGCCTCTGATGTTGATCTTTTGAAATCGAAAGTTATGCCTAATAGGGATATTGAAAATAAAATTGTTACTACAGCAAATGCCATTCAAGTTATAATTAATGATAATATAAGATTAATGGCTGAACTGCGTGCTAGGTGGGATAGAGAAGAAAATGAAAAACTAGCTAAAGAGAAGAATATAGCTAAAGTTTGGACTATTACCACCACTAGTAATGCTAATGCTACACATGTTGCTGCACCTCCTACTCATACTAATAAAAGAATTGGTGTTAGCAATGTTTCCACTTCTAATGCAAAGCGCGAAAAACTACACGAACCTGCTAAAACTGCTGACACTGCTCTGTGATAAAGCTGCTGAAATTTTTTCCAACATTGGGGATGATGATCCCATTGCTTTAGATTATAATGGTTTGAATTTTGATGATTGCCACATCTCTGAAGTTATAAAGTTCTTGCAAAAACTTGCTAAAAGTCCTAATGCTAGTGCTATAAATTTGGCTTTCACGCATCATATTACAAATGCTCTCATAAAAGCTAGAGAAGAGAAACTAGAGCGTGAAGCCTCTATTCCTAAAAAGCTAGAAGATGGTTGGGAGCCCATCATTAAAATGAAAGTTAAAGATTTTGATTGTAATGCTTTATGTGATCTTGGTGCAAGTATTTCTGTTATGCCTAAGAAAATTTATAATATGCTTGACTTGCCACCGTCGAGAAATTGTTATTTGGATGTTAATCTTGCTGATCATTCTACAAAGAAACCTTTGGGTAAAGTTGATAATGTTCGCATTACCGTTAACAATAATCTTGTTCCCGTTGATTTTGTTGTCTTGGATATTGAATGCAATGCATCTTGTCCAATTATATTGGGAAGACCTTTTCTTCGAACTGTTGGTGCTATTATTGATATGAGGGGAAGGTAATATAAAATATCAATTTCCTCTCAAGAAAGGTATGGAACACTTCCCTAGAAAGAGAATGAAGGTACCTTATGATTCTATTATTAGAACAAATTATGATGTTGATGCTTCACCCCTTGATAATACTTGATACACACTTTCTGCGCCTAGCTGAAAGGCGTTAAAGAAAAGCGCTTATGGGAGACAACCCATGTTTTTACCTACAGTACTTTGTTTTTATTTTGTGTCTTGGAAGTTGTTTACTACTGTAGCAACCTCTCCTTATCTTAGTTTTGAGTTTTGTTGTGCCAAGTTAAGCCGTTGATAGAAAAGTAAGTACTAGATTTGGATTACTGCGCAGTTCCAGATTTCTTTGCTGTCACGAATCTGGGTCCACCTCCCTGTAGGTAGCTCAGAAAATTACGCCAATTTACGAGCATGATCCTCAGATATGTACGCAACTTTCATTCAATTTGAGCATTTTCGTTTGAGCAAGTCTGGTGCCATTTTAAAATTCGTCAATACGAACTGTTCTGTTTTGACAGATTCTGCCTTTTATTTCGCATTGCCTCTTTCGCTATGTTGGATGAATTTCTTTGATCCACTAATGTCCAGTAGCATTATGCAATGTCCAGAAGTGTTAAGAATGATTGTGTCACCTCTGAATATGTCAATTTATATTGTGCACTAACCCTCTAATGAGTTGTTTCGAGTTTGGTGTGGAGGAAGTTTTCAAGGATCAAGAGAGGAGTATGATGCAACATGATCAAGGAGAGTGAAAGCTCTAAGCTTGGGGATGCACCCGTGGTTCACCCCTGCATATATCAAGAAGACTCAAGCGTCTAAGCTTGGGGATGCCCAAGGCATCCCCTTCTTCATCGACAAATTATCGAGTTCCTCCCCTGAAACTACATTTTTATTCGGCCACATCTTATGTGCTTTTTCTTGGAGCGTCGGTTTGTTTTTGTTTTTGTTTTGTTTGAATAAAATGGATCCTAGCATTCACTTTATGGGAGAGATACACGCTCCGCTGTAGCATATGGACAAATATGTCCTTGGTTTCTACTCATAGTATTCATGGCGAAGTTTCTCCTTCGTTAAATTGTTATATGGTTGGAATTGGAAAATGATACATGTAGTAATTGCTAAAAATGTCTTGGGTAATGTGATACTTGGCAATTGTTGTGCTCATGTTTAAGCTCTTGCATCATATGCTTTGCACCCATTAATGAAGAAATACATAGAGCATGCTAAAATTTGGTTTGCATATTTGGTTTCTCTAAGGTCTAGATAATTTCTAGTTTTGAGTTTGAACAACAAGGAAGACGGTGTAGAGTCTTATAATGTTTTCAATATGTCTTTTATGTGAGTTTTGCTGCACCGGTTCATCCTTGTGTTTGTTTCAAATAACCTTGCTAGCCTAAACCTTGTATCGAGAGGGAATACTTCTCATGCATCCAAAATACTTGAGCCAACCACTATGCCATTTGTGTCCACCATACCTACCTATACTACATGGTATTTTCCCGCCATTCCAAAGTAAATTGCTTGAGTGCTACCTTTAAAATTCCATCATCCACCATATCTCTTATTAAGTTGCTTGTTGTGCGATAACCATGTTTACTGGGGAACGCCATCAACTCATTGTTGAATATCATGTGAGTTGCTATGCATGTTCATCTTGTCTGAAGTAAGAGCGATCTACCACCTTATGGTTAAGCATGCATATTGTTAGAGAAGAACATTGGGCCGCTAACTAAAGCCATGATCCATGGTGGAAGTTTCAGTTTTGGACATATATCCTCAATCTCAAATGAGAAAATTATTAATTGTTGTTACATGCTTATGCATAAAAGAGGAGTCCATTATCACGTTGTCTATGTTGTCCCGGTATGGATGTCTAAGTTGAAGAATAATCAATAGCGAGAAATCCAATGCGAGCTTTCTCCTTAGACCTTTGTACAGGCGGCATAGAGGTACCCCATTGTGACACTTGGTTAAAACATGTGCATTGTGATGATCCGGTAGTCCAAGCTAATTAGGACAAGGTGCGGGCACTATTGGCACACTATGCATGAGGCTTGCAACTTATAAGATATAATTTACATGATGCATATGCTTTATTACTACCGTTGACAAAATTGTTTCATGTTTTCAAAATCAAAGCTCTAGCACAAATATAGCAATCGATGCTTTTCCTCTATGAGGACCATTCTTTTACTTTCAATGTTGAGTCGGTTCACCTATTTCTCTCCACCTCAAGAAGCAAACACTTGTGTGAACTGTGCATTGATTCCTACATACTTGCTTATTGCACTTATTATATTACTCTATGTTGACAATATCCATGAGATATACATGTTACAAGTTGAAAGCAACCGCTGAAACTTAATCTTCTTTTGTGTTGTTTCAATACCTTTACTTTAAATTATTGCTTTATGAGTTAACTCTTATGCAAGACTTATTGATGCTTGTCTTGAAGTGCTATTCATGAAAAGTCTTTGCTTTATGATTCACTTGTTTACTCATGTCATACACATTGTTTTGATCGCTGCATTCTCTACATATACTTTACAAATAGTATGATCAAGATTATGATGGCATGTCACTCCAGAAATTATCTTTGTTATCGTTTTACCTGCTCGGGACGAGCGAGAACTAAGCTTGGGGATGCTGATACGTCTCCAACGTATCGATAATTTCTTGTGTTCCATGCCACATTATTGATGTTATCTACATGTTTTATGCACACTTTATGTCATATTCGTGCATTTTCTGGAACTAACCTATTAACAAGATGCCGAAGTGCCGGTTGACAAGGGATTAACTTGTCAATGCCTACGGAGTTATAGGCTAGGGTTTAGTTAGAAGTAGAGGGCAAGTAGATCTCGAAGGTTTCAGCCGAAAAGTACTCGACGATTATGAAAACTAGGGTTTGTGAACAATGATTCGATGATCTCCTCGTCCCTCGACTCCCCCTTTTATACAAGAGGTGGAGCCGAGGGTTTCGTTTTGTACAAG
>NC_061513.1:272288830-272485689 GCF_022539505.1 Lolium rigidum | reverse complement strand
CGGTTCTTTTTGCGCTTCTACAAAGTCAAGGGGCACGTCATACCAACCAGAGCGTAAGGGGACTCCAGGAGAGAGGCAACTATGGAACCTGTCTAGGGTTCCATCCCCTCGCCGCGACACCGCCGGTTTGCTCCGCCTCCGATGGCCTTAGGGCCTTAGAGGCGTGGCGGGCCACAACCCCTCGCAGGCCGGAGGATTCTCGGTCTTTTTTAAATTGTGTTTTAGTGTCTTCTTCGGAATGATGAGAAACCATGGTATATATATTAGAGATGCAAGTAGGTCAATATTAGGATACTTTTTTATCTTTTTTAATGCAAAGAATTAAATTAACTTTGCAAACTATTGTTGTCATCAGAAAAGTTAGTTCATTTTTCTGAGTTGAAGAGGGTAGACGGTATTCTAATATTGGCATACTGCGTGAACCAAGTGGCAGCCGTCGTTCGTACAGCTCCACAAGTCCACAGGCACACGGCGAGCCAGGTTTGAAAATGTCATGCAACACCTTTTGACCACCCTTATCATCTTCACGTAGACTTCTTCATGTAGACTTTTGGGGCAAATGGCGTACAGACTTGAAAAGCCTTCGTGTTTCATACTCGCATGTGCAATTAAATCAGTTCATACCTGTGAATTTATTGAGGCCGTGAGCGTAGTCAGTACTATATGTTGTTATACTGTGAGGTTTTCCGTTTTAGCTCGTGCCAAATGCCTCCACAAGCAGTTATCGTAGCCACTGTGTGTGGACACAGAACAAGACGCAGAGACCGCCCCCGTCAGAGAATGCCACGCTACACGCAGAGGATACGACGACATAGTAGACCGGTGTAACAGCTCTGTGCATATATACAACAGTTCATCTCCCAATCGTTATCCAAATAAGTGCTGGAGTAGTACACAGGACCACCTCGCCATTTGCCAAATACTGCCCATCACCTATGCTAGGGTTGCATGCATCCCTTGCAACTTGCTCAGGCTTGAACCAACCAGGCAAGGACCTTGATCGATCGCCCGTGAAGTAAATCCCTGCCTACAAACGCAGTCAGTTCTGCGGACCATAATGTCCGATATATATCTGCATATCCATGTGTGGAGTCAGGCTGGGGGCAAATGTATTACCAACGTAATTTTGCAGGATCACAATGGATGAACAGGTAATTTGTTGATTCCAGATGACCTTAACCACACATGATACAAGCGTAATCCGTATGAGGAAATTTTCTTTCTCAACATGTGGAGCATAGTATAGGGTTTCTCCTTGTATAATTAAGTTGGTCCATCATAGTAGAGCTAAATAGTTAACTTCATTTCTACTAAACTGCATGCATTTGCAATGACAGGACGCTCTTTGTTACAACTCCCACCGCATCGGGTTTCTTCTGTATTCGATTACAGCAAAATGGTGAGCGGACCTCTACAGGAAACACACCAGCAAATAGTATGGCACACCTATCAGGCTATCGAAATGATGATGATATGCGCACTCTGAAGAAGAATAGATACAAATGACTATACATTAGCTAATTTGATCTACGGAAGACGAGGCCCTTTTTTCCATCCTCTCTTCTTCTTCACAGCCTGCAAAATGCAGATGCTCCACATTAGGGTTCAAGGAACAGAGCATGGGGACAGTATTGACAACATTGTGTTCCTTCAACCAATTTCTGGCAACTAAAATCACACTTTCTTCGAATCGGGTCTTATAGCTGGTACTATATAAGATGCCACTGTAAAAGGCTCGAGTCACCAACAATATCCGATATGATGCAAGCTCTGCGAGCCTTAACTAGAAAATCTAGGTAGCCATGAATTTGGTAACCAAGCTTAACTTCAACCTAACCACATCGATCACGGTAACACGCTACCGATGGGAAGAACCAAGAGCTTTACAGTTAACTTCAAATGAAAAGGTGCTAACACTATCAGTGGGTAGAACCAAGAGATTTACAGTAAAATTAAAATTAACAATGTGCTAATGTGGCCCATAAAACATGCTAAAAATCATATAGTGCTCAATTATGAACTAAGAGAAAAGTGGGGCCATCACTTCATGATGACCCATTTAATATTGTCATGGAAATATCGGATAGTGAAAGGGATATTGATATACAGTGCTTTTACAAGAGATAAAGAGATCATACCATACTTCTGAACAATCTTAATACTAGAACAATCGTATCCCGTGGTCTGCAAAATTGGAATAGATAATAAGATAACCGGTAGGTAGTATATGTTCAGCATGACAGTGTATAAACTCATCAGTAATTTCAAATAGCAAACACAATGGAGTGTGTTCTCAAAGGACAAAGCCAAGGATGGGGTATTCAGTTCAAGTTTAGTTTAAATTTCCAGATAGCATACTTAATAAAGGAACTTGGTCATGAAACTACATGCTTTTGACTGTATTAGACAGGTACATTTTTTCTTTAAATAAGTGACATCTACCGTTGTTTAAGGACAACCAGTAATAGTCCATGCTGCTAAAATATACGAGGGTGTTATAACTTTGCACCTAATCTGAATGAAGCGAATAGCCGGTCGATTTGGTACTTCCTCGAAATAGGCTTTCGTCCCGCTTTATAAATAAAGCAACGACCATACAAGAGTTCACGAACTAAAAAGAAAATGCTGGGGCAGCAGCAAAACATGCCCAATGAAAAGGTAAGATACAACAACTCAAAAAGAAGGAAGACGACTCAAAAAGAAGGAAGAATGCCACGGAACGACACCACGAAAAGATGCCGCAACCTATGCGCCCTCCGAGTTTGTCCCACCATGCTACTTGCACCCCGATCCCCGAGCCCCGAGACAGCACCTCCAAGAAGGAATGCGACATAGCAACGACGGTACTGTCCGGATCAGCGAGCTGATCCTAGGGTTTCCCTCGTTACTCTAAGGAGAGTGGAGGGGGGAAACCTCGAAGCCCTCCAAGAAGGAATGGCGACACCCTCAGGCGCCACCGCGTCGGTGCCGGACCAGCCAGCAGGAATTTCTCCCGTTCCCCTCAACCACGTCCCCAAAGGATCGAAAGCGCATCAACCCAGCGAAGAAGCACACACACGGACAGGGACGGATGCAGCATATGCAGGGTGACATAGAAAACAAACAACACTGCAGCCCACAGGGCTCAGGCCCAGAAGGGCCCTTAAGCAGCTGATGACCCACAAGTATAGGGGGTGTATCGTAGTACTTTCGATAAATAAGAGTGTCGAACCCAACGAGGAGCAGAAGGTGTTGACAAGCAGTTTCGATGAAGGATTCACTCTAAATGCTCACAGACAAGTTTTCAGGGGGTTTTGGTATAGCAGATAAATAAAATACAAGTAAGTAAAATGCGAGAATAATAATTGCAGCAAGTGGCCCAATCCTTTTTAGCACAAAGGACAAGCCGGTTTGTTTACTTATGATGACCAAACATTCTTGAGGACCCACGGGAATTTAGTCTAGTGCTTTCGCTTCATATAGTTGATTAATCTTCATTGTTTTGATAAGTGTTGTGTGGGTGAACCTATGCTAATGCACCGCCCTTCCTAGGACTAATACATACTTGTGACTAAACCCCTTGCAAGCATCCGCAAATACAAGAAAGTAATTAAGATAAATCTAACCACAGCCTTAAACTCTGAGATCCTGCTATCCCTCGTGCATCGATATACCAACGGGGGTTCAGGTTGTTGTCACTCCGGCAACCCCACAATTAGCAAACGAATACAAGATGCATTCCCCTAGGCCCATAAAGGTGAAGTATCATGTAGTCGACGTTCACATGACACCACTAGAAGAATAACACCATAACTTAAATATCAAACCATTAAATATCACTCAACATAGTTCACTACTAACATTTAGACTTCACCCATGTCCTCAAGAACTAAACGAACTACTCACAAGACATCATATGGAACATGATCAGAGGTGATATGATGATGGATAACAATCTGAACATAAATCTTAATTCAACGGTTTCACTCAATAGCATCAATAACAAGGAGTAATCAACACCGGGAGAGTTTCCCCTATGAAATAATCAAGATTCAACCCTAGATGTTACAGCGGAGATGAGGTGCAGCGGTGGAGATGACGGTGTCGGTGGTGGAGATGATGATGATGATGATCCCAATGAAGTCCAGCTCGATGACGGTGACGATGGCGACGATTTCCCCCTCCGGGAGGGAATTTCCCCGGCAGATTTCTGCCTGCCGGAGAGCTCTTTTCCCTCCGGTGTTTTCCGCCCCGCAGAGGCGGCTATGACTATCCTCGATGTTCTGTCGCACCTTAGGGTTTCTGCGAGATGAAGTACGCGAAAGGGCGATGGTCGAGGGGGGTCGTGGGCCCCCTCCCCACATGGCGGCGCGCCAGCCCTGGTGGCCGCGCCGGCCTATGGGGAGGGCCCATGGCGGCCCTCCTCGGCCTCCCCTTTTGGCTGGCTCCGTCATCTGAGAAAATAGGAGCTTCGGTATATTTTCCGTCAATTGTTGATCTTCAGAAATATTGTATCCTGACGGTGCTTTTTCCAGCAGAATTCTGACTCCGGTGAGTAATTCTCCAATAATCATGAAACATGCAAAATAGGTGAAATAACATAAGTATCATCTCTAAATATGAAATATATCAATGAATAATAGTAAATTATGATATAAAATAGTGATGCAAAATGGACGTATCAACTCCCCCAAGCTTAGACCTCGCTTGTCCCCAAGCGAAATTGAACTCGATACACAAGACCACATGTTTATGGAGTGAAGAGTCAATAAACAAAATACAGAGAAGAAGCATCACATTTATTAATTCACACAAGACATTCTAGTAAACAACTTCCTCATATAACTCAACTTGAGACAAGTAAAGGAAATCACAAATAAAGGTGCATAGGAAATCATAATTGGTGACGGCAAACTTCGTTCTTGGTCAAAGAACAATTAACAGATTGTACTTATCTTTCGAGCAGAGCCTTTATATTTGAGCTTATATGGCAGATCTTACATGCTCAATCATAACAATCTCCTCATAATCATTGATAACCTTCAGAGTCATATTCATTCAGATAAAATTTGTACTAAACAAGGAAGAATAAAAGACATGATTACATAGATCACAATATAAATGGTTGGATCACAACAACTCAATTGCTTGCTTGAGATCGAGGGAAATAGGTTTACTGACTCAACATAAAAGTAAAAGATAGGCCCTTCGCAGAGGGAAGCAGGGATTAAATCATGTGCTAGAGCTTATCAAGTTTTGAAATCATAAAGAGAGCATAAAAATAAAGTTTTGAGAGGTGTTTGTTGTTGTCAACGAATGGTAGTGGCACTCTAACCCCCTTGCCAAACAGACGTTCAAAGAGCGGCTCCCATGAAGGACGTTATCTCTACCAGCAAGGTAGATCATCCCTCTTCTCTTTTATTTACACATGTACTTTAGTTTTATTTATGGATGACACTCCTCCCAACCTTTGCTTTCACAAGCCATGGCTAACCGAATCCTCAGGTGCCTTCCAACATTTCACATACCATGGAGGAGTGTCTATTTGCAAAATTAAGTTGTTTACTGATGAATCAGGGCAAAACATGTGAAGAGAATTATTAATAAAAATTAATTAATTGGGGCTGGGAACCCCGTTGCCAGCTCTTTTTGCAGAATTATTGGATAAGCAGATGTGCCACTAGTCCATTGGTGAAAGTCTGCCCAACAAGATTGAAAGATAAAACACCACATACTTCCTCATGAGCTATAAAACATTGACACAAATAAGAGATAATAACTTTTTGAATTGTTTAAAGGTAGCACATGAAGTATTTACTTGGAATGGCGAGAGAAATACCACATAGTAGGTAGTTATGGTGGACACAAATGGCATGGGTTTGGTTTAAGGTTTTGGATGCACGATAAGCATTCCCTCTCAGTACAGGTCTTTGGCTAGCAAGGTTGGTTAGCAAGCATAAGGGTTGAGGGAAAACAAACAAATATACATGACGTGGGCACTACCTTTCGGGTAACCCACATTACCCTATCCTGTATTGATTAATTGGAGGCCCATGAAGACACATGAAGGCGAGATGGGCCACTAGGACGGCGCACTAGAAGGTTCCTTGACGGGCAAGACAAGGAAGCGATCGAACAAGGAAAGATCGGATCTAAAATTACTGTAAACCTAGTCGTACTCGGTGAGACCTCTTGAGACCTGGCCTCCTATATAAAGGCCAGGAGAGGGGCTGCCGAGGGACACAATCAATCTTAGCAATCTTAGCCAGAAGAAGCTTAGAGCTAGGTCACCTTAGCAATAGCCATCTCGACGAGATCTCAGCCGAACTATTCGGCACCCCATTGTAACCCATTATCATCATAATCAAGAACAGACAGGCAGGACGTAAGGGTTTTACCTCATCGAGGGCCCCGAACCTGGGTAAATCGCTCTCCCCGCTTGTCTGTGAACCGATGTCTCGTGTCAGCTTGCAGGATTCCATCAACCCTAAGCCCCTATCGGAGGGCATTGGCGAGGAGTACCCTCGACAATTGGCGCCGTCTGTGGGAAGCCTGTCGGCACAAGGCAAGTCATCGGCAGTACCAGTCACGTCCGCGGCGTTCTTACTCGAATCACCGACACCAGCAGAGTCAACAGATCCGATCCGCTGCGGGTCCTTCGAGTTCGTGCCGCGCCGCGAAGTACTTCACCCAAACTCTATGGCATCATCTCATGACACGGAGGCTGTTTTCGGTGGCGTCCACTTCGTCATCGACTCCGGAGGTTTCCTTCGCCTCCCTAAGGCCGGCGCGTCCGACTCAAAGGCCGCACCTCCGGAGGGTGCCCATTCAGCGACAACTCTAAAAATTTCACCCAGAAGCATACAAGGGAGCGACCGAGGGAATCTCGACACCACGGCTGGACAAAGGAAGAGACGAAGAAGCTCACATCGTGAGGAGGAAGGCAGAACAGCAGTTCATCCTCGACAGTTCGAGCAAAGATGCCACGACACATCGGCAATCAGGGGCCGCACCCGTTCTCCGTATCTTTCGGCTACAGAGCAACTCGAGGCGCCATGTTACCTCCACTTATACTTTGATCCAAAGGATGGTCGGGAGAAGTCCAGTCATTTGTTGAGGAACTGCCGACACTTCCTAGAGATTCGACAGTTCTGTGATGACCTTAGAGCCGAAGCTATGTCAAGAGTTCGCATGATGGAGGAGAAGGCAAGGTCCTACGACCATTTGACAGAACCGTATGTACCAGAACCATACGAGCCAATGGAAAAAGATGAATATGAACCAGCCGAAGTATTCCCAGCACTACGTGGACAAATCAGCATGATCCATAAAACCAGCTTTTCGAAGAGAGAAGTCAAGAAGTTCTCCCGAGAAGTAAAATATGCGGAAGTCGCCATGGTCGATACGCCGGATTTCATCGACTGGTCAGAACAAAGCATCACCTTCAGCAGGGCAGATCACCCGAAAGCTGTTCCAAGGCCCGGTCACGCGGCCCTTGTCCTTGAAGCACAGATTGGAGGGTACAGTATGGGCAAAGTATTCATGGATGGAGGAAGCGGCTTGAACCTGCTATTCGCCAGCACAATGAGAGCAATGGGTTTAACAGTCGACATGCTAAGAGAATCTGACACAGGGTTCCACGGCATTATACCGACCCGACCCGCTTACTCGCTAGGCAAAACATCATTGGACGTAGTCTTCGGCACGCCCAGTAATTTCAGGAAAGAAAAGATCGAGTTCGAGGTAGTCGACTGGGAATCTCAGTACCACGCCATCCTCGGCAGACCTGCGTTTGCTAAATTCATGGCCGTGCCTCATTATGCATACCTGAAACTGAAGATGCCAGGCAACAACGGGACCCCAATAACCGTTCACGGCAGCTTCGCTCGATCAGACAACTGCGACAGGGAATTCCAGAAGATCGCCTCGAAGTTTGGAGCCAAAGAAGAACTCAACGCGATCGATACCATCACAGACCACACACAACCACCAGCCGACAATCGAAACGTAAGATCCGATGAGTTTGATGCTGCAAAGGAAACTAAGAAGCTGCAGGTGCATCCTACTGATCCGAAGAAGACGGTCAATACTTCGGCTGACCTTACTGACGCATAGGAAAGCGCGCTCATCGAGTTCCTCCGTGAGCGCTGGGAGATATTTGCATGGGAACCATCCGACATGCCAGGTATCCCCAGGGAACTCGCTGAGCACGCCCTAAATGTTGACCCGACAGCCAAACCAGTGCAGCAATCAATGCGACGATTTTCTGAACCGAAGAGAAGAGCAATTGGCGAAGAAGTTAATCGGCTCCGCAAGGCAGGATTTATTCGGGAGCTTAAGGAATCTGAGTGGGTGGCCAATCCCGTCATGGTGCCAAAGAAGGACACAACCGCCCTCCGCATGTGCATCGATTACACCAGCCTTAACAAGCATTGCCCGAAAGATCATTTCCCATTGCCTCGAATAGACCAGATAGTCGACTCCACGGCCGGGTGCGACCGTCTCTCTTTCCTCGATGCATACTCCGGGTACAATCAGATCAAGCTGAAGAAGGAAGACCAGGAGCTAACCGCGTTCATCACCCCGCACGGCGTTTTCTGTTACAACGTCATGACCTTCGGGTTGAAAAATGCAGGAGCTACTTACCAACGCTGCATGCAAGCTTGCCTTGCGGAGCAGATTGGAAGAAATATTGAAGTTTACATCGACGACATCGTGGTGAAAACGAAGCACGCAGCCACACTCATCGATGACTTACGGGAAACCTTCGACAATCTGGACAGATACAAAATCAAGTTGAATCCCAAAAATGCTTCTTCGGAGTGCCGGGAGGACAAGTACTTGGGTACTTCATATCAGCCGAGAGGAATCGAAGCCAATCCCTCAAAGATCAAAGCTATTCTTGATATGGAGCCGCCAAAGAATCTGCACCAAGTGCAGCGGTTAGCGAGCCGGCTAGCAGCACTCAGCGAGGTTCATTGCAAAGCTAGGGGAGAAAGCTTTGCCCTTCTACAACCTGATGAAAAAGTCGGAAAAATTCGAGTGGACAAAGGAGGCACAGGAATCCTTCGACAACTTGAAGAAAATCTTATCGACCTCCCCGGTGCTCGTGACTCCGCGCGAGAAGGAGACGTTGCTCATGTACATAGCCGCAACAGCACAAGTCTTCAGCAGCGTTTTAGTCGTCGAACGAGAGGAAGCAGGGAGAGTTCATGGTGTGCAGAGGCCCGTTTATTACCTCAGCGAAGTGCTCACTCCTGCAAGGCAGAGGTATCCCCATCACCAGAAGCTGGCGTATGCAGTATGGCGGTCGGCTCGCAAGTTGCGGCACTACTTCACGGAGCACCCGATTAAAGTTGTAAGCGAAGCACCCCTGAAGAGCATAATGACCAATCCGGAAGCCACGGGTCGAGTATCCCAATGGGCTATCGAACTAGCGCCACATGACATAACTTACGTTAATCGAACGGCGATAAAATCCCAAATCCTCCCAGATTTCGTGGCAGATTGGATCCAATCACAGACGCCGGCAGTACCCGATATGTCAGGATCATGGATAATGTACTTCGACGGGTCAAAACGGAGCACGGGTGCAGGAGCAGGAGTGGTGCTGATATCACCGCAGGGAGATAAGATGAAGTATATACTGCGTATGAATTTCTCTCTGCCGACAAACAATGAAGCAGAATACGAAGCGCTGTTGCACGGAATGAAAATGGCAAAGGCGTGTGGTGCTACTCGTCTGGAGATCTACGGAGACTCAAACTTGGTGGTGCAGCAGTCGATGAACCTATGCGACGCGATCAGCGACAACATGATCGCCTACCGGCGGCCGTATTAGAATATGGAAGCTAAATTCGAAGGATGCGAGCTCAAACATATCGGCAGAGCCAGTAATGAGGAAGCCGACACTTTGGCAAACATCGGGTCCACATGCTCTCCCATCCCAGACGGAGTGTTTTACGAAGTGATCACTCAACGATCGATAAAAGAAAAGACGTCGGCACCTCCAAAGTCATCGGCTGATGAATCAGAGGCAAGCTCAAAGCAAACTCCTTCGGCTGAAGAATCTCCAACTCCTCCTGCCGAACAAGTCCTCCTCCTCGAGCCACTATGGACCAAACCGTTCCTAGCGTATCTAACAAAGCAAGAGCTGCCAGAGGACTCTGTGGAAGCTAGGCGAATCGTCAGACGCTCAAAGGCCTTCACCGTGATAAATGGTGAGCTTTACAAGCGTAGCATCTCAGGGATCTTCCAAAGGTGCATCGCCATTGACGATGGAAAAGCACTGTTGCGCGAGATACACGAAGGAACCTGCGGACATCACGCAAGGAGCAGGGCCCTTGTGGCAAAAGCCTTTAGGGCAGGATTTTACTGGCCAACGGCAGCGTCGGATGCTAGGGATCTAGTCATGAAGTGCGATCCCTGCCAACGTTTTTCACCAAAACCACACGCTCCTGCAACGGACCTAATGACAATACCCTTGGCATGGCCTTTCGCTCAATGGGGACTCGATCAAGTTGGGCCGCTGCCAAGATCGTCACCCGGAGGACACACGTACTTGTTGGTTGCAGTCGACAAATTCACTAAGTGGATCGAGGCAGTACCTGTGCGAAACCAAAAAGCTGAAACAGCGGTTCAATTCTTCAAGGGAATAACTTGTCGATTCGGTATGCCCCACAGACATCGTCACAGACAACGGCTCCAATTTTGATTCCGAGGAGTTCAGGAAATTTTGTGATGATGGAGGAATCAAATTGAAATTCGCATCAGTCTCTCACCCCCAGACCAACGGCCAGGTGGAAAGGATCAATGGCCTAATAGGAGATGGCCTCAAGAAACGCCTTAAAGGCGCAGCCGGAGCCTGGGTCGAAGAGTTACCATCTGTACTCCTGAGTTTGCGTACTACACCCAACAGTTCGACTCAATATACTCCATTCTTCTTGGTGCACGGAGCCGAAGCAGTCCTACCAGCCGACGTCCGATTTGAAGCGCCTCGAGTGACAGCATACACAGAGTCCTCCTCCAACATCGCACTACAAGATGTTGTCGATCTCCTTGATGAAGCACGAGATATCGCCTTGGCAAGAACAACGGTGTACCAGCAAGCGCTGAGAAACTACCACAGCCGACGAATACGCAGTCGAAGTTTCAATGTTGGGGATATGGTACTGCGGCTGAAGCAAAAAAGACCCTTGAAGCTAGAATCCCCATGGGAAGGACCATACATCATCACCGAAGTGATACCAGGAGGAGCCTATCGGCTCAAAAATCCAGCTTCAGGGAAAGACGTCGAGAATCCGTGGAACATCGCGCAATTGCGACGGTTCTATACATAGGACACGATTGTTTTGTCAACGGCCTATAAGGTTGCTTTTACATTATGAATAAAGATCTAATCAGATTGTCTCTCTTTTTTCTTGCTTCAGGCTTCGGCATCCGAACATAACGTTTGGAGCCCCTACCATCGGCTCTAACTCCCATCGGGAGCTCTGGCCCAAAAGCAATATGCTTACACAGTGTCATTAATTAAATACTCTCAGCGAGAGCTAAGATTAATGACACACAAAAACAACCAATCCAAGCCTCGAAAAATACGCGAGCGCTGCAGTCGATGGTTACATTATCACAAGATAAGGCTCAAACCGGTGCACCGGGTGACGAAGCCAAACTCTCGAATAAACTACATATCGACTTCGCAATAACATTGCATAAAATTCAACGAAGTCGTCGAGAAAGCAGGTTGAACTGATCACTCAGCCGCACTCGACAATAAAATATCAATCCAACTAACATAGCGTGCAGCGTACGCAGTAAACAATCTTATGCAGAAACAAGGTTATTATATTTATAATCGGGTTCCTCGGTCCCAGTGGGCCTTCAGTTCCTTTTCAAGGCATGATTCCATCCGAGAAACGACGGTGTAAGCAGGACCTCTAGCAACATCATAGTACTGGCTTAAATCTCTTTCAGTATTTGCTACGGCTCCCAAGTCTAGAGTTGGATGGCACGCCAATATTGAAGCAAAGGCAAGCTCAGCACCAGCCAGAAGCTCTTTCCGCACCAACTGTCGAATCCTCTCAGGGGACTTGAATCGGGTGAACAAGCCAGACAAGGTTCCGGGTGCTTGGTCCAGAGGAAACAAGGTGTTCCAAACCATCGTGAGATGAGCATAGTACTTATCAAAATAGTAATGCGCCTTCATCACCCGGTACTTAAACTTCGCCATAACGACAGCCTTCGGACGATGCAGCCATAAACCATGCGTCGGATGTGCAACATCAGTCATCGCCTCAACCTCTTCATGAATCTTCCTGTCCTCTTCAGCTGCATCCGAAGCTACGACTGGAAAAGGGACGAATGTCAGATAAAAGAACATTCAAGCTATGCCAGAAGTCGGAAGATAGGCTAATACTTACAGCCCAAGCTTTCGGTAGCAACATGAAGACCATCGAGAGCATATTGTTCGACAGCAGTCGCTATCTCTCCCTTTTTCTTCACCAAGGCTGCCATCGCACGAAGAGAAGTAATGTCTTTATTTAGACAAGACACCTGATCACGTAAGCGACGAACAAGGCCTGACTCGTCATTACTCGAAGAATTCGGAGAAAGCTCGGCACGGGAAGAAGATGAAGGAATGCAGCAGTACAGTCCCCAGTTCAGACCAAGCATTAACATAAAAACTCCCATCGGGAGCGTTCAACATGCATTTTACAGACAAAAGGATGTTTGAATTGGCAACAGAGCCGAATTTTAATTAAGCTACTTCAAGCTACGGATGATCTTATTTACAACAAGTCAAATAACAGTTCAAGGATTCGCCGACGATGAGCCAGGGGCAGACTCAGGAACAGGCTCGGCTCGCGCTTCATCCACCAGCTTCAGAAGGCGGTTGGCGCAAGTTATCGCCGATCTTTTGAAAGGCTCAAGGTCGACCAGATGGTTTTCATCATCAACAGGCAGTGCCTTAGAAAACTCCTCCAATTCTGACCCCATCCCATGGCCCATAAGCAATTGAAAAGTAAGAACCGCCCCAATCACGCGGCTACGGCGTTTAAGTACCTCCACGGGCTCGGAAGGATCAACGAGGAAAGCATCCGCCAACTCGTCGAGAGTCTTGTCCTGCTTCATCTTCGGGAAGATCATCGAGTATAGCCTCGACAATGCTCCCTTGGTCTTTTGCAGTAGTCCAAGGACCTGGACATTAGACTCAGCGGCAAGTGACAAGGCATCGACTGTGGAGTCCACTCGAAGCTGATGACGACGGCTGACAGTTATATTGGCGGCCTCTGAAAGAAAGATATATCAGTAACCAATAAAGAATCACCAATTAAAAAGCGGGATACCGTGGGTTTTCACCTAATAAATCCTTGACGGATTCGCGGAGGACACCTTCCTTCTTATCGACTGCAATCGCCGCCGCTCGCCTGGCTTCTTGTTCGTCCTTCATCTGTTGCTTCAGCTTCGACAGCTCTCTCTTCAGCAAGGCATTTTCGTTCTTGACGTCGGAAGCAAACCTGTTGGCTTCTAACACCTGATCAGCCGAGGTCTTGACGCTCTTCCGGAGCTGGGCGTTTTCAGCCTCTAGTCGGGTAAATTGCTCAGCAAAATCTGCCACAGCGTCGACTGTGGCATAAATCGGCTGCGACAAGGAAGAAGGGAGAATTAGTCGATAAAAAGAGAAATTTAGCAAAACAAGGCAACATAAAAACTTACGTGGTCACGAGAAGCCAACGAAGCAGGAGGATCACCGGGAGGAATAACCTTCGACACCGGAATTTTCTCTACAGCCGCCCTGGTAGGAGGCGTTGACTTGGCGGGAGAAGGATCTGACTCCTTAGCCGATGCTGCTCTCTCAGAGACTAACTTGGCCCTCTTCGCGAGAGGAACATCGTCATCATCAGAGCTACTTAAGTAAAGTGCACAGTTAGCATGCAGGATGACAAGAAATAAATCAAGAAAAAAGAGTATAGATGCTCACAGCTCCAGATCATCTTCATCCGCGAAGAAACTTGTTTTAACAGGGAGAAGGCGGAGGAGTTTCAACGGCATCATTATCTTGGTCGCTAGGACTAGATTCAGCCGTCGTGATGAAATCATCATCTATCTGCAAGCGGCGCTTGCTCCTGGTAAAAGCGGCATCTTCGGCAGTGTCGCCCTCTTGAACATCGCTGTCCTCAAGGACCTGCTGGGCGCCTTCAGTTCCGTCAGAATCATCATCATCATCCTCCGGTTCCACACCACTTTCTGGTGGAGGAGGATAGCATCGGACGACGACTGGGGCCTATCAAAAAGAGTAAAGAAAATTGTAAAATACGGCGAAGCAAAAAGAATGAAAGCATGCGAGGGGCAGTAAGATTACCTCGGACGGGAGGTGGTCGAAATCGTAGGGAGGACGAGACGATGTCAGGACGATGGTGTCCTTCGTACTGAGGCATGTTAGGCGACGAACCTCGTCCCGAAGCTCATCTGCCGATAGGTCGGCAGAGTTGATCCTTGACTTGTCGCCTTTGCCAGTATAAAGCCATAACTGGTGAGGGCGGGACATCAGCGGCTGCACTCGACGTTGTAGGAACACTGAAACTACTTCAGTGCCGCACATCGTCAGACCTCCTGTATTCTTCAAGGTGACTATTTGCTCAAACAGTTCATCGGCTGTCGCCTTTTCTTCGGGAGAAAGGGCGTTTTGCCAAGACTTCTTCTTCTGAGCCACCAAGACATCATCAAAGGGGGGGAGATTTGAACGCCGCCCAGAAACGGCGGAATCTCGCAGGTAGAACCACTTGTTGCGCCAGCCTTGGACGGATTCCTTCATTGGGTAGTCGAAGTAGTCGACCTCCTTCCTGACGACGAAGCCGACGCCACCAACGACAGGGGGGCCATTGCTGTCGTTGTGACGCTTCACATAGAAGATCTTCCTCCAAAGGCCCCAGTGAGGCTCAATGCCGAGGAAGGCCTCGCAGACGGTAATAAAAATGGAAAGGTGGAGGATGGAATTTGGGGTCAGCCTGCCGAGCTGAATCCCATAGAAGAAAAGGAGGGAGCGAAGAAACTCGTGAGCCGGAAGAGAAAGGCCACGAAACAGGAAAGCAGCAAACATGACGGTGAAGCCCTTTGGGGGCTTAGGGCGAGTAACCGAACCTGGAAGACGAATGTCTTCCTCAGATGCGGAGATGAAGCCGAGAGCGCGAAGCTTGTTGATGTCACGGTTGGAAATGGCGGAGGCGCTCCAATCACGGCTAACTTTGACCGCCTCCGAGGTACTGCCGCTCTTCTTCTTGCCCATGGTGAACGGAGCTTCTGGTGAAGAGGCAGAGGAACAGGGAGGCTTGAGGGAGAAGATGAGCAGTAAACGGGGTAAAAGATAAAAAGAGAGGAGGCCCCCTATTTATCCCGTAAGAATTTGTGCCCAATCGTGGCCATAACTCCACAAAGCGTCGTGGGGGTGGGGCAGATCTGACTGTACACGTGGCGCTTGAAGAAGGAGTGGAACCGGCGGCCCATTATTCCCACGTCGTGCGAAAATCGAGGAGACGCCTCGATCGCCACGCGTGCATTGGTCAAGCCCTAAAAACTGCCCGCGCAGAGCTAGGGTGGGCCCGTCAGGTCAAGTCTTGTCAATCAGCCCACAGCAGTTACACGTCAACAGTGACGTCATAAAAAAAACTTGAAGCATTCGAAGGAAAAAAGAAAAGCTATCGGATGAAGGACTTGAGTCTACGCCCGGCTGCAGACATCCGTACCTAGACTCGGGGCTACTCCCATCGGGAGCGCCGACGCGCACCCGATAAAATGAAGACTCGACAGAATGAGCGAGTCGAAGGAAGAAGGTTTGAGTCGCACTCGGTTGCAAGCGCTCGCACCCAGACACTCGGGGGCTATTACTCCCATCGGGAGCGCGTGATGCACACCCGATAGAAGTTTTTGCACTCCAGGATCATGCCCGGGGACTTGATTCTGTGTAGGGTAACGTTGTTTTGCCATCGGCAGTTAACCAAACAACAGTTGGGCACGTTACTCATTATCCTTTGCATAAAGAAAATATATCGGATGACCTATGAAAATCTGTGGAAAACATCGGCAGAGGAAAATATTCGAGTGGTACAACTTGAGTCTACGCACGGATTGTGAGCATCCGTACCTAGACTCGGGGGCTACTCCCATCGGGAGCGCTGACGCGCACCCGATAAAATGAAGACAGAGCAGATTCAAGATGAACAAGGACAATGAAGGAGAAGAACATCGGAGAAGACATACTTTAGTCTCTACCCGAACTATCTTCGGCTAGACACTCGGGGGCTACTGACGTGGGCACTACCCTTCGGGTAACCCACATTACCCTATCCTGTATTGACTAATTGGAGGCCCATGAAGACACATGAAGGCGAGATGGGCCACTAGGACGGCGCACCAGAAGGTTCCTTGACGGGCAAGACAAGGAAGCGATCGAACAAGGAAAGATCGGATCTAAAATTACTGTAAACCTAGTCGTACTCGGTGAGACCTCTTGAGACCTAGCCTCCTATATAAAGGCCAGGAGAGGGGCTGCCGAGGGACACAATCAATCTTAGCAATCTTAGCCAGCAAAAGCTTAGAGCTAGGTCACCTTAGCAATAGCCATCTCGACGAGATCTCAGCCGAACTATTCGGCACCCCATTGTAACCCATTATCATCATAATCAAGAACGAGACAGGCAGGACGTGAGGGTTTTACCTCATCGAGGGCCCCGAAACTGGGTAAATCGCTCTCCCCGCTTGTCTGTGAACCGATGTCTCGTGTCAGCTTGCAGGATTCCATCAACCCTAAGCCCCTATCGGAGGGCATTGGAGAGGAGTACCCTCGACAATACATGTGATAGAAACAATCATGCATCTTCCTTGTAAGCACAAACAATTTTAACTTCAGAATACTAAACTCATTAGCTAACAAGAAAGAAAGATAAAGAAATAATATATCTACATGTATTTCCCTCTTTTGTACTTAAGCCTCAAAGTATTGTTGTTGTTGACCAATGCTAAGTTTGCCAAAACCGAATTGATTTACTTGATGCTCCCAAAGTGATACCAATACTAACAACAAGATCAATCATATAACATAAATTGCAAACTAAAATAAGGTGTGCAAAACGTAAATGATAAAACTTCTCATTAATATTCCATAACGATAACTCACACCAAGGGATACGTAGATAACCAACTAAAAGAGAGATACTTCCACACTGCAAACCATCTTATATGATAACTTCCCTACTCATGATATGACACTACTTGACAGTAAAAAGGTAAAAGATAGTGATGATGTGATACCGCGGCACTCCCCCCAAGCTTGGAACAAACCAAAGGGGGTGCCAATACCAATGATGAATTACTCCTTCGGTGGTGGTGGTGGATTCTTCCCGTCATCAAACTTCCAAGGAAGAGGCTCTCCATCAACAAACGACGTCTTGGTCTCAGGAATCCTGAAACTAGCAGCATAGCTTATGTGTTTAAACCTGTTTTCATACTCACAGTTTTGATTCTGAACATCATAAAGTTGCGCTTGGAGTTTGTTGGTAGTGTTGTGAAGCGAGAGGATATCGTCCCACAGCTTTGTAGTCTCCTTCTTGTGTTCATCAATAAGTTCGGACACAATCTTGTGGAAGATGTCCACTTCACGTTCAGCCATCTTCTTGTAGGTGAAGACCTCTTGTTCTAGCTTCTCCATCCTGTCCTCCAAGCTTCCTTCTCCTTTAGGGCCCCGGACATCTTCTATCTGCAACTCTCCATCTACGAGCAGCAATTTCTTGGGATGCATCTTCAACTCGTTCATATACGGGTTGACGACATTCTCAAAGAAGCTGTCCTTCGGAGTTCCCGACGAAGACATGGTGGCTCTAGATCTGAAAACAATATCTGGCAGAAAACAGCTCGAAACAAAACACGATGAGAAGACGATACACGGACCTCGGGGGATCCGGGGGATTATATAACAAAAAAATTCACGACAAAAGGAAAGTACCAGGTCGAACCCGAGTGGGAGAGGGACTCCGAGGAGCCGTCCCCATATGGCGGCGTGGCCAGGGTGGGGCCCGCGCCACCACGTGGGGACGCGCCCTCGTGCGTCTCCTCCGCTCCGATTCGATCTCATAATTTTTCATATTTTCTAAAAATAGCAAAAAAAAATTTCGGAAAGTTAAATGCGGACTTTTTACTACCAAAACTGTTACCTATTCGAAGTCGAACTCTGCAGAACTATCAATTTGATCTTGGATGAAAGTTTTCGGAGTCACCACTCGAATAACATCAACATCTTCATTATAAGAATCTCCAGAAATATAATGCTTGAGTCTTTGTCCATTCACCACTTGTGTGGCATCACCTTTCAGCGAAGCAATTTTTATTGCCCCTGAACAATACACCTCCACAATGACATATGGTCCTTCCCATTTTGAGAGTAATTTCCCTGCAAAAAATCTGAGACGAGACCGATACAATAGGACTTTATCTCCAACATTAAATTCTCTTTTAATAATTCTTCTATCGTGTCATTTCTTAACTTTCTCCTTAAAAAGTTTAGCATTTTCATAAGCTTCTTCTCCACTCATCTAGAGAACTCAATTGTAGCAACCTTTTCTTACCGGCAAGTTTAAAATCTTTATTAAGTTCTCTTACAGCCCAATAAGCTTTGTGCTCTAGCTCTAGGTAAATGACAAGCTTTTCCATAAATCATTTTATAACGAGACATACCCATAGGATTTTTATAAGCAGTTCTATAAGCCCACAACGCTTCCTTCAACTTACTAGCCCAATTTTTTCTAGATTTATTAACAGTCTTTTGCAAGATAGATTTAATTTCTCTATTTGATATATCTACTTGCCCACTAGTTTGAGGATGATAAGCGGAAGCAATCCTATGATTAATACCATATTTAGCAAGAGTTTTTCTAAAACCACCATGAATAAAATGAGAACCTCCATCAGTCATAAGATATCTAGGTACTCCAAACCTAGGAAAAATAACATCTAAAAGCATTCTTAAAGAGGTCTCACCATCAACACTTTTTGTGGGTATGGCTTCCACCCATTTAGTAACATAATCAACAGCAACAAGTATATGAGTGTTACCTTCGAAGAAGGGAAAGGACCCATGAAGTCAAATCCCCAACAATCAAATGGTTCAATAACAAGAGTATAAGTCATAGGCATTTCATTGCGTCTAGAGATATTACCAACTCTTTGACATTCATCACAAGATAAAATAAACTTTCTTGCATCAGAGTTGGCCAATAAAAACCTGACTGTAGAACCTTTTGTGCGGTTCTATCTCCGGCGTGATGTCCTCCATAAACACTACCATGACACTTACTCAATATCTCTTGTTGTTCATATTCGGGGACACATCTTCGCATAATACCATCCACTCCTTTATATAAGTGTGGGTCATCCCAAAAATAATGCCTCAAGTCATAAAAGAATTTCCTCCTTTGCTGAGCTGAAAAGGTTGGAGGCAAGTACTTGGAAACAATAAAGTTAGCATAATCAGCATACCAATGACTATCTCGCGAGCTCACCTTTATTACAGCCAATTTTTCATTTGGAAAACTATCATTAACAGGAACATGATCATAAACAATATTTTCCAATCTAGACAAATTATCAGCAACAGGATTATCAGCACCTTTCCTATCTACAATATGTAAATCAAATTCTTGCAAGAGAAGCACCCATCTAATAAGCCTTGGCTTAGCATCTTTCTTTTCCATAAGGTACCTAATTGCAGCATGATCAATATGAATTGTGACTTTTGAATCAAAAATATAAGGTCTAAACTTGTCACAAGCAAAAACTACACCTAATAATTCTTTTTCAGTTGTAGCATAATTTCTTTGAGCAGCATCAAGAGTTTTACTAGCATAATGAATAACATTCAATTTTTTATCTACTCGCTGTCCAAGAACAGCACCTACAGCAAAATCACTAGCATCACACATAATTTCAAAAGGTAAATTCCAATCGGGAGGTTCAACCACGGGAGCAGCTTGTTAAGGATTTCTTTAGAGTTTCAAAAGCTTCCTTACAATCATCATCAAAAACAAAAGGTACATCTTTTTTAAGAAGATTAGTAAGAGGCTTTGAAATTTTAGAGAAATCTTTAATAAATCTCCTATAAAACCAGCATGACCAAGAATACTACGAATACCTTTAACATCCCTAGGATAAGGCATCTTCTCAATTGTTTCAACTTTAGCTCTATCAACTTCAATACCTCTCTCAGAAATTTTATGTCCCAATACAATTCCTTCATTAACCATAAAGTGACATTTCTCCCAATTAAGAACAAGGTTAGTTTCTTCACATCTCTGCATAACTTTATCAAGGTTTCGCCAACAATTATCAAAAGAATTCCCATAGACAGAAAAATCATCCATGAATACCTCTACAATATTTTCACAAAAGCCATGAAAAATAGCAGACATGCATCTTTGAAAAGTAGCAGGAGCATTACATAAACCAAAAGGCATACGCCTATAAGCATAAGTTCCATAGGGACAAGTGAAGGTGGTTTTCTCTTGATCTTTAGCTGTAACAGCAATTTGTGAAAACCCAGAATAACCATCAAGAAAACAGAAATGAGTATTTTTAGATAACCTTTCTATCATTTGATCAATAAAAGGTAAAGGGTAATGATCTTTCTTAGTAACTTTATTAACTTTTCAAAAATCAATGCACATTCTGTACCCTACAACTACTCTTTGAAGGATGAGCTCATCATTATCATTAGGTACAACAGTTATTCCTCCTTTCTTAGGAACACAATGCACAGGACTAACCCATCTACTATCAGCAATAGGATATATAATACCGGCTTCAAGAAGTTTCAATACCTCATTCCTTACCACATCCTTCATCTTAGGAATTAGACGACGCTGATGTTCAACAACAGGCGTTGCATCATCTTCCATGTTGATGGCATGTTGGCAAATGGAGGGAGAAATCCCCTTCAAGTCATCAAGAGTGTAGCCAATAGCTCCTAGGTGTTTCTTCAATATTTCCAATAATCTTTCTTCCTCAAAATCTGAAAGCTTAGCACCAATAATAACAGGATATGTTTTCTTATCATCAATATAAGCATACTTAAGATTATCAGGCAACGGTTTCAAATCAAAAACAGGATCTTCCTTTGGCGGTGGTGTTGTACCTAGATCTTCAACCGGTAAATCATGTTTAAGAATAGGTTGACGAAGGAAAATTTCATCAAGCTCATTCCTTTCTTCCCTAAAGACTTCACTCTCATGATCCTCCAAATGTTGTTGCAAAGGATTATTAGGAGCAAGAGCAAGAGATGCAAGTTGTTCAACTCTAAAATCATCATTAGGCAATTCAGCTTCATAAGGAACTTTGGCAAATTTAGAGAAATTAAACTCATAAGATTCACCAGCAAATTTAGTCACAATTTTCTCTTTCTTGCAATCTATAATAGCTCCACAAGTATTTAGAAAAGGTCTACCAAAAATGATAGGACAAGTCTTACTAGTAGCAGAACCAAGTACCAAAAAGTCAGCAGGATATTTAATCTTACCACATAGAACTTCCACATCTCGAACAATACCAATAGGAGAGATAGTTTCTTTATTAGCTAGCCGAATAACCACATCAATATCTTCAAGTTCACAAGAAGCAATTTCATGCATGATTTCCCTGTAAAGCTCATAAGGAATGGCACTAGTACTTGCACCAATATCGCATAAACCATAATAACAATGATCACCAATTCTAACAGAGAGCATAGGAACACTGGCTTTCCTAGACTTACTAGGATGTGCAACAATATTTGAAGCATCTTCACAGAAAATGATGTGACCATCTTCTACATTTTCAGTCACAAGGTCTTTAACTATTGCAACATCATGTTCAACATTTATTTGCTCCTCAGGTTCTATAGGTTTCTTTGCACTTTTGTTAACCACACTAGTTATAACAGAATACTCCTTCATTTTAGCAGGAAAATGAATTTTTTCAATATAAGCTTCAGGAAGAATTTGATCAACAGTTTTAACTTCAATACATTTACCTATAGGTGAATCAGTTTTATCTTTGTAAGGTTCATGATACTTATTAAAACTCTTCCTAGGCAATTCAAAATGAGAGGCAAAAGCTTTATAAAAATTTGCAACAACTTGAGAGTCAAGACCATAAGTAGCACTCATATTTCGAAATTTATCAGTATCCATAAAATTTTCAATGCATTCATAATCATAATTTATACCTGACTCTCTACCTTTGTCGTTCTCCCATCCTTCAGTATTCTCCTGAATCCGATCAAGAAGGTCCCATTTAAACTCTTCTTTGTTGCGTGTGAATGATCCAGAACAAGCAGTATCCAGCAAGGTTTTATCTTGAAAAGAAAGTCTTGCATAGAAATTATCAATGATGATATTACCAGGAAGCTCATGAATGGGGCATTTGAGCATTAAAGACTTCAATCTCCCCCATGCTTGGGCAATACTCTCGCCATCATGAGGCCAGAAATTATATATGCGGTTTCGGTCTTTGTGAATTTCACTTGGAGGATAGAATTTAGAATAAAATAGAGGCACAATATCCTTCCAATCAAGAGAATTCCCATTTTTCAGCAATTTATACCAATGCGCCGCTTTACCAGACAGCGATATAGAGAATAGTTTCTTCCTAACTTCATCCATAGAAATACCTGCACACTTGAATAACCCGCATAATTCATGTAAAAACAGTTTATGATCTCCAGGATGGACAGTTCCATCCCCTTCATAGCGGTTATCCACAACGCATTCAATAATTTTCATAGGTATTTTATATGGAATCTATTTCTCACCTGGCACCTCATCCACTACCTTTGCAGTAGTAGTAGCTTTTCCAAATAGGAATTCAAGAGAAGATCTCTCCATAATGAATTATAGCAGCAGGCGGAAATAAAAACAGCACGTTGATACGTCTCAAACGTATCTATAATTTCTTATGTTCCATGCTAGTTTTATGAAAATACTCACATGTTTTATATAGACTTTATATTATTTTGATGCATTTTCCGGTACTAACCTATTAACAAGATGCCGAAGCGCTAGTTCCTGTTTTCTGCTATTTTTGGTTTCAGAAATCCTACACAGGAAATATTCTCGGAATTGGACGAAACAAAAGCCCACGGTCTTATTTTCCACGAAGCCTTCCAGAACACCGAAGAGGAGACGAAGAGGGGCCACGAGGCGGCCACACCATAGGGGGCGCGGCCCCACCCCTGGCCGCGCCGCCATATGGGGTGGTCCCCTCGAGCGTCCCCCGACTCTGCCCCTTCGCCTATACAATCCTTCCGTCGCGAAAACCCTAGTACCGAGAGCCACGATACGAGAAAAGTTACTGAGACGTCGCCGCCATCAACCCATCTCGGGGGGTTCTGAAGATCGCCTCCGGCACCCTGCCGGAGAGGGGAATCATCACCGGAGGGCTCTACATCACCATGCCCGCCTCCGGACTGATGCGTGAGTAGTTCATCCTTGGACTATGGGTCCATAGAAGTAGCTAGATGGTTGTCTTCTCCTCTTGTGCTATCATGTTTAGATCTTGTGAGCTGCCTATCATGATCAAGATCATCTTATTGTAATGCTACATGTTGTGTTTGTTGGGATCCGATAAATATGGAATACTATGTCAAGTTGATTATCGATCTATCATATATGTGTTGTTTATGATCTTGCATGCTCTCCGTTGCTAGTAGAGGCTCTGGCCAAGTTGATACTTGTGACTCCAAGAGGGGGTATTTATGCTCGATAGTGGGTTCATGTCTCCATTGAATCTGGGGGAGTGACAGCAACCCCTAAGGTTACGGATGTGATGTTGCCACTAGGGATAAAACATCAATGCTTTGTCTAAGGATATTTGTATTGTTTACATTACGCACAGTACTTAATGCAATTGTCTGTTGTTTGCAACTTAATACTGGAAGGGGTGCGGATGCTAACCCGAAGGTGGACTTTTTACGCATAGATGCATGCTGGATAGCGGTCTATGTTCTTTGTCGTAATGCCCTAAGTAAATCTCATAGTAGTCATCATGATATGTATGTGCATTGTTATGCCCTCTCTATTTGTCAATTGCCCAACTGTAATTTGTTCACCCAACATGTTATTTATCTTATTGGAAAGACACCACTAGTGAACTGTGGACCCCGGTCCATTCTTTTACATCTGAAATACAACCTACTGCAATCATTGTTCTCTGTTGTTCTATGCAAACAAATATCATTCTCCACACCATACGTTTAATCCTTTGTTTACATCAAGGCGGTGAGATTGACAACCTCACCGTTAAGTTGGGGCAAAGTATTTTGATTGTGTTGTGCAGGTTCCACGTTGGCGCCGGAATCCCTGGTGTTGCGCCGCACTACACTCCTTCACCAACAACCTTCACGTGGCCTTCATCTCCTACTGGTTCGATAAACCTTGGTTTCTTACTGAGGGAAAACTTGCTGCTGTGCGCATCACACCTTCCTCTTGGGGTTTCCAACGGACGTGTGCATCACGCGCCATCACACGTCCAGTAAAAGTTTTCCTTACCAATTCCACTTACCAATAGCGCTTCACTCCCCGGCAACGGTGCCAGAAAATAGTCTTGATGACCCACAAGTATAGGGGGTGTATCGTAGTACTTTCGATAAATAAGAGTGTCGAACCCAACAAGGAGCAGAAGGTGTTGACAACAGTTTCGATGAAGGATTCACTGTAAATGCTCACAGACAAGTTTTCAGGGGGTTTTGATATAGCAGATAAATAAAATACAAGTAAGTAAAATGCGAGAATAATAATTGCAGCAAGTGGCCCAATCCTTTTTAGCACAAAGGACAAGCCGGTTTGTTTACTTATGATGACCAAACGTTCTTGAGAATACACGGGAATTTAGTCTAGTGCTTTCGTTTCATATAGTTGATTAATCTTCATTGTTTTGATAAGTGTTGTGTGGGTGAACCTATGCTAATGCACCGCCCTTCCTAGGACTAATACATACTTGTGATTAAACCCCTTGCAAACATCCGCAAATACAAGAAAGTAATTAAGATAAATCTAACCACAGCCTTAAACTCTGAGATCCTGCTATCCCTCATGCATCGATATACCAACGGGGGTTTAGGTTGTTGTCACTCCGGCAACCCCACAATTAGCAAACGAATACAAGATGCATTCCCCTAGGCCCATAAAGGTGAAGTATCATGTAGTCGACGTTCATATGACACCACTAGAAGAATAACACCACAACTTAAATATCAAACCATTAAATATTACTCAACATAGTTCACTACTAACATTTAGACTTCACCCATGTCCTCAAGAACTAAACGAACTACTCACAAGACATCATATGGAACATGATCAGAGGTGATATGATGATGGATAACAATCTGAACATAAACCTTAATTCAACGGTTTCACTCAATAGCATCAATAACAAGGAGTAATCAACACCGGGAGAGTTTCCCTATGAAATAATCAAGATTCAACCCTACATGTTACAGCGGAGACGAGGTGCAGCGGTGGAGATGACGGTGTCGGTGGTGGAGATGATGATGATGATCCCAATGAAGTCCAGCTCGATGACGGTGACGATGGCGACGATTTCCCCCTCCGGGAGGGAGTTTCCCCGGCAGATTTCTGCCTGCCGGAGAGCTCTTTTCTCTCCGGTGTTTTCCGCCCCGCAGAGGTGGCTATGACTATCCTCGATGTTCTATCGCACCTTAGGGTTTCTGCGAGATGAAGTACGTGAAAGGGCGATGGCCGAGGGGGGTCGTGGGCCCCCATCCCCACATGGCGGCGCGCCAGCCCTGGTGACCGCGCCGGCCTATGGGGAGGGCCCATGGCGGCCCGGCCTCCCCTTTTGGCTGGCTCCGTCATCTGAGAAAATAGGAGCTTCGGTATATTTTCCGTCAATTGTTGATCTTCAGAAATATTGTATCCTGACGGTGCTTTTTCCAGCAGAATTCTGACTCCAGTGAGTAATTCTCCAATAATCATGAAACATGCAAAATAGGTGAAATAACATAAGTATCATCTCTAAATATGAAATATATCAATGAATAACAGTAAATTATGATATAAAATAGTGATGCAAAATGGACGTATCAGCAGCCACCAGGTCCAGGCCTGCCTGGTCCAGATCTGGCCCGCAAGCCAGTCGTGGTTGCCGGCGCCGCCGCACTGCCGCCTGGCACCTGCATCCACCCAGCACCCGCATGTGGCATCACTTCGCGACCGCCAATTCCTCCGTCCGCCAGCACGCGCGTCCTTCGTTGAAGCACCAGCATCTCCCACCGTGGCCCGCACCGCGTGGAGCCGCCGCCCCGATGCTGCCGACAGATCTAGGCCCGCCTAGCCCAGATCCAGCCCGCTGCGCGCTCTGCAAATCCAGCCGCGAGGACGCCCATGACTCTGGTCGGCGAGCCGCCTGCCCACCACCAGCACCACCTCAGCTCCCCGAGCCGCACGCCCGATGGCCAGCGCTGGCCACCACCGGCGCCCGACCGCCGGGGAAGAACACCTCCAGAGCTACGCCACCGCCGTCGACTCCCGCTAGGAAGAAGTCACCGCCGCCGAGCCCCGCCGCCTCCAGCACGAGGAACCGCCTCGCCGCGGCACGCCAGCCCACCGCGCGAGGAGACGCCGGTTCGTCGCCTTGGTCCGCCTACGTCAGGATGGGAACGCCCCGCACCTCCATCTCATGACCAAGGACGGGAGATCCGCCGCCGCCAGCACCGCACGGGTTTTGCCCGGCGGCTAGCGCCGACGCGGCGGAGGAAAGGGGCTAGGGGGCTTGGGGCTAGGGTTTGTGAGGTCCCGCCCGTCGCCTGCGGGGGCGACAGGACGGGGACGTTTTTCCGGAAGATTTTCCAATAATGGCCATCGGTCGATTTGGTACTTACGGCATGTTTTTTGCTGGCTGCAGATTATATTCGTCACCATTAGCAGACACAATCATAAACTCATTTGCACGCTCGTACCCAGAAGGAATATTGATCTGGAAACCGCAGTGTAAACCAAAGCATGATTACAGAACACAAATAATTAGCTAAATAGTAAACAAACATTGTTAATAGATAGTGCTGCGGGAGGGTTTTTAAAACACATCAGTTCTCACAACTAGGGAACTTATATTACTTCCCATCAAACCTATCTTATATAATAACACATCCCTATGTACGAACCAGATTTGTTTCAAAATAATTAATTACTGGTGACGCCTAGATACCACCGGTTTTCCTTCAGCCCACTTCAGTGAAATGAACATGCTACTCAGGTGCTGAAGGAACTAACAGAATCCATTGGAAATTTATACTACCTCCGTTTCAAATTGTAAGACGATAGAGGAAGTATTTAGATCCACTTTCTGGAAACAAATATACTACTAAAGAGTAGGGACATGCAGCAGTTGCTTGCTGGAAGTTCTTCATGAATGGTACAAATTGTGCGACGCTGTTCTACAGTACAAGAATCGCAGTCAAACATTCACATGTCTTGACTTGCACCAAAACAACAGAAGTACCGAGGTTTCGGCCTTTGGGGAGTTATAAGGATATGTAGAGAGGTCAAATATATAAATATTGAACCATACGTAAAAATTACTCCACGTCGCACCAGATTTGAAGCTGGTTCAGCCTGTCTGCTGGATTATTCATTGCACATTGTGGTGCAGTTTTGCCATACTTGATTTGCTTTCAACATGTCATTATTTTACAAATGCATGGTCCACAGTGGATCTATCATAGTGGGATACATCATAGGACCCATCATCAGAGTGATTTTGGATAAGCCATCCTACACACTTGCTATTGTACAGGCCTTCCACTTTACGTGCTGGCCAATATAATGTTAGCTTTTTATACAAATTTAATGCAGATAAACTATATGAGCATACTGGCTCGATACACATAAGCTCTCCACAGCAGGTTTGTATGTTTATTCCAATTGTGTTTTAATATCACTGATCCTCAACAACAGTTAACTGGAACTTTATCTTTGAAAGTTCCCTCACGATATATCACTCTTCTGCAAGGCTAGTAACAACACATTCTATACAAACTATGAGGGTCATAAGTTAAAGCCAGTATAAAGTTTAAAGTAGCAACATGTAATAACACTTAGGATCACCACGCAGGTGGCTTTGGACCTGACATTAGCCTATGTTGATTTAGCATTCCACGGTTCCTATTTTCTGAACTAATTTGATTTGTAGGTATACTGTTCCTGTTCTGAATTTAGGAATATGCTGACCTCTGATTCACATGTAAACTGGTGCGTTTCAGCTGTTTTAGATACACGTAGAACCAACAAAAAATTAGAACAAAAAGACACAGGTAAGAAAAGGCTACAGTGAAAATGGAAGAGCATGTTAACAATTTCAGTACTAACCGCAGGTAATTTTTGCTTGATTGTTAGCATAAAGCTTGACAACATCACCCTACAATAGGAAACAAGAAGGTTTCAAAACAAAACCAAACATTTTAACAATCAAAGTAATAGTACCAACTAGCAAATCATTTCCCAGAGAGAAATTTAACGATGTAGCAGATCTCATCCATATAACATTACACTAACATCGTAGAATGTTGATTTCAATATTTCATCATTTGAAGAAAAATCTTATATAAGAAAAAACACAGGTTGGATTTTGTCTCAAACTGACTGGACTGTCTGGACATTCTGAATCTCTACAAATATGTACGAAAATAAAGAAGAGTGTTTATATTATTTAATGGAAAATATATAGTTATCTAGTATCCGATATAAGATCTAAGATATCAGAAAAGGGAAATGATAATTAATCATTAAAAAACCTATGGTGTGCCATTTCAAAAGGAATACAAAAATACATAGCCCCAGGATTCCCCAAAGTGTTAGAAAAATACAGCAGTATACCATAAAGGTCAGCACATGGAAAACTTATTACCTTTTTTCTGTAGTCTAGGGGTTGGACTTCAACGACTAGTAAAGTGTCCACATCATCGGCAGTAACCAAATAGTTAGGTTGCCATGCTCCTATGCCAATAATAAATTAACCCGGACTTAGTTGTGACATCATGATATGAGTAACAACGGCACAAACCTTAAACTCATTTATTATGCATCACACACAAAAAAATAGTACCTTCTTTGAATATTACAGAGCCATCTTCTAAATGCCGCACCCACTGAACATGCAAAAAGAATTGCAAACTGAAAATCTGAACTAAACAGATATACTGTGGTAGAAAAGTATTTTTTTAATATGTATCTACAAGAACTATCAAGCACACCTTAAAATGACAGCTTGTTGTTCCATCAATGGAGTATCCACATGCTTGTAGTTCTCGCCCAGGAAAAGCTTCACCCGTAATTCGAAGACCTTGTATGCCTGGCAATGGATCATCCTCTGCAGCTGCATATTCACAAAATGGCCTCTACTTTGAGATTAAATTAAATGTAAAAAAATATGATTGTAGGAACTTAACCCCATATTAACTACCGTCAGAGAAAGGGGAACCAGGCTCCTCGGGAACAGTAGGAAGATAGGGATATGAAGGATTTGCTTCCTCGAGGGCAGATACTGATTTAGGTGAGTCTCCAGGACCCCATTGAGCAGAAGTTTCTCGCACATGTTGGGCTTCAACTCCCACAGAACCATCCAATACATCGCTTCTAGTAAGGCCCTTGAATGGTGGGTTTTGGCTCCGGGTATCGAAATCAAATTAGACAGTATGAGAATCATGTTGAGATGCTTGAGTAGAAATGTCGTTCCTAAATTGGTTGCTGCAAACATGAAGTCATAGTAATGTTTAGTACTCTAGTTATGCCTAAATAAGTAAATATAATATGAACACTTACAGACTAACAGACATAGTTTGCTAATCCGATTCCATGGCAACAGTTTAAGTATACCAAAATAATGAAACGGTGATAGAAATGAGAAAGCAAAATGTGCAACATTCATGAAGTTAACGTTTATAAGTTATCCAAGAAATTGAAACAATTACGAGATGGCCCTTCCAAACTAGAGTATCTTAAAAAAAGGGTTCTTTTGTGGTACCCTCAAATGAATGACAACCATTAATTTTCGTCCATCTGATGGTTCAAATAGTATCATACCACAGCCCAAAACTTGAGAGGTATGTTACATACCTGTGGGAATTTTCGCACATCAGTAAAAAAAAGTAGGCGGGCCGGCCCAATAGACGGGCCCAACTGAGTAGACTGGTTTAGCCCCATGATCTGCCGTCCACACCGCGTGGGAATTCCTCGTTTCCTCCTCAGCGTTGCTGCGAGAGGTTCCGCCGCCGCCGCCCTCTGCATTACCCAACTCCGGCATCACCATCCCAGATGGAGAGGAACACGACGTGGCGCAGCGACTCCTCGGCCGTCTTCCCCACCTTCTCGGCCGCCTTCCTCACCATCGCCGGTGAGGATCTCGGTCTCCCCGTCCCCATCCCCAACTCCACTGTCTGCGTCGCGGCCGGCGTCCCGGTTGTCCTCGCCATGGACGAGGCCGACTGCTTCTGCGTCCTGTCCTTGACGGACTTGGCGCTGGCGGCGCCCTCCGACACGGCATGCGCCGCCCGCGAGCCAACCCTGCTGATGTACTTCCTACCCCCGTCCGAGCTCCCTTTTGTTAGTTTGAGTAATTGACATATTGTATTCTCGTTACATTCTTGGTTTTAGCTCTTCATACATTTTGAAGGCACAAGTTTATGAAATTAGCATATGTGCAAGATCAGAACCCTTATTGGATAGAAGTTAGTGCGACCATACAATGGGGTTCGATAATGAATGTAATCTGAATATACAATCTCTTCCTGGTGAATATTTTTGCCCTGTTTGCCGGACACTCATATACTTCAACGAGGCTTTGCAAACTCAGTGCACACATTTCTACTGTAAATCTTGCTTGACTTATGTAGCAGCAATAACGCAAGCCTGCCCTTATGATGGCTACTTGGTGACAGAAGCCGATTCCAAGGTATTTGATTGCTTCTTAATGCAATGATTTGTGCTTAATAAGTGAAGTTAAGTATATTTGGAATTAGTACCCTCATTGTTACAACCTGCTTTCCAATATGCAACCTCTGGTTGATTCAAATAAATTGCTTGATGAGACAATTCGTAAAGTTGCAGTACAATGTTTGTATAACAAGAGTGGTTACCAGTGGCAAGGAAATCTATCTGAATCCATCATACATGGTACTGCTTCTGCCTATGGGAACTCCCCTGTTGTTTGTAACCACTGTGGTACTTAGATTGTACATCGTCAAGTGCAAGACCATGCTCAGCTTTGTCCTGTAAGTCCAACATGTCTTAAGTGATTTGCTCTATCAGGCTAGAACCATAACTCTGTGCATTAATCCTTTTGTACCTTTGCATGTATTTTTAGAGTGTACCGCCTTTTTAGTGTGTCATTTACACATGTTCAAAACCTGTCTAGGAACATGCATCAGTACTGCATTGTATATACTCCTATCCCAGCCGCATAATACTGTAAATCCATAGTGCATAGTGCACTAGAGTGGCATGCTTTGTATTTGTCAGTTAATGCTGCTACTCTGCTAGTTGTATGTTTAAGTTCAGTTTCTTCATCAGTTAGCAGAGCTGCCAAGTGGACAATTATGAGGTGCTCCATATCATGGTGAGGCGGCAACGTGCTGCGGGGAGGCCGGCTACGAGCTGCACGCGGCTGGCAATGATCTTCTGGAGGGCGACAACGAGCTGCGGGGCGACGCTGGGAAGGATGGAGTTCCACACCAAGCTGAGCATCGAGGGTCTTCCAGAGGAGGCATGATTGGAATTTGCTATGCTTCTCTCCAATGTTTACTTCATTTTATAATGTTTCGGACTAGCTATTTTTTTATCAAGTTTGGTACTACTAGTGTTTACTTCTGTTTGATTGAGAAATCTTGCAACTAAGTTAGTTATCTTTGATTCAGAGTACTCTTTATCTTACTTTGAAAATAGTTCAATTGCACACCGAAACTCCTCATGACTTGGCTCTGGTGTGTGGTTTTTGCTGGAATGGCACATGCAAGCAACTCAATTCTGAGTTGCGCACACATCCAAAATAAATTGTTGCTACCTGAATCTTCATTCTGCCCAATTACAGATAATACAAAATACAAGCTTCCAGCCGGTCAGAAAAGTCGTTTATCTTCATGTGTCCGCATATTTAATATAGCCATCATATAGGTGAAGTTTCAGAACTAGCCATTGTTGTACATAAACCTGTTAGTTGTATGCTAAAATGGATTGCATGCAAACGAAACACTTTGGCACCATGTAATATGGTGCACGTCAGCTGCGCTAGCCCTAACGGGTCAAAATAGACCAAAGACATGAAGCAATCACACTCTAGACTACAAACACAAGCTCGTGGCAGGCCTCCAGCAGATCGTCAGTGACCTCCGAGCAGCTCGTTGTCGCCCTCCAGACGATCGTGGCCGGCCGCGCGTACCTCATCGCTGGTCTCACCACAGGTCGTTGCTGCCTCAGCATGATATGGAGCACCTTACAATTGTCCACTTGATAGCTCTGCTAACTGATGAAGAAACTGAAGTTAAACATACAACTGAGAGGGTAGCAGATTTAACTGACAAATACAAAGCATATCATTCATAGTGCACTATGCACTATGGATTTGCAGTATTATGCGCTTGGGATAGGAGTATATACATTGCCGTACCGATGCATGTTCCTAAACAGGTGTTGAACATGTGTAAATGACACACTAAAAATGCAGTTCACTCTAAAAATACGGTGTTGAATGACCAGGAACTGCAGGCCACTCCGCTATGTCGACACCTTCACTGATGGGGCAGCCATGGAGCCTCGGCCTGGCGTTGACATGTCCCCATCTGTGACGAAGATAATGCCACTGCAAATAACAACATAGTTATTTTTTAAATAATAGCATAGTTATTTTTGTCAAATTTCACTAATCATGCATAAGACTATAGCTTGAGCCATCAGAGGGACGCACTAAGTCAGGCAGGAGAGCAAAAAATAGATATGGCCAGCTTTGGTATAGAATGACAAATAACAGATCAATTACTCGTGGTACATAGCTATAACAGTCAGGCACAATTTGGTGGTACATGATTCAGGAACAATAAATGAGCTTCTGTTTTATCATCTTGTAAGTTACAGTAATAATCATCTTGTAAGTTACAGTAATAATACTCCAATTTCTCAGATGGAGATGTATAAAAACACATACTACAGGTTTCTGCGTGACTAGTATACTACTGTACTGGATTTATATGGTATCATACTGTAGTATAACAAATAAATTTACATGCAATCCTACAAATCATCTCATACAAGTCTACTGTCATCCAGTCAGGTGGGGTCTCTGATTCATTTGTGCTGTTCTATCAGATATAATCATATAAATCAACTAACTATTATGGAATTCTATCAGCAAGTCCACCAAGAAAGGCACTATCAGGAAGTTGCATCTTTTGACTTGCACACCTCTCTTGCAAGCTTTTGTTAAAGGAGAGCAGCTCGTGCATGGATTTTTTTACCTCTCATCCGTTTGTAACCCTGTTAGCCTAACTAAAACCAATACTGGACCAGAACACTGAAGGAATACTATGAAAATACAAATTCAGTTGAAGAAGCAAATTTAGACTCTTCATTTACTGATTTTGGCAACAGACGCATCTGACCATACAAACAGATCGCTCGTTCGGTTTCTATATACACCTCCTTTGGTCCGACAGTTGAAATGTTCATTGGAGATGGTGCTTCTCTTTGTCAGACCTTTTAATAAGCCATCATAGATAGAATGTGTAGTATAGTATATGTCAGTTCATTGCGATCCGGCCTTGACCGCCTGATCTCTCTCAATTTCTTTGTAGCTAGGATTATTTAACAAAGGAGGCCAAATTTTCTAGGGATATAATGTTTGTACTCTGGATTTTCGTTCTGAAGACAAATATGGAGTACATGAAGGACTACAGATGGTGTTGGAGTAACTAGCTCAGAGCAATAGATGCATTCTCGTAGGATCCTTCGGGTAGACATACCTGGCGGCGTCTCTGGATGTTGCGATGATGTAGAACTGGTGGTGGTCTCGACGTGGTGGTGGTCTTGACGTGGTGGAGTTGTAGACGTGGTGGCGGCATAGCTCACCGGTGATGAGGACTAGCCCGATCCACCGGCGGCGGCGGTCGCCCGCGATGGAGGACAGGGACGACCTCGTGGCGGCGGCGGTCGCCCGCGATGGAGGACAGGGCCGACCTCGTGGCGGCGTCGCTCGCCGGCGATACAGGATCAGGCCGATCCTTCGACGCAGACGAGGTGTCGGTGCCGGCGGCGGTCGCCCTCAAACCAGAGACGCGGGGTGTCGCCTGTCGCACGTTCCTCACGAATCGCGATAGAGCTTAGCTCTGGACCTAAACTCTGTTATCCAATTGTTGGGCCGGGCCAAATACTGCTAGTTTTAATATTTTTTCCTATTATCAACGTCTTACTGGGTTGTTGGGCCTAATCTAAACCGGTTAATCCTGACCTCTCCTCAAATCATACCTCTCTCCTCCCTATGAGTGGTAAAAAGTACTGTAAAAGATGCCTAAAAAATATATCAAAACGCCATTGATAAAAAAAATCAGCAGTGTTTATGTCTGTTTTTTTTATCCAGCCTTTTAAATTTTTCATTTTGCTATTTTGCTTTTCCTTCATGATTGCTTATCCTAAAGTCGTGAATAGCCAGCCAATTTACTGAGCTGATGCTGATTCTTAGCCCTCGCCTTGTTTCTTTCTGTCATTCTTTTATGTCCCTTTTTGGCTTCTTTGCCCCCTTTGGGGTCCTCCAAATTTATAGCCACAAAAAATGGCTAACTTAAGCATGCAAAATAACACAGTTAAAGAGCAAAAGGTAACTTAGGAAGGTAAACTGTTAAGCTCCAAAAGGATATGCACTACCTGCTTGAAAGAGATGTCCTTTCTCTATAATCATGATCAATATTTCTTGCAGGAACCTCACTTGAAATTACTATTTTTCTCGATAAAAGAGCATAGCCCCAGCCTCTGCATCAATAGATGCACACGGCTTGTTTTATTAAAAACGAAGTATCAAGTCACAACATATCCAAAATCACTTATTACAATCACGGAAAAGTTAGGGTCGATACATGAATCAACCAGCTGAAGATATGGCAAATAGAAAAGCTATGCATTTGCAATCCTATTAAGATACCGCCACCCGGTAACCTCACTTGGAATTACTAGACCGTTTTTGTTTGCTAATACACTCCAAGCACATCTACCTTGAACAGGGGGAGACATTGGAGATTGTACATGGGGATATGGTGCCTGGGACACGATATCAAGACTGTTTTTGCTCTGGGAAAATAAAGAGTTAGAGAACGTATTTGTCGCAAGAGTAATCAAAAAAGTATAGAGCTATAGCAAAGTCACCAATGCTTTTCCAAGAGGATCTTTAGGTGACTGTACAGGATGACTGGTCTTATTTGGCAATCCAGTTTGCCATGGGGAAATCTGGTACTGTGACTCCTGAACTTTCTCCTGCAACACCCAAGTTTGCACAAAAGGCAACTTCAAAGTTCCGTAAAAAAGTATCAGTAGTAAGCTCTGCAACCATGTAGCAGATCTAATCCATCTAACATTACACGAACATCGCATCTTGTTGATTTCAATATTTCATCATTTGAAGAAAGAAATTTAAGAAAAAAACACAGGTTGGATTTTATCTCAAACTGACTGGACTGTCAGACATTCTTGGATCTCAACCACTGTTCAAAAAATCATCCGATTCAACTATTAATCGGCTGATTAGTCGCTACTCGGTGGTCACCGATTAGCCGATAAACATATTTATCGGCCTATTAACTCATTTATCGCCGGATTAATCGGCCGATTTGCCTATTAATCGCTAATCGCCAGCCGAATGAGTTGACACCGATAAGCGATTTCCTCAGCATTGATCTCAACAAATATGACGATGGTGGAACTCAATCAGGATGTCTTTTAATTATATATTAGAATATAATACATAAATAAAAATTGTACATAAAAAATATTAAGATATTCCTATATTAATGTCCATATACATGAAAAATAATAGTTTACATACTTAAGAATTAATGTTTACTCATAAATGTAAAGTTGATATTTGAAATAAAATGTCTCCATATTTGTAGAAAATGTTCGCGCTCGTATCTATGTAAAAGGGGATTAAAATTTATTTATTTATTGCATAAAAAGTGAAAAACGAATTGAGAAATAAAATAATAAAAAGGAAAAAAAAAAATAGAATGCAGTGCTATCGTCAATGCATGGTTTCGAGGCGAGTCGGGGTGCGCGGACGTCTTCCCGGATTGAGCATGATAAGACGGGAAATACTTTTGTACACCCACGCAGAACATCGCAAGTCGGTAAGAAAAACAACGCACCCATCGGCCCGGATTGAGCGAGACAAGACTCTGCGAGGTGAAGCGTTATTTAGGCTAGGGAGCAAACTCTGCGAGGTAGCCCTATCCAAAGGAGAAATAAATATGTGCAAATTTCGTTAAATAAACTGTGGTGGCTTTTGCAAATCTTACGTCTCTGGTGTACAATGTATTACCAGTTCCACGCATCTGCTGATCTAATAACCACGAACTCATCAGGATTCAGGTATAAACCATGTGGCATTAGCCAATTATAGAGTTCCATAAGTCCACGGACATGCCGAGTCCAGTCTGAAAATGGCATGCTACACCACCTTTGAATCACCTTTATCCTCTTCAGATAGACTTTTGTGGCCCCAAACCACACCTATATCATAGAACAGCTAAGAGAAGTAACTTCATTTCTAGGAAGCTGTATTTACAATGATGAAGCGCTCTCTGTTACAACTCCGAGCGTACCAGGTTCTTCGATATTCGATTACAGAATAATCATGTGGGGATCTCTACAGGAAATATCGTACGACAGCAGACAGAACGGCACACCTATCAGGCTATCACCATGACGCATGTTATGCGCACTCTGAAGAATAGAATATACATTAGCTAGACCAGTCTACTTGAAGAAGAGGCCCTTTTTCCTTCCTCTCCTCTTCTCCAAAGCCTGCAAAATGCGCATCCTCCACATTAGGGTTGAAGGAACAGAGCATAAGGATGACAAAGAATAGAATATTGACAGCAATGTATTCCTTCAAACCATTTGTGGCCACTAAATCACACTTTCTTCTAATAGGGTCTAGTACTAGATAAGATACCACTCTAGCAGGCAGAGCCATCAGCAATATGCGCTATGATGTAGGCTCTACGACCTTAACTAGAAAAGGTAGGTAACCATGAATATGGTAGCAAAGCTTAATATCAATCTAGCTACCTTGAATATCAGCATAGCAGTAGTGGGAAGAATCAAGAGCTTTATAGTTAACTTCAAAGAAAAAGGTGCTAACACTATCAGTGGGAAGATGACAGTAAAATTAAGATTAAAAAATAACCAGCTAATGCGGCCCATCAAACATGCTAAAAATCATATAGTCTCAGTTATAAACTTGAGTAAAGTGGGACCATTACTTCATGATGGCCAAATGGATATTGTCATGGAAATATCAGATAATTAAAGGGATAGTCATATGTAATGCCTTCGGAAAAGATAAAGAGATCATACCATACTTCTGAACAATCTTAACACTAGAACAATCGTATCCCGAGGTCTGCAAAATTGGAATAGACAGTAAGATAAGCAGTATATAGTATATGTTCAGCATGACAGTGTATAACCTCGTCAGTAATAAATATAAACACGACGGCACCACTGGCAGATAATTCTCAAAGCCGAGGATGCAGTGTTGAATTCAAGTTTTGTTTTAATTTCCAGACATTGTACTTGATAAAATCATGAATCTACATACTTCTGATTGTATTAGACAAGTATTTTTTGTTTAAAGAAGTGGTATCTAGGATGGTTTACTAAGGACAGCCAGTACTAGTCCATGCTGCTAAAATATATTTTTTCGAGAAAACGCAAGAGATTTTTCGTTTCATTTTGCTGCTAAAATATATGAAGGGATTTTTAGTTTAACTTTGCATCAAATCTATTACGAAGCAAAAAAACTCAGTTTCGTACTTACGGCGTGTATTCTGCTGGCTTGAGATTATATTCGTTACCATCAGCAGACAGAATCACAAACTCTGTTGCACGCTCGTATCCCCAAGGAATATTAATCTGGAAAACACAGTGTAAACCAAATTATGATTACAGGACCAAATAAATTACTCCCTCCGATCCATAATAATTGCCGAAGTTTTAGTTCAAATTTGGACTAAATTGAACTTAAGCCCCGACACTTATTATGGATCGGAGGGAGTAACTAAATGGTAAAAAAAATTGCTAGTACTCCCTCCGGTTTAAAATAGTTGCCAAAAAATGAATGTATCTACACAATAAAACATGTCTAGATACATCCAATTTTGGGTCATTGTTTTGAACCGGAGGGAGTGGTTAATTTGTCTACAAACATAATTCTGTACAGTCGAATAGCCTACCAGTTTGATAGGAAGGAAGTGTTGTGGGAAGGTTTTAAAACTCATCAGTCGTCACAACTAGGGAACTGATAATACTGTCAAGCGTAACTTGAAGAGCGATCCTATAAGCTAGAACAGAACTCACCACCTAACAGAAAAGTTCCAGAAACAGCCAGTTTGCAGCGGATTCTTTACAGTTGCTTTCTTTTACATAGTATAAGAGACATAGCTATGTCTGTAGTCTGTACGCACGGAATGTAATATGGTCATATATTTGGATATTGGACTGATTAGTCTGAAAAACTTTCCCTTGGGCCAAGCTGATTTGGTCGGCGAAACTTCCGTTGAAGATTAAGATTTTCACGTGGCAATTAGCTAAAGACAAACTCTCCGCTAGCGAGCAAATTGCTAAGAAACACGGCCCCTCCAATGACCAGTGCACGCTATGTGGTAGAACCGAAACTGCAGATCATATTTTCTTTGATTGTTTCCTAGCTAAGTTCTTGTGGAGTGGCATTAGAGAGATCCTTGGGGTCCAGTGGGACCCGAGCTCTTTGCCTAGTTCTTCCAGATCCTTCAAAGGCTGAAGGGTAGGGAGCGGAGGGTTATTTGGCTTCTATTTCCGGCTCAATCTTTGAACGATTTGCAACAAATTTACGACTGAGTCTATCTTTCCACGTTAACCGTCTAACTGTGTTCATAAAAGTATCATCATGTTGCAGCTGTGGTCTGCTCAGGGCTAGGGAGAACGATATGGTGGAGTTCCTGGTGGCGGCACTTCAACAAGTTTACACTCGCATCCGAACTTCGCCAACGAGGAGCTCCTAGTTACCTTTAGCTTTACCCTCTGAGAGTGTTCCTTCGTCCATGTATCCTGTGGCTGTGGGCTGCTGTTGTTGTTGTGTGAACTATGCTGCCTTGGGTGTGTCGAATGCTGCTATGGGTTGCAAGACATTCTGCTTTATCAATTTAAAGCTGGGCTATATGCCTGTTATCTAAAAATTTGAAGCATCTGGGATTCGAATATCATTTTGCTTGCCAGATTTATTTCAAAGTGATTATTGGTGACACCTACATACCACTGGTTTTCCTCCACGAAAATGAACGTTGCTACTCAGGTACGGAAGGAACTAACAGAACCCATTGCCAATCCTATATTTAGATCCCATTTCTGGAAAGAAAGGAATACTGCTAAAGAAAGAGTAGGGACATACAGAAGATGCTTGCTGGAATTTCTCCGTGAGAACAACATCACGCTGCCTGTTACATTTAATGCTGTAACCTTCCCTCTTTATTTCCAAAACAGCTGGTTTCCACATGTCTAAGAATCTCACCTGCTGTTACAAGATTTAACGTTTTAAACAGTTGCCTGGTATCACAAAGAAGTAGCAAGAATATTATTGATGGATAGTTGTGAAGTACAGTAAACATACAGGTATCTGGACTGCATAAGACACATGCCCAACTTCAAGAGTTCTCTTAATAAGTTCCTTTGTTTCAGGATCTGCCACAAAGATGGTTACTCAAGTTATTTTTCTCGAGAAAACACAATGACATTGCGTTTCTTTACATTGCAAGGAAGAAGAGTACAAGCCTCCTAGGAGGGGTTCAAATTGTGCAAAGCACTACTACAATACAACTTATCAGTATCACAGTCACACAATCACATGTCTTGCACCAAAACAACAGAAGTGCCCAGGTTTAGGGGAGTTAAGGATATGTAGAGGTCAAATATAGAAATGTTGAACCATACTTAAAAGTCCCTTCAAGTCGCACCAGATTTCAAGCTGGTTCAACCTGTCAACTGGATTCTTTGTTGCGAAATGTGGTATAGTGTTGCCATACTTAATTTGGTTTCAACATGTCATTATTTTACTAATGTATGGTCCGCTGTGGAATTTAACATAGTGGGATACATCATATAACCCATCATCAGAGTGATTTTGGAGAAACCATTCTACACAGTTCCTATTGTAAAGGCCTTCCGTTTTGCACACTGGCTAATATAATGTTAGTTTGGCATACAAACTTAATGCAGATAAACTGTATGAGCATATTGGCTCAATACACATAAGTTATCCACAGCAGGTGTGTATGTCTACTAATTGTGTTTTAATATCACTGTTCCTCTGCAACAATTAACTGGATTTTTATCTTTAAAAGTTCCATCGCGGTATATCACTCTTCTGCGATGCTAGTAATTCCACATTCCATACAAAATATGAGGCGCATAAGTGAAAGCCAGTATGAAGTTTAAAGTTGTAACATGTAATAACGCTTGAGGATCAACCTGTATGTGGCTTTGGACCTGACATTAGCCTATATTGATTTAACATTTCACGGTTCATATTTTCTAAACTATTTTGATTTGTAAGCATATTTTTCCTGTTCTGAAGTTAGGAATATGCTGACCTCTGATTCACATGTAAACTGGTTAGTTATCAGCTATTTTACAAGCACACACTGACTACTACGATAGATACACTTAGAACCAACAAATAATTAAAACAATAAGATACATGTAAGAAAAGGTTAAAGTGAAAATGGAAGAGCATGTTAACAATTCAGTACTCACCGCAAGTAATTTTTGCTTGGTCGTTAGCATAAACCTTGATAACCTCACCCTATAATAGGAAACAGGAAGGTTTCAAAACAAAACCGAAAATTTTAACACTGTAATAGTACCAACTTGCAAATCATTTCCGAGAGAAATTTAACAATATAGCAGATCTCATCCATCTAAGATCACAGTAACATCACATCTTGTTGATTTCAATATTTCATCATTTGAAGAAATAACTTACTATTAAACACAGGCTGAATTTTGTCTCAAACTGACTGGACTGTCTGGGCATTCTGAATCTCCACAAATATATACGAAAAGAAACAAGAGTATTTGTATTATTTAGTGGAAACTATCTAGTTATCTAGTAACCAATCTGAGATCTAAGAAATCAGAACAGGGAAATGATAATTAATCATTAAAAAACCTCTGGTTTGTCATTTCAAAAGGAATACAAAAATAGATAGCCCCATGATTTCCCAGAGTGTTAGAAAAATACAGCAGTATAGCATAAAGATCAGCGTATGGAAAACTGGTTACCTTTCTTTTTCTGTCATCTAGGGGTTGGACCTCAATGACTAGTAAAGTGTCCACATCATCGGCAGTAACTAAATAATTAGGTTGCCTTGCTCCTATAACAAAAAAAAAATTCCATAGTAGTGACATCATGATATGAGTAACAAGGGCACAAACCTTAAACTCATTTATTATCCATAACACACAAAAAATAGTACCTTCTATGAATCTTACAGAGCCATCTTCTAAATGCCGCATCCACTGAACATGCATAAAGAGTTGCAAAACTGAAAATCTGAACTAAACCGATATAATGTGATAGAAAAGTAATTTTGTTATTCAAAATGTGTATCTATCAAGCGCACCTCAAAATTACAACTTGTTGTTCCATCAATGGAGTATCCACATGCTTGTAGTTCTCGCCCAGGAAAAGCTTCACCCGTAATTCGAAGGCCTTCTATGCCTGGCAATGGATCATCCTCTGCAGCTGCATATTCACAAAATGGCATCTACTTTGAGATTAAATGAAACGTTAAAAAAATGTGATTATAGGAACTTAACCCCATATTAACTACCGTCAGAGAAAGGGAAGCCAGGCTCCTCGGGAACAGTAGGAACATAGGGATATGAAGGATTTGTTTCCTCGGGGACAGATGCTAAATTAGGTGAGTCTCCAGGACCCCATTGAGCAGAAGTTTCTCGCACATGTTGGGCTTCAGCACCCACAGAACCATCCAAGAGATCGCTTCTACTAATGCCCTTGAATGGTGGGTTTTGGCTCCGGGGATCAAAATCAAATTGGACAGTATGAGAATCATGTTGAGATGCTTGTGTAGAAATGTCGTTCCTAAATTGGTTGCTGCAAACATGAAGTCATAGTAATGTTTAGTACTCTAGTTATGCCTAAATAAGTAAATATAATATGAACACTTACTAACAGACATAGTTTGCTAAACCTTCCGTGGCAACAGTGTAAGTATATCAAAATAATGAAACGGTGATAGAACTGAGAAAGCAAAATGTGCAAACATTCATGAAGTTAACGTTTATAAGTTATCCAAGAAATTGAAACAATTATGAGATGGCCCTTCCACACTAGTCTATCTCAAAACACCATTGATAAAAAAAAATAGAAGTGTTTATGTCTGTTTTTCTTTATCTAGCCTTTTAAATTTTTTATTTTTCTATTTTGCTTTTCCTTCATGGTTGCTTATCCTAAAGTCGTGAATAACCAGCCAATTTACTAAGCTGATGCTGGTTCTTAGCCCTAGCCTTCTTTCTTTCTGTCATTCTTTTATGTCCCTTTTTTGCTTCTTTCCCCCCTTTGGTTGCCTCCAAATTTATAGCCACAAAAAAAATGCCAACTTAAGCATGCAAAATAACACTGTTAAAGAGCAAAAGGTAACTTAGGAAGGTAAACTGTTAAGCTCCGAAAGGATAGGCACTACCTGCTTGAAAGAGATGTCCTTTCTCTGTAATCATGAACAATATTTCTTGCAGGAACCTCACTTGGAATTACTTGACCGTTTTTGTTTGCTAATACACTCCAATCAGCTCTACCTTCAACAGGGGAAGATATTGGAGATTGTACCTGAGGATATGGTGCCTGGGGCACGATCATAGTTGTCAGAATCATGATTCTACTATGCGATTCTATGACTTTACGACCCAAATTGACTTGACCGATTCAACGATTCTGCTAAGTAGAATCTAAGATTTTACAATTCTAAAAGTTAAGATCCTACGGTTTGCGATCCTACCACAGAGGTTCCGATCCGATTCAAAATCAAGATTCTAACAACATTGTCAGTACTGTTTTTGCTCTGGGAAAATAAAGAGTTAGAGAAGTATTTGTTGCAAGAGTAATCAAAAAAGTATTAAGCTATAGCAAAGTCACCAATACTTTTCCAACAGGATCTTTAGGTGACTGTACAGGAAGACTGGTCTTATTTGGCAATTCAGTTTGCCATGGGGTAATCTGGTACTGTGACTCCTGAACTTTCTCCTGCAACATCCAAGATTGCACAAAAGGCAACTTCAAACTTCTGTAAAAAAAGTATCAGCAGTAAGCTCTGCAACCATGTAGCAGATATAATCCATCTAACATTACACAAACATCGCATCTTGTTCATTTTAATATTTCATCATTTGAAGAAAGAAATTTAAGAAAAAAACACAGGTTGGATTTTATCTCAAACTGACTGGACTGTCAGACATTCTGGATCTCAACAAATATTTACGATAGTGGAACTCAATCAGGATGAATTTGAATTATCGACGCTCATCTACAATCAAAGATCATTTGCGGTAACCACTGGCTGAATACATGTAGTTTTGCAAGTTAGTATTCTTAATCAACTCACCTCACTGCTTTTTTCACTTGCTTCGTGTGGCTCACTGGACTCCTTTTCTGACTCTCGATGATTATGACTGCATGTGCTTGACATGCACATGGGCGTTAGCAACAAATACTCCTGGGACTTCTTCACGTTCCCTGTTGTACCATCTATCTTAATGTTGGACATGTCTTCAGTGATACTGTGCAGTATGAGTTCCTTGCTTACTATGGTGCTCTCTTCTGTATGAAAAACAACAGCCAAGTTCATCGCATCAACCAAAGAACTCTCTTTATTGAACATGTTTATAGTTATATCCTCAGCTGAAAGACCATTCACTTTGGTGCTCCACACAATGAACTCGTCAGCACGCTGCATATCCCATGGTGCCTTGTGCTGTGGGTGCAATGTTACGTCAACACTGCACTTAGATTGTGGTGGCACAATGCCTTTGTTTGGCTGCATGCCGTATGGAAGGGGGCTCATCTTTTGGATGTTGAAGGCAATGTAAGCATCGGTCTGGTTGGTTAGCTCAAGTGAGCATGATATCTGCTTGTTAATCTCAAAAGGAAAATGCAGCTCGAGTGGTTCAACCCCAAGCATATCATCCTCTGAGTAAGGGCTTATCTGCAAGAAACAACAATCTAAATATTACGAACCACGAGTCCATGAATATAGTATAAATATTCCCTGCCTAACCACTTTTTGCCTCAGACAAAATACTTGCTACCAATTTCTTCCTTCTCAGGTGTTTTAGAAGCTTTACTTTCAAACTTGTAAAGCTTTGATCATCAACCTTCTAAAAAAAATCATACTATTTCATTTTTAAAATATCTTCAGGGGAAATATAATTGATAAATAATAATACCACGTGCAGAAGACCATGAGAACAACATAATGAGGAACATGTGTTTTACAAACAAAAACAGAAGAAAGCAGCAGAGGAAACTAGTCTACAGATAATTAATAGGACTCTTGAGGATACATGTACGAGTTTTACCTGCCCAAATGTATATCCACAATCATCACTGAATTTACCATTAACACCTTCTATTTCTCTGATATCATGTATCATATCCCATATAAAAGGCCGTTTGCACGGGTCAATTTCCTGGCAGAGCAACCCAATATCCATGCATTTTGCTACTTGTTGGTAAATCAATGGTGTTTCCTTCCCTGTTTTTTTCCATCTGTGCCTCCATTTTCTAAGTACCTGTCGTTCCACATTATGTGACATAGAATAAGCCGAAATGTTAACTAAAATATCAAGGTGAATGTTCATCCAGTTTATCTTCTACACAGCCCATTGGTGCCTCCAAATTCAGATCATGTGCAAGGGAGGTGATGGTGGCATGTACCACAAAGAAGTTAGAAGAGGAGCTAGATTCATAAGATCAACACAATGTGAATGTACTTGGATTTGTAACAAAATATTACCATGTCATTAGTCACATTAATCACAATGTATCTCTCATTTTGTGGTTTAGTGGGAGATACGAGTGCAGACAATCACAAGGTTTATTTTTCTTTCAGTATCTTAGCAAAATATGTCGTAAAATACTAAGTATGAACAATAAGTAGTACAGAGAAAATTGTAACAATATGCAAAGGCAAAAATTTAGAGTATTTCTAAAGGGGGCTATCTCCAGAGTGAGATAAAAGCACTCTTACATTGTTCTTATTATTATCAGGGATACCCTTCGCTCCAGTCACCAGTTCGGTGATTACAATGCCCAAACTAAACATGTCTGATTTGAATGACATCTTGCCATTCAATAGGTATTCTGGAGCACAATATCCTCTGCATATGAATTTGATAGATTGATTGATTATGGCATAAGAGAAGGTAAGATGTTAAATGCCAGGAAAAACAGTGGGTTCTTTTGGTGTATAGCTTACAGTGATCCACAACGGTCTTCGCTCATGGTTTCTGATTTTTCATCGAGCCTTGATAAACCAAAATCCGTAATTTTTGGCCTCATTTGATTATCTAAAAGTATATTGGCAGGTTTCAAATCCATATGATATATATGCTTTTCCTTGTGCAGATGATGCAACCCTTCGCATATACCCTTGATTATTTGGTAACGTGTATTCCATTCTAGTCCCCTTAATTCATCTGCATAAAAAAGGAGTAGTATTGAAGCACGAAATGTTCCTTTGTTCATGATAGCACTGAAGGATGTATAGCAACATTTGTATTTTTATATGGTGGCAAAAAGGATAGATGTGAAAGAAAAGATAAATAACCACAAGAACTACTTCACATGCAAAAGTTATATACCAGTAATATGATTTTTTAGGCTTCCATTGCTGATATACTCAAAACAGAGCAATCTTTCTCTCATCTCAGCGTAAATATGTTGTCTTGACCCTTCAATTTTTATTGCTGTATGTTCTGTGCTAGCACAGAATCCAAGAAACCGTACCACATTTTGATGATTAATCGTCAACAGGCTATCAACTTCACGATAAAATAGTTTCTCGTCAATGGAATGGTTGTTCCTGATCCTCTTCACAGCAACAACCCCGTTTGGAAGGACACCCTGTTTAACTTTTCTTTTGAGCATTGATTAAGAACAAAATCGTTTTCTCTCTGAGAGATTAGAAAGTAGATGTGCCCAAACATGCATGTTCCTTTTAAGTAAATGTTACCTTATAAACTATTGCAAATCCACCGTGACCAACTACTCGATCTTCAGAAAAATTCTTTGTGATATTCTTCAAAAGCGCAAATGGCAGATTCGTCGGTTTCTCTCTTCCATCAAGTATATGCACTAGAATATCAGACTCCATCTGCCTGTTGTCCAATCACATACACTTTCAGCATTGAGCATTGTAGAAAAAAAAATTGTTCCTAATAGAGCACAGTTGCAAGGGATAACATACACAATGACCAGACCAGTCTTTTCCCCACAGCATAACAATTTTACAACACAACTGTCTACATTAAAACTTCTGTGCCAACTAATATTTATGGCAACACTATTTTAAGAATGTTACTGATCTCCTAGATATTGAAATAAACAGTTATTTATTTAAACTATGTTTTTACAATAATATTCTCACAGATGATGCGAGCAAGCATTGCAACAAGAAAATGCTACCTACCTGAGACTTAGTCCTTTGGGTGTATGACACAGAGGAGAATGAATTTGAACACAGTCTAGACTTCTGAATCATAATTTTTAGCAGATTTGTATGGCCCCAAGGCCATCGAAATTTGGCTGTATCTAGTAATATAATTGCAAGTTCAAAAAATCCACGGAAAGTTTCTTTCCTCAAATTAAATGCATAGCAAAGGCACCTTTTAGGAGCAACTGATCCCAACAGAAACATACAAGTAGTGCATTATTTTTTTCTTAAATTCATACTTCCTTGGCATACCTTACTTGCTGTACAACGCTCTATGTTACTACAAACAATTTATTATATGTAGGGTCTCTTATACATATCAAAACAAACTACTATGTGTGATCTCTACAAGATAACAAGTCAACGTTTCATTTACTTTTCAGATCGGACAGTGTCTAGCAGGAATGCAGGATAGAGAAGAACGTATTCAGCAAATTAGGAGCTGGAGCACTAACCTGGAAGATCCGTAGAGATGCAGCTACCTGTGCAGAGAGGCGGGGAAGAAGATGAGAGCCGATTCCACCACCTACCAGGCTAGGGCTGCGTAGAAATGAAGAGAGGGGCAAAAGAGACGCTAAAGTACGCACGAGAGGCTGAAGATGAAAGTGGATTCCACATTTCCACCACCTACCAGGCTAAAGTACAAGTGAGTGCGGTTTCAGAAGAACAAACAGAGAAGGCCGCATAATTGACAACTTGAGATAAGGACGAAAATGATGGCTGACAGTGACAGGTCCAGCCAAGAACTACACCGTTGTTCAGCACTAAAATATGGGGGAAACTTTGAATTCTTACTAGTACATTGTTTTTAACTGCAATTTAGCAAACCATTCCTGCAATCAATCGTGCCACGGCCAGCTCAATTTGTGGTGGGATTCGTACACATCACTCCAGACAAACTCAAGTACTGAAAGTTCAGAAAACAATTGCAGAGGCAACAGGGTGAAGAACGCGAGCACTACCTGCACCAGGTGCCCTCCCTCCCAGCAGCACGGCGGCGTATCATTCTCGGCAATGGAAGCCGCATTGCTCCCGCTCATGGCTAGCTCCGTTGTCGCCGCCCTCGGTTGGATTGGGGGAAGAAGAAGCACCTCGGTTGAACAGGCCAGAGAGCAGGGCAAAGAAACACGCCAGCGAATATGGGCGTATCGGGATGACATGGGCTTGTCAGTCTGAATGGGTGATGGCTATATTTACTCCCCCAATCTATAATAAATTTAGTACTGCTTCAGTATAAATAGATATATGAAAACTTGAAACTTATATTACGAGCATCCTTGTGTGGGTATTAGTATGCTACAAAATCAGATTTTTTTTTTTGAGTACCCAAATGCTCTCTCTCTCTTATACCCATATCACATTTGAGAAGCTAAATTTTGAGTATTCTCTTGGAGATGTCCTTAGCGTGCAAAAATCTCGACATATACTAAAATACTCTGTCTATTGTCATGGATTTTTCAAGATATACATGTATCTAAACATATTTTAGTGTGAATAGATATACGTGAATCTAGACAAATTGGTAACATCTAATTTCGAACAGAGGGAGTAATGCTTCCCTATATATTAGAATATAATACATAAATAAAAAGTGTACATAAAAAATATTAAAATATTCCTATATTAATGTCCGTATACATAAAAAATAATAGTTTACATACTTAAGAATTAATGTTTACTCATAATATGTAAAGTTGATATTCGAAATAAAATGTCTCCGTATTTGTAGAAAATGTTCGCGTATCTATGTAAAAGGGGATTAAAATTTATTTATGTATTGCAGAAAAAGTGAAAAACGAATTGAGAAATAAAATAATAAAAGGGATAAAAGGAAAAAAAATGCAGGCGAGTCGGGGTGCGCGGACGTCTTCCCGGATTGAGCAAGACAAGACGGGAAATACACCCACGCAGAACATCACAAGTCGGTAAGAAAAACCGCGCCCATCGGCCCGGATTGAGGGAGACGAGACTCAGAACATCGCCAGTTGGTAAGGAAAACCGCGCCCGCTCACAATCTCAAAGACAAGTTTTGTCCGGGCCTTCTCCAAATTGTGTGTGGCGTGCTGAGCTCGTCCGTGGTCCATATCCCTCAGGGTAATTTGGTGGCCGGTCAATCAGGTTGAAAGTTAAAGTTGCAAAATTCAAAAAAAAAAATTCAAACAAAAAGTTAAAGTTACTCAGAAGTATTGGAATGCTCTCCAGACCAATTGGCTTGAGTGAGACAGAGAATAGTGGTACTATGTGTGTGAGCGTGAAATTCGTGGTGAAGCGTTATTTAGGCTAGGGAGCAAACTCTGCGAGGTAGCCCTATCCAAAGGAGAAATAAATATGTGCAAATTTCGTTAAATAAACTGTGGTGGCTTTTGCAAATCCTACGAGTCTGGTGTACAACGTATTACTGTTAGATTATATGTTTCGGTTAAGTTAGACTTGTAACGTAAGCTAGGGTTTTAGGCTTAGTCGGTTGGCTCTACTATTTATATCCCTTGTACCCCAAACAGTTTTGTATCAATTGTGAGACATAATACAATCTTACATGGTATCGGACTAATCGATCCCGACCTATGGCGCCGCTGCTAAGCCGCCGCCGCCGCCGCCCGGTTACTTCGACCGGCCAGCCAAGGCCGCCGCCGCCGCCGAGGCCTCGGCCTCTTCTACCCATCCCACGGCTACTCCTCTCTCCTACACGTACACCATAGCCGATGTCACCCCCTTCATACCTATTACTTTAGATCTTGCCCAACACAACTACTACCATTGGCGCCACCTCTTTGAGGTTCACCTCGGCGCCGCAACCTCCGTCATCACATCGCCGCCGACGCCCCCCTCGTCCTGACGACGCTCGCTGGATCACAGATGGTCTCGCCATCATCCAATGGATCTACACACGCGTGTCCACGGAGATTTTCAATCTCGTTTTCCGTGAGGCCGCCACCGCCGCCGCCCTCTGGGCGTCCCTCGCGCCGCCTCTTCCAGGACAACGCCGACGCCCGGATCAACAACCTCCACTCCGCGATCCGCAACACCCCTCGGGGGACTCCTCGCTCGGCGTCTACCGTCGCCGCATCCAGCACGATGGCGGATGAGCTCCGCGAACTAGGCGATCCTATGCCCGATCGCCAGCTTATCAACATCCTTCTCCAAGGGCTCGGCGACCGGTTCAAGACTCAAGCGGTCATGATTCCCTTCATGCAGCCTCGCCCTTCCTTCAAGGAGATCCGGTCCCTCGCCGCGAACGCCGATGATGACCTCACACGGCGGGAGGCGCGGCCTCACGTCTTCGCCGCCTCCACCCGGCCGCCCCTCGCCGCCTACTCCCGCACCGGCAGGCCCGACGAGCCAGCCCACCGCCGCGGCAGACCCCCGGTACCGTTTCCAGCCTCGGCCGGGCAGCCTCCTCCCGGGCCGGCGTCCCGGCCCCAACTACAAGGGCAAGAATCCGATGTACCGGCCGCCGCGATCTGCCACTCCTCCAGCCCGCCTCGACGCCCGCGCCAAGCACCGCCGCTCCTCCCACTTGGCGCCCGCCACCGGCGGCACCGACGCCGCGCCAGCGACCCGCCGCGCCGCCTACCCGGCGCCCTCCTCATGATCCCCGGACCGGCATGGTTCAGTGCTTGGTCCATGCCCCGGGCGGCCCCTCTCCGATCGGCGCTCCTCCGGCTTACACGGGTGCTCGGGCGCCGGGTCTTCGCCCCCACACCGGTTCCCCCGGACTCCTCGGCCAGCGCGCCCCGCCGAACGCCTACCACGCCGCCCCGACCTACTACGACGGGGGGATGCCATACATGCCATATCAGCACCCCCAGATGTTTCAGCCTTCGCCTGTCCTCATGCCGCCTGCTCCAACTGCCCCGCTGCATCAACCGACCTCCGAGACCAATCTGCGTTCTTGCAGGCCATGAACAACTTCGCTGCCCAGGGAAACTCAGGTATGGACTGGATTTTCGATTCCGGTGCTTCTAGTCACATGTCTGCTTCTAGTAATATGCTGTCAAATTTTTCCACCACACCACTTTCATCCATAGTCCTAGGAAACGGCACTACTATACCTATATATTGCACCGGCCAAACCACCATACCTACACCCACCAAACAACTCCTCCTACGTGATGTCACCCGCGCTAATCAAAAACTTAATTTCTGTTCGTCAGTTCACCCGTGAAAATCTTGTTTCTATGGAATTTGATCCGTTTGGTTTATCTGTGAAGGACTACCAGACCAAAGCGGAGATCGCTCGGTTCAATAGCTCCGGCGACCTCTACACTCTCCATGGCGCCGCCACCCACGACCCACCCACCTCCATGGCGGCGTCCGTCGACCTCTGGCATCACCGTCTCGGCCACCCCCACCACGCTACCTTGTCTTCTATACTTAGCGAATTTTCAATAAATTGTAATAAGGATAGTCATAATACCTCCATGTGTCCCTCTTGTCAGCAAGGAAAACATGTTCGCTTGCCCTTTAGTTCCTCTACTACCGTTAGTACCTTTTCTTTTGAACTTTTGCACTGCGATTTATGGACATCTCCCCATACTAGTGTCTCTCGGCTTTAAATATTATCTAGTCGTTCTAGACGACTTCACACACTTTGTCTGGACTTTTCCTTTACGCAACAAATCAGACGTACACACCATTTTCCTAAACTTCCAAAAATATGTCGCCACACACTTCTTTCTTCCCATTAAATTTATCCAATGTGACAACGGCAAAGAATTTGATAACTTTCAAAACCGAAACTTCTTTCTTCAACATGGCATTCTTCTCCGATTTTCATGCCCATACACTTCACCTCAAAACGGCAAGGCAGAATGCTCGCTTCGCACAATAAACGACATCATTCGCACCCTTTTAATCCACTCCTCAATGCCACCAAAATTCTGGGCCGAAGCCTTACGCACAGCCACTTACTTACTTAACATCCGGCCTCACAAGTCCAATACAAACTCTACACCATTCTACTCTCTTTATCTTAGTCATCCCAACTACTCTAACTTCGCGTCTTTGGCTGTCTTTGTTTTCCAAACACTGCCACCATCTCCACCAACAAACTATCACCTCGCTCCATTCCCTGTGTCTTTCTAGGATACTCTGATGAACACAAGGGTTATCGCTGCCTGGATCTCGTCTCTGGCCGCGTCCACATCTCTCGACACGTCACTTTTTCCAAGCATATCTTCCCTTTCTCCACACGGACACCCTCCCAAACTCCCATTGACCCATCGCCTACCCTACATCATCCCATAGCTCACCCCGCTAGGTTTCCTCACCACTACACCGCTCCTACCGCCACCCCAGCGCCCTCCTCGCCTGCCGCGGCAGTCCCTTCAGCCGACTCCACTGCCGCGACAGCGGGGTCGGCTGCTTCCTCTGCCGAGTCCACACCTCCACCCGATACACCCATCTCCCCCGCCGCTCCATCTCCACCTATTCCACCATCTTCGACGTCTGACTCATCCGCTGCGCCTGACGTCGTTGTTCATCCCACTCCACCTCTACCACCCCATGCTGTTCCTACCCAAGCTCCCACAAATGATCACCCAATGCGCACTCGGGCCAAAACGGGATTTCACGTTCCAAAAGGGCCGCGTCTCAATCTTCATGCCACCACTTCTCCGATCTCCCCCATCCCTAAAACATACAAAAGTGCTCTTCTCGATCCTAACTGGGCTGCCGCTATGCGTGATGAGTTTTCTGCTCTCATTCACAATGATACATGGCGCCTCGTTCCTCGCCCTGTCGGTGCAAATATTGTTTCCGGCAAATGGGTTTTCCGCCAAAAATTTCTCTCCGACAGAACTCTCTCTCGCTACAAGGCTCGCTGGGTTTGTCGTGGTTTCTCTCAGCAGCACGGCATCTACTACGACGAGACCTTCTCTCCTGTTGTCAAGCCTAGCACTATTCGCACTGTTCTTAGCATCGCCACTTCCTCGTCTTGGCCCATTCACCAACTCGATGTCAAAAATGCCTTTCTTCATGGTGCTCTCCAAGAAACTGTTTATTGTCAACAACCTTTAGGCTTCGAAGACTCCTCTCGCTCCCGATCATGTTTGTCTCCTTCAAAAATCTCTTTATGGTCTCAAACAAGCCCCTAGGGCTTGGTTCCAACGTTTTTCAACTTACATTCAAACAATCGGTTTCACTCCCTCTCTCACCGACACCTCTCTTTTTGTCTATCACACTTCCACACACACAGCCTTATCTTCTTCTTTATGTTGATGATATTATTCTCACTCGCTTCCACTAAGACCTTTCTTGATCATATTATTACACTCGCTTAACTCTGAATTCTCTATGACTGATCTTGGTGTGCTTCATCATTTTCTTGGCATCACCGTTACACGTGACTCTAATGGTCTTTTTCTTTCCCAACGTCGAGTACATTCTAGATCTTCTCAACCGCGCAGGCATGATTGATCGTCGACTCTGCTCGTACACCTGTTGACACTAGCGCCAAACTCTCTACCGATGGCGAACCATTCTCGGACCCAACTCTCTACCGTAGCATTGCGGGTGCACTACAATATCTTACTCTAACACGCCCAGAAATATCTTATTCTGTCCAACAAGTCTGCCTATATATGCATGATCCACGAGTTCCTCACTACAATCACATGAAACGCACTCTTAGATATCTAAAAGGAACATTAGATTATGGCCTTCACATAAACACCACTTCACCTACCAGTTTGACAAAGATACTCGATGCGGATCTGGCTGGATGCCCCGACACTCGTCGGTCCACGTCCGGATACTCGTGTTTTTATGGGTGACAATTTGCTTTCATGGTCTTCTAAGCGACAGTGTTACGGTTTCACGCTCGTCCGCGTAAGCCGAGTATCGAGCCGTTGCACATGCAAGTGGCTGAGACAGTTTGGCTACGACAGCTTGTTGGCTGAACTTCATCGTCCCATCCAACGAGGCCACTATTGTTTATTGTGATAATATTTCAGCGGTTTACATGTCCAGCAATCCAGTTCAAGCATCGGCGGACAAAGCATATTGAGATAGATATTCACTTCGTCGGGGAGAAAGTTGCTTTGGGCCAAGTTCGAGTTCTTCATGTTCCTACTACAGCGCAGCTTCGCCGACATCTTTACCAAGGGACTGCCAACACAGCCGTTTCATGACATTCGTTTCGGTCTCAACGTGATTGAACCCCACGTTGACACTCGCGGGGGATGTTAGATTATATGTTTCGGTTAAGTTAGACTTGTAACGCAAGCTAGGGTTTTAGGCTTAGTCGGTTGGCTCTACTATTTATATCCCTTGTACCCCAAACAGTTTTGTATCAATTGTGAGACATAATACAATCTTACAATTACCAGTTCCACGCATCTGCTGATCTAATAGCCATTAACTCATCAGGATTCAGGTATAAACCATGTGGCATTAGCCAATTATAGAGTTCCATAAGTCCACGGACATGCCGAGTCAAGTCTGAATCACCTTTATCCTCTTCAGGTAGACTTTCTGTGGCCCCAAACCACACACGACCCAAGTTTTTTTTCTTTTCGAAATAGGGGTATGCCCCGGCTTCTGCATCATGACGATGTACACGGCCCTTTATTAAAAAAATTCGAAACAGTATAGTATATTTTACAACTCACGCATCACCGAGGGTTGATACAAGAACCAACCATCGGAAAAAAAAACATACTATGACTACTCATCAACATAGTCTACTAGTATGCCGCCAACCAGCCTGGCACAAGATATCCTGAGCGACCATCAGGAGACGTGTGCATCCAGTAGCCATGGCATCCCGCTGCTCCTCCGTTGAGAGTAGGGCCCAGAGCTGGACCCAATGGGAGACCATATGGATAACCTGCAAGAAGTGAAAAGAAGCTTTTTTATTAAAAATTATATCATTTCTAACCCTCCAAATAGACCAACACAAAGCAGAAACCCCAATACGGATAAATGCTTTAGATTGTCTATCTACTCCATTTAACCAATTACCAAATATATTAGTAATAGTAGTCGGAGGTGGAAGATTATTAAGTGAAATTAATTGTTCGCCATAAAAGCTTAGCCAAAGGACATTCTATGAAAAGATGCTGAATGGTCTCCTGTTCCCCACAGAAAACGCATTTTGTACACTCATTCCAATGACGTTTGACTAGATTATCCTTAGTTAATAGAACCTTATTACTTAAGAACCACATGAAGATTTTAATCTTAAGCAGAATTTTGACCTTCCGGAGGTACTTTCTTAGAAAAGGTGTATGATCACACATAAGATCCTCATACATCGACTTCACTGTAAACAAACCATTTGGTGTCAGGTTCCAAACAAAACGGTCGTCCTCATCATTCAAGTGTACCATCATAAGTTTCCGACATAATTGCAACCATGCAGTCCATTTGTTACCATTCAGTACCCGTCTGAAGGTAATAGTCAGTGGTGTATGGGCTAACACTTGTGCAACAGTGACATTTTTATGGTGAACAATATTATACAAGGACGGATATTGGTGAGCCAAAGAATTATCTCCTAACCAGGTGTCCTCCCAAAAGCGAGTAGCCAAACCATTACCCACTTTGAAAAAACCCCTAGAAAAAAACTCCTGTTTGACTTCCATCAACCCCTTCCAAAAAGGAGAATCAGTAGGTCTAGCCTGCACCTCTGATAATGTCCTCTGTCTTAGGTATTTATTTTGTAGCAATTGTTGCCACACCCCAACTTCATTCAAAAGTTTAAAGAGCCACTTACTCAATAAGCATCTGTTTTTAATTTCGAGGACCTCAATACCTAATCCCCCTTGATCTTTGGGTCGACAAATAATGTTCCATTTGGTAAGCCGGTATTTACGTTTATTTTCGTCTGACTGCCAAAAGAATCTAGATTTATAGAAATCCAAACGTTTCCTTACCCCAACAGGTATTTGTAAGAAAGACAACATAAACATTGGTAAGCTAGTTAAAACTGAATTAATAAGTACTAACCTATCACCATAGGATAATAACTTCCCTTTCCAGCATCCTAGTTTACTCTCAAAACGTGTTTCTACCGGATACCAGTCTGAATTCTTGAGTTTTTTTGTAATGGATTGGAATACCCAGGTATCTAAAGGGGAGTTGTCCAGCATCACATCCAAAGATCTGCTTATACTGATTTTCATCCTCTTTTGCCTTTCCAAAACAAAAAATCTCACTCTTATGAAAATTAATCTTGAGCCCTGATAACTCTTCAAAGAGACACAAAATTAATTTCATATTAACAGCTTTGTTGAGATCATGTTCCAAAAAAAAGGATAGTATCATCAGCATACTGTAGTATAGAGAGGCCTCCATCAACTAAATGTGGAATTAATCCTCCGACTTGACCATCCTCTTTGGCTCGTTCAATTAAGATGGCAAGCATATCTACTACAATATTGAAGAGCATTGGAGACAAAGGGTCCCCTTGCCTCAAACCTTTTTTGTCTGGAAATAATGACCAATATCATCATTCACCTTGACCCCAACACTACCACCTTGAACAAACTGTTGCACTAAATTACCCCTTTCTGGAGCAAAACCCTTCATCCTCAATGTCTGTTGTAAAAAGGACCATTTAACTTTGTCATAAGCTTTCTCAAAGTCTATCTTAAATAACACTCCATCCATTTTTTTAGTATGTAACTCATGGATTGTTTCATGAAGTATGACTACCCCTTCCAAAATATTTCTACCTGGCATAAAGGCCGATTGAGTTGGCTTGATAACTCTTGGGGCAATCCCCGAGAGACGATTCGTACCAACCTTAGTGAATATCTTGAAACATACATTAAGTAAACAAATAGGTCGATATTGTTGTATCTGGACCGCATTTTCTTTTTTGGGTAATAATGTAATGACTCCGACCCAAGTGTAGTCTAGTGTAAAGGAAACATGAAGAGCATGGTATTGTGATTGTTCATCACTTGGCACATCATAGAACAGCTACGAGAAGTAACTTCATTTCTACTAAGCTGTATTTACAATGATGAAGCGCTCTTTGTTACAACTCCGAGCGCACCAGGTTCTTCGATATTTGAATACAGAAAAATCGTGTGGGGATCTCTTCACTCTGAAGAATAGATACAGATGAATATACATTGGCTAGACAGATCTACTTGAGAAAGATGCCCTTTTTCCTTCCTCTCCTCTTCTCCACAGCCTGCAAAATGCACATTCTCCACATTAGGGTTGAAGGAACAGAGCATAGGATGACAAAGAATAGAATATTGACAGCAACGTATTCCTTCAAAACAACTAAAATCACACTTTCTTCGAATAGGGTCTTAGCTGGTAGTACTATATAAGATACCACTAACAGGCAGAGTCATCAACAATATGCGCTTTGATGCAGGCTCTACGACCTTAACTAGAAAAGGTAGGTAACCATGAATTTGGTAACCAAGCTTTATATCAATCTAGCTACCTTGAATATCAGCATAGCAGTATAGTGGGAAGAATCAAGAACTTTATAGTTAACTTCAAAGAAAAAGGTGCTAACACTATCAGTGGGAAGATGATAGTAAAATTAAGATTAAAAAATAACCAGCTAATGCGGCCCATCAAACATGCTAAAAATCATATAGTGCTCAATTATAAACTTGAGTAAAGTAGGACCATCACTTCATGATGTCCATTGGATACTGTCATGGAAATATCAGATAATTAAAGGGATAGTCATATGTAATGCCTTCGCAAGAGATAAAGAGATCATACCATCCTTCTGAACAATCTTAACACTAGAACAATCGTATCCCGAGGTCTGCAAAATTGGAATAGACAGTAAGATAAGCAGTATATATTTTATGTTCAGCATGACAGTGTATAACCTCATCAATAATAAATATAAACACGACGGCACCAATCATACTGACAGATAATTCTTAAAGCCAAGGATGCAGTGTTGAATTCAAGTTTAGTTTAAATTTCCAGACATTGTACTTGATAAGGAATTCAATCATGAATCTACATACTTCTGATTGTATTAGACAAGTATTTTTTTGTTTAAAGAAGTGGTATCTAGGATGGTTTACTAAGGACAGCTAGTACTAGTCCATGCTGCTAAAATATATTTTTTCGAGAAAACGCAAAAGATTTTGTGTTTCATTTTGCTGCTAAAATATATGAAGGGACTTTTAATTTAACTTTGCACCAAATCTATGATGAAGCAAAAAAAAACTCAGTTTGGTACTTACGGCGTGTTTTCTGCTGGCTGGAGATTATATTCTTTACCATCAGCAGACACAATCACAAACTCTGTTGCACGCTCGTATCCCCAAGGAATATTAATCTGGAAAACGCAGTGTAAACCAAAGCATGATTACAGGACCAAATAAATTACTCCCTCCGATCCATAATAAGTGCCGGAGTTTTAGTTCAAATTTGGACTAAACTGAACTTAAGCCCTAACACTTATTATGGATCTGAGGGAGTAACTAAATGGTAAAAAAAAAGACATTGTTAGTACTCCCTCCGGTTTAAAATAGTTGCCCAAAAATGGCTAGGAGGGAGTAGTTAATTTGCCTACAAACATAATTCTGTACAATCGAATAGCCTACCAGTTTGATAGGAAGTGTTGTGGGAAGGTTTTAAAACTCATCAGTCATCACAACTAGGGAACTGATAATACTGTCAAGCCTAACTTGAAGAGCAATCCTATAAGCTAGAACAGAACTCACCACATAACAGAAAAGTTCCTGAAACAGCCAGTTTGCAGCGGATTCTTTAGAGTTGCTTTCTTTTAGACATAGCCAGTTTGGATGTTGGACTGATCAGTCTGAAAAACTTTCCCTTGGGCCAAGCAGATTTGGTCGGCCATTGAAGATTAAGATTTCCCCTCACCCACGTCTCTGCCACGCCCGGCATGGACTCGGTCTCCGCCGGCATGGCGGACCAGCGCTGGCTGGGCGAATTTGAGAGCCCGCTCTCCTCTGACTCCAGCGCCTCCTCCGGCCGCTCCTTTGCCGAAAGGATCCGCCGCGCCTGGTCGGGCCCCGGTGAGGCTGCCAAGCCCGCTCGACGTCGCTTCGCTGCCTCCCCCGTGCGCTTCCCCAACCCCTCGCCGCCCCGTCGTCTCGCCGCCGCCCCCTCACCAATTCGGTTCCCCACCCCTCCTCCGGTCGCTGCGGAAGCCCCGGAATCCTCCAGGCAAGCGGCTAACCACCGTCCAGGCCCGGCAGCGGCCGTCCGCTGCCCGTGCCGCCCCGCGTGTGGACGCCGACGGCTTCGAGCAACCCCACGGTCGTCTCTACCGCCGCGCCAACAGGCACCCCGCCTCTCCCCCGTCGCCGCCGCCCGCTCCGGCAAGGCCCGTCCCGGCGGACCTCTGGGGCCTCTGCTTCAATTGCTGCCGCCCGGGTCACAAATCCATCGATTGCTGGTACGAAAGCCGCTGCCTTCGCTGCCACGAGGAATGGCACCACGCCGCAGACCTTGCCATCTGCCTGGGCTGCCGCTCCCCACCGGCCGTCGAGGATCCAAGACCTGCACAGCGCCGCCGCGAATCGTCGCCTCCACACCAGCAACTGCAACCTCGGCGTGCGTAGAACCTATGTGGTAGAACCGAAACTGCAGATCATATTTTCTTTGATTGTTTCCTAGCTAAGTTCTTGTGGAGTGGCATTAGAGAGATCCTTGGGGTCCAGTGGGACCCAAGCTCTTTTGCCCAGTTCTTCCAGATCCTTCAAGGGCTGAAGGGTAGGGAGCAGAGGGTTATTTGGCTTCTATTTGCGGCTCAATCCTGGGGGCTTTGAATGATTCGCAAAAGAATTACGATTGAGCCTATCTTTCCACGTCAACCGTCTGACTGTGTTTATAAAACTATCATCATGTTGCAGCTGTGGCGTCCTCTGCTCAGGGCTAGGGAGAACAAGATGGAGTTCCTGGTGACGGCGCTTCAACAAGTTTAGCGTGCGTTTGGTTGGTGACTTGAGAGGGATGGGATGGATCATCCAGATTTTTTGGGGATGGGATGGTCCATATTGGGTGATCCCATATTCTGTTTGGTTTGAAGATCTGAGTGGAATGGGATGAAGTGTGTTTATGTTATGATACTAATAACAGTTTATTATCAGCCGTCCAATTGCAATTAGCAAAAAACAGGAACATCATCTTCATGAGCCGCCTGTCGAGTTCGTGCCCCTCCATCCCAATGAGCCGCCTCCAGGCCGTGCCCAGTCGCCGCCGCTCGGCCGTGAGCAGCCGCCACCGCCCGGCCGTGCGCAGCCGCCGCCGCTCGGCCGTGCGCGGCCCGCCGCCGCCGCCCGGCCGTGCCCGAGCCGCCGCCGCCGCCGGCCGTGCCCGGTCGCCGCCGCTCGGCCGTGAGCAGTCGCCGCCGCTCGGCCGTGCGCTGCCGCCGCCGCCCGGCCGTGCCCAGTCCGGCCGCGCTCGCACATGGCCCAGGTTGCCCCGCCCACGGTTGAATCGCCGCGCGCTCCCAGGGTCGAGGACGCCGCGCGCTCCCAGGGCCGAGGCCGCCGCGCGCGCCTAGAGCCGAGGCTGCTGCCACCGCGCTCGAACACGACTAATGTCGCCGCTAGTGCCCAGGGTCAGGGCTGTCGCACCCACCCAGGCCGCCGCGCGCCCAGGGCCGAGGCCGCCATGCTCACCCAGGGCCGAGGTCGACGCGAGTGCGCCCAACGCCGCTCTTGCCCAACGCCCAACGCCCAATGCTTTCTATGTCCGCCGCAGGCAAGCCGGAGGTGGGCAAGATGTGGTTCGGTCGATTTGGAGATGAGGGAGAGGGATTAGCCACGGTCCATGTTTTTAGGAAAAGGTGGATCGGGAGGTTCAGTCGATTTGGAGGGACGGGTTGATTCAGGATTTTCAAGGAATATTTCTTTCTGGGGATGGTTCCATCCACCTTAATTTGTAACCAAACGTACCAAGAAAGAGGACCATCCCATCCCATCCATGTTTTGGTCCAGAACCAAACGCACGCACCGAGCGAAAATGGTGAATGGAACCTGGGTGCGCGCGCACCCATTTACGAAAAGTTCAAAAAAATACTATTTAAAAGTTTCAAAAAATGTGAAGTAAATTTTTGTATGTATATATTATGTTGATACTTACTCGTGTGTGTTTTCACGGAAAAATACCATTGTGTGTGGCCTACACAAAAATGACAAAATGAGGTTCCATTCGTCCGGGTCGCGCACGAGCTCCTAGTTACCTTTAGCTTTAGGGCATCTCCAGCGGCGCGACGCAAATGGACGCTGAGCGTCCGTTTGTGTCCGCCGTGACCGAAAATGCGTCGTGCACCCTCTCCAGCGGCGCGATGCAAAGTGACCGGGCCGTCCGCAGAGACGCTGTTGCGGTCAGAAACCCACCGGCGGGCAGCGACGGGCAACACCGTAGAGCCGGGAGGCTCCCAGGACTGCGGCTGGCCCTGGTCCCTCCGAGCGACGGCCCGCAAAGACTCGGCACGCACGTCCGATGCTCGGTGCAAGGGCGTGTGCCACCCGACCTATACCCGGTCGTGAAGGTGTTGGATTTGCCTCGCTTAGTTTCCTGCATGGCATACACGTAAACATTAAATACGAGCCTCGATCGGCTCTCGAGTTGTCTCCGTGAATCGGCTCAAAGAGCCGATCCACCCATGATGCGTACGAGGTGTACGATCAGATGGTGGTCCTGCTTGATCGAAATAAAGCTAAAATGACCTACTACGATTTAGGGTTTTCACCGCATAATCGGAACATCCTACTCGTGATTGAGCCTGGCGGCCACGCACGGTGATCGTAAACCGACCCTAGACAAGGCCTAAAAACCAACACGAAGTTGATCCTTGGAACATCCCGTCTAGGGCTAGCAAACTACACCCTACGCGCCACCGGATCCTTCAACCCGTTTGTAAGGCCTAACTATGCAGATATTAAACTAATCCTTGATGAACAAGGAGCAACCATAACGGATCGGATCTACTAAATAATGATCAAGGGGTGCCGTCCTTACGCCTAAGATAGGTGTAAGGACGGCTAGACGTCTAAGGGTTGCACGACGACGACATATGATACGATGAACAATGCTAACCCTAACACATCTATGATAACTACGTTGCTCGCCATCAAAAAGGCTTCGAGTACGAGCAACGCATGAACAACGAATAAACGTGTAGCTGCCTAGATCGCAAGATGCGATCTAGGCAGCATGATGCTTACCCGGAAGAAACCCTCGAGACAAGGGAGTTGGCGATGCGCCTAGATTGGTTTGTGGTGAACGTGATTGTTGTTTATTTCATAAACCCTAGATACATATTTATAGTCCGTAGACTCTCTAACGTGGGAATAATCCCAACCGGGCACGAGCCCAAACTCTATCTAACCGACACGTATCCTACTATATTACGTATACACGGGCAAACTAGCCCAAACTTTGTATACAAGGCCGATTCATGTATTTCTTCTATGTATATTCTTCAAGCCCATCTTCAATCGCGGCCCACCTCTGATCCGGTCAAATTCTGGTGATAACACATGCCCCCCTGGTTTTGGAAATGCCAATTCCAAAATCACTCCGCTTTTCGTTCGTTGGGTCATGTCGTGGCAGAGCAGAACCGCTGCAGTATCCTTCATCATGATGCCTTGCCTTCTTGACTTCTATGCGCGATTTGACAATTCTTTGGCACCACTTCCTTGGAAACTGCTGTAACATTAACTCTCCCCAATATCCCATTATTTAACCGCATCGAGCAATTCGCCCCTTCACCCTCCTGCTCCGTACTAGCCATCGGCAAAAAACCCTCCTTCCTCCGTAGCCATGTCTTCTTCCTCCTCCTCCTCTTCTGCTTCCTCAAACCTCTCCTACGTATCATCTCCCTTCCGTGAGCCGACGCCAGAGTGGGGCTCGTTGGCGGCGCACGACATCCTCGCCCCAACGACGTGGGACAAGGAGGAACACGATTCCTTCATCTGGTCCGAGGATGATAAATCCTTGACCGACGGAGAGGACGACCTTCAATTTCTCGTCGACGGGGAGGAGGAGGCGGAGAGCGAGGACGACCGCTTCTCCTGGGACGACTTCACCTCCTCCGAGGGAGAAGCGGAGGAGGACGGCGACGACCCCCTCGAAGGTTACCCACCGGCGAAGCGCCTCCGCGCCTGGTGGGACGACGACAGCGATGACGATGATGAGGAAGACGAGGCTCCCGTAGAAGGCTATGGGAGCAGCGATGAGGAGCCTATCAGCAGCTGCGCCGGCGGCAGCGATGACGACGACGAGGGCAGCAACGGCCCTTAGATTAGGGACTAGTAGTAGTAGTCGGCTTTTGTTCTTTCTTCCCCGAGCAATCGGCTCCTCATTGTAAAAAACCCCCTTATTAATGAAGAAGACATTTCTCAGCTGATTTTGCCCTTTTACCAATTTTGCCGATTGCTAAAATAAGTTAGCAAATCAAGAGCCGATGGCAGCGCATCGGACCTTGCCATGAAACGCGAGCAAAGCCAACAGAAACGGCTCTGACCCTTTAGATGATGACGGCTTCCCTTTCAAGCTCCTTTCAGCAGTCCTGGTGGTCTTCTTTTGCAACAACTCATCACCTTCGAAGAAGGTTATGACGCAGGGTCAGCCGATGACACCCCAATCGGCTTCTAAAAGCAGATCATCCGCCGAGTCAGCTGCCCCCGAGCCTCGGTCCAAGGCGAAAACGGTGGTGAAGACACACAATTCGGACCAATGGACCCGAGCCCGAGCAAACCGGAACAAACCACCATGCGCAGCCAGCCAAAGCCGAACACCTTCCTTCCGTTGAAAGCCGATGTTGCAGTATGATCACCAACGGCTTAATGAGCCAAAACTCTTCTGACAAGGTTGTCTTGTACGCCAAAACTCCTCTGACATCACTGCTGAACTGGCAACCTTGCGCACAGAGTTGGAGGTCCTCGTGTCTTGAACACGCAACTGGTAGATCCCATGGAATTTGTGCTAGAGTCGATGGCTGCGCATCGGCTTTGTTCCTTAGCTCTAAAGTCGATGTCCGTGCATCGGCTGTACATCATGAGACACCTCATGAGAAATTTTTTTTTTTACTGGCCGATTTTTCTATCGGCCCCTAATATCTTACTGCACATGTATCGCACATGCTCATCTGATTAGGTGCCCCCCGAGCCGAATCTGCCAGGTAACTGCGGATATCGGCTCTGTAGCTAGCCAAGGCACTGTATTTGAACGTCGGCTTCGTTAGGACCAATGTTGACTTCTTCCAGCTCATCAGCCGACGTAAAACCGCTGCCCATTAGATCGACGTTGAACACAGGCAAAACGTATGGTGAGGATAATTTTGGCCGATTGCTGGAATCGGCCTCCATGTTGATTGACTAACTCAATGAAGGTTTGTAATGTTCCTTCATAGATCTTCGGGGCCGATCACACGGATCGGCATCGCCACGTTTGTCCATAGATGTTGCTCTTGTTACACGGTTAGGCCGGTGGATAAGACCAGCCTCACCCCGTCCTTTGTCACGTCGATGCGCTCGCAGTCGTCCAAATTGATGCCTGAGAGTGGCTCTTGGCCTGTTGTCTCCCAAACGTTCATGCCAGCCGTTGATATCTCGGCTGAATCATCTGCGTGGACGACCTCTACTTCATCTCCATCCCACCGTATTAAGCATTGGTGCATCGTGGACGGAATGCAACAGCTTGGCGTGGATCCAATCTCTCCCTAGCAAGACAGACATAGGTGCTCTTGCCGTCGAAAATAAAGAACGTCGTAGGGATGGTTTTCCTTCCTACGGTCGGATCCACGTTCGAACACCTTGTGCGTCGGATGCTTGGCCATTGAAATCGCTCGGTGTCACGTTGGTCTTGATCGGATCCGAGCTAGAGCGTCCCAACCGACGTAGCATGGAGTATGGCATGATGTTGATCGCCGCTCCGGTGTCCACCGAGCATCTTGTTGACAGGCTGCCCATTGATATAGCCTCGCAAGTACAGGGCCTTCAGATTTCTGTAGCTTCTTTCTCGTGGCTTCTCAAAGATAACCGGCCGTGGGCCGCAGTCAAGTTGTGCCACAGGTGCTTCGTCTAATCCTGGAGCACTAAACTCCGTCGGAAGGATGAACACCATGTTTGTGCCAGCCGATGTCTCATCATCGGCTTTCCTTTGTCTGGGGCGCCACTCTTTCCTTTGTGGCCGACCTTCTTCGTCCAGGGTTCGCTGAATTTTGGCGGCCAGATCAGGCCGCGCCTTCCTTAACGTGTGCAGGTATAACCTCTCGGCTTCCTCCAAACCACGTAGTCGCTGAACCCTACGCTTTTGGGAACGGCTGAGTCCATCAGGGCACCACCTTGGCCGATGATACTTATCTTCTTCTTCATCATCGTCCTCTAGTTCCTCGAGATCTTCTACCCGAGAGGACTCAGCGTGCTTGTTCCGAGGCGGGAGAGGCCCTAGACGTTTGAACACCGGACACGTTAGCCGCATCCTTCTCCTTTTGTCTACATTCTCGGGCAGCTGCCGATTGTAGGCAATCGGCTCATTCCCGAATCCCAGCAGTGTCCGAAGAAGGGGCAATCCCGGTGCCTATCCACGTCGTCTTGCTCTCTCGACTTTTCCTTGGCGTGGCGCTCATATCTCTCCTCGTTGCGATCATGCCGACGGTGTCTCCCGGCGTCCCTAGCCGACGATCTCTTTCATCATCGTCGTTGTATCGTCGGCGTTGGTCGTATTGACTCACATATTTGTTGAGGAGGTGATCGGAAAGAGGTCGCCGATATCTCACGTTCCTCACTTCTCCCTCCGTGATATAGCGCTTGCCATCGTGACGGGGCCGATCGCGTGGAACGGCTTCCTCTCGTGTCCTTGCTATGAGAGCAGCTGCCCTCGTCTCCGTCCTTACCGAGTGGTGCCCGGGTCCTACCATGTTGATGTTGAACGAGAATCCTGGCTGGCACCCTCCAGGGTAAGTGCACTCCACCATGTTAACGGCGGGGAAGGGGTGTGTGTCGACCTTCATGGCGTATCGGGCTGAAAATTAGACGCCCTTGTTCTATCGCCATTTGGACCTGCCGACGCCACACCCTGCAGTCGTTGGTGGCATGGGTGAACGTGTTATGCCACTTGCGCATGGCTTTCCGTTCAGCTCCTGAGCCGTGGGGATCGTGTGGCCTTCGGGTACCTTTAGCTGCTTCTCCTTAAGTAAGAGGTCGAAAATTTGCTCAGCCTTGGTGACATCGAAGTCAAACCCTCTTGGAGGACCTTGTGGCTGAACCCACTTACAGGGCACGGGGCTTGCCCCCCGAGTCCATTCAGCCACTCGCTACCTCTTGATCTCCCGCGAGCCTTCATCTTCATCCGCCTCAACCAGGACCACCGCACGCTTGAATTTATCCCGGTATACATCCGGGTGGCGCCGTTCATATACCGACAGCCTTCGCACCATGTGCGCCGGTGAAGGGTAGTCTCGCTTGGGAGGCCACGTCCTTAATTGGTGATGCGAGACCCACCACCGCCAACTCGATCGCTTCTTTCTCGCTCACACGAGCCGAATAGCATCGGTTCCTAACGGTCCCGAAGCGCCGGACGTATTCCGAAACCGTTTCTCCGCGCTTCGTCGTACTTGTGCTAGATCGGCAATGCCGGCCTCGGAAGCCTCTCGAGTGATACCGCATGTGGAACCGCTCTTCCAACCGCTTCCAAGTCCGGATTGAGTCTGGTGGCAACGATGTGTACCACCCGAAAGCCGATCCTGTGAGGGACTGTGCGAAGAACCTCACACGCAGCTCATCTGATGCTGAGATCGTGCCCAGCTGTGCCAAATATCGGCTCACATGCTCGATGGAGCTGGAACCATCTCAATCCGGAATGGTCCCACCGGGCGTGCCAGAATGTGTTGCGGTCAGAAACCCACCGGCGGGCAGCGACGGGCAACACCGTAGAGCCGGGAGGCTCCCAGGACTGCGGCTGGCCCTGGTCCCTCCGAGCGACGGCCCGCAAAGACTCGGCACGCACGTCCGATGCTGGTGCAAGGGCGTGCCACCTGACCTATACCTGGTCGTGAAGGTGTTGGATTTGCCTCGCTTAGTTTCCTCGCATGGCATACACGTAAACATTAAATACGAGCCTCGATCGGCTCTCGGGTTGTCCCGTGAATCGGCTCAAAGAGCCGATCCACCCATGATGCGTACGAGGTGTACGATCGGATGGTGGTCCTGCTTGATCGAAATAAAGCTAAAACGACCTACTACGATTTAGGGTTTTCACCGCATAATCGGAACATCCTACTCGTGATTGAGCCTGGCGGCCACGCACGGTGATCGTAAACCGACCCTAGACAAGGCCTAAAAACCAACACGAAGTTGATCCTTGGAACATTCTGTCTAGGGCTAGCAAACTACACCCTACGCGCCACTGGATCCTTCAACCCGTTTGTAAGGCCTAACTATGTAGATATTAAACTAATCCTTGATGAACAAGGAGCAACCATAACGGATCGGATCTACTAAATAATGATCAAGCGGGGTGCCGTCCTTACGCCTAAGATAGGTGTAAGGACGGCTAGACGTCTAAGGGTTGCACGACGAGAGCATATGATACGATGAACAATGCTAACCCTAACACATCTATGATAACTACGTTGCTCGCCATCAAAAAGGCTTCAGTACGAGCAACGCATGAACAACGAATAAACGTGTGCTGCCTAGATCGCAAGATGCGATCTAGGCAGCATGATGCTTACCCGGAAGAAACCCTCGAGACAAGGGAGTTGGCGATGCGCCTAGATTGGTTTGTGGTGAACGTGATTGTTGTTTATTTCATAAACCCTAGATACATATTTATAGTCCGTAGACTCTCTAACGTGGGAATAATCCCAACCGGGCACGAGCCCAAACTCTATCTAACCGACACGTATCCTACTATATTACAGATACACGGGCAAACTAGCCCAAACTTTGTATACAAGGCCGATTCATGTATTTCTTCTATGTATATTCTTCAAGCCCATCTTCAATCGCGGCCCACCTCTGATCCGGTCAAATTCTGGTGATAACAGACGCAAACCTTGCCCAAATATGCGCCAGGTTTGCGTCTCTGCGGACGCTGCGCGGACGCGCAAAGTGTCCGCACGGTCCTCGCACGGCCCGCCTGGCAGCGGCACAACTGCTTCGTCTTCCGCGGCATTACTTCCGGGCGGCGCGCTGCAGCCTTTGCAGGGCCGCGTTAATGGCGTGCCTCGGCTTCCGCGAGCGTGCGCAGCTAGTAGACGTTGCACTGGCAGGCCATTGAAGGCGATATGGCGTCGGAGCCTTTTAAATGGACGCTGCCGGCGGCCATTTCCACGACCAAACCATTGCCAAATCCCACAGTATCCACCCCACCGACGCCATGGGAAAGAAATGCTGGCCGTTCCGCAAGACGAAGAACGACCAGGAGGCTAGCGGCTCGCATTCCGGCAAGAAGGCACGGGTCGGCCGGTACGTCCGCGTTGACCTCGCACGGCAGCTATGGGAGGAAAACCGGACGGTGCCATGGCCGGACGCGAACTTGCCGGGAGGGGGCTGGTACCTGAACTCGCGGCGCGTGCCGGTCCCCCCCGTGCCGCGCGAGGGCCGAGAGCGGCGGGACGAGGTGCGCCGCCGCCGAGCGATCTTGCCGCCGGATCTGCGGGAGGATCGGGCGTACGCGCTGAACTCCTACAACTGGATTTCATTCGGGACGTGGGAGTTCGACGCGCGCCGCCGCGCTGGCTACCTCGGCGACGTGGACTTCTTCGACCGAGAGATCGCCGCAGAAGAAGAAGAGAACGACCAGGAGGACGCGGACGAGGACGTCGACATGGTCGACTACGACCACGACGACGGCGGGCCGGCGTGGGATCCGGAGACCCAGCCGCCGGACCTTTCCGAGGATGAGGCCATTGCCATGGCATTGGCCAACAGCGCGCAGGACGAGCTCAACGAGCTCGCTTTGTGGGAGGGGCTCGCAATCCAGCTGCGCGAGTCAGCGCTCGCGCGAGGAGACCGGCGACTCCTCCGGCAACGCCGACGCGTTCCAACGACCGCGCTCCGCCAGCTGCTCCGGCGTGGGATCCCTGGCCACAGCTTCCTGCCCATGCGGCGGTACCTCCTCCACCGCCGGCGTACGAGCTTCCATGGCCGACGCCGGAGTTCATTAACCTCGTCAGCGACGACGACCAGTAGGCAGCAGCAACTTTTAGTCGCCTTTATGGCTTTTTTATGTTTTTTTATTAATGTAAATTATGGTTCCATGAATGAAAAAAAATTTATGCGTCGCGCCGCTGGAGCCACCCCCGACGCAAACGGATGCCCGGACGATTTCGACCATTTCGGCCGACGCAAACGGACACGACGCGTCCGTTTCGACGTCCGAAATGCGTCGCGCCGCTGGAGATGCCCTTACCCTCTGAGAGTGTTCCTTCGTCCATGTATCCTGCGGCTGTGGGCTGCTGTTGTTGTTGCTATGTGAACTATGCTGCCTTGGGTGTGTCGAATGCTGCTATGGGTTGCAAGACATGCTGCTTTATTAATTTAAAGCTGGGCTATATGCCTGTTATCTAAAAAGTTGAAGCATTTGGGATTCGAAATCATTTTGCTTGCCAGATTTATTTCAAAGTAATTAATGGTGACACCTACATACCACTGGTTTTCCTTCGCCCCATTATGGGGAAAATGAACGTTGCTACTCAGGTACGGAAGCAACTAACAGAAACCATTGCCAATTCTATAACATACTAGAACATACTAACACCTAAGCAAGGATTACTCTCACATCCATTGCCAATCTTATATTTAGATCCCATTTCTGGAAAGAAAGGAATACTGCTAAAGAAAGAGTAGGGACATACAGCAGATGCTTTCTGGAATTTCTCCGTGAGAACAACACCACGCTGGCTGTTACATTTAATGCTGTAACCTTCCCTCTTTATTTCCAAAACAGCTGGTTCCCACATGTCTAAGAATCTCACCTGCTGTTACAAGATTTAACGTTTTAAACAGTTGCCTGGAATCACAAAAAAGTAGCAAGAATATTTTTGATGGATAGTTGTGAAGTACAGTAAACATACAGGTAGCTGGACTTGATAAGACACATGCCCAGCTTCAAGAGTTTTCTTAACAAGTTCCTTTGTTTCAGGATCTGCAACAAATATGGTTACACAAGTTATTTTTTTTCGAGAAAATGCAATGACATTGTGTTTCTTTTCATTGCAAAGAAGAAGACTACAAGCCTCCTAGGAGGGGTTCAAATTGTGCAAAACAATTTGAAGTATCACAGTCACACAATCACATGTCTTGCACCAAAACAACAGAAGTACCCAGGTTTGGGCTTAGGGGAGTTAAGGATATGTAGAGGTCAAATATATAAATGTTGAACCAGATTTCAAGCTGGTTCAACCTGTCTACTGGATTCTTTGTTGCGAAATGTGGTACAGTGTATCCATACTTAATTTGGTTTCAACATGTCATTATTTTACTAATGCATGGTCCACAGTGGAATTTAACATAGTGGGATACATCATATAACCCATCATCATTCAGAGTGATTTTGGAGAAACCATTCTACACAGTTGCTATTGTAAAGTCTTTCCGTTTTGCACACTGGCTAATATAATGTTAGTATGGCCTACAAATTTAATGCAGATAAACTGTATGAGCATACTGGCTCAATACACATAAGTTCTCCACGGCAGGTGTTTATGTCTACTAATTGAGTTTTAATATCACTGATCCTCTGCAACAGTTAACTCGATTTTTATCTTTGAAAGTTCCCTCACGATATATCACTCTTCTGTAAGGCTAGTTATCAGCTATTTTACAGGCACACACTGACTACTATTCGCCTGGCTATAATTTGGACGATAGATACACTTAGAACCAACAAATAATTAAAACAATAAGATACTGGTAAGAAAAGGCTAAATTGAAAATGGAAGAGCAGGTTAACAATTTTAATACTCACCGCAAGTAATTTTTGCTTGGTCGTTAGCATAAACCTTGGCAATCTGACCCTATAATAGGAAACAGGAAGGTTTCAAAACAAAACCGAACATTTTATCACTCTAATAGTACCAACTAGCAAATCATTTTCGAGAGAAATTTAACAATATAGAAGATCTCATCCATCTAAGATCACACTAACATCGCATCTTGTTGATTTCAATATTTCATCATTTGAAGAAAGAACTTACGATTAAACACAGGCTGGATTTTGTCTCAAACTGACTGGACTGTCTGGGCATTCTGAATCTCCACAAATATATACGAAAAAGAAACAAGAGTATTTGTATTATTTAGTGAAAACTATCTAGTTATCTAGAAACTAATCTGAGATCTAAGAAATCCGAACAGAGAAATGATAATTAATCATTAAAAAACCTCTGGTTTGTCATTTCAAAAGGAATACAAAAATAGATAGCCCCAGGATTTCCACAGTGTTAGAAAAATACAGCAATATAGCATAAAGATCAGCACATGGAAAAGTGGTTACATTTCTTTTTCTGTGATCTAGGGGTTGGACTTCAATGGCCAGTAAAGTGCCCACATCATCGGCAGTAACTAAATAATTAGGTCGTTGCCTTGCTCCTATAACAAATAAATAATTAATCCATAGTAGTGACATCATGATATGAGTAACAAGGGCACAAACCTTAAACTCATTTATTATGCATCACACACAAAAAATAGTACCTTTTATGAATCTTACAGAGCCATCTTCTAAATGCCGCACCCACTGAACATGCAGAAAGAGTTGCAAAACTGAAAATCTGAACCAAACCGATATAATGTGATAGAAAGTACTTGTTTTATTCAAAATGTGTATATATCAAGCGCACCTCAAAATTACAAGTTGTTGTTCCATCAATGGAGTATCCACATGCTTGTAGTTCTCGCCCAGGAAAAGCTTCACCCATAATTCGAAGGCCTTTTATGCCTGGCGATGGATCATCCTCTGCAGCTGCATATTCACAAAATGGCATCTACATTGAGATTAAATGAAATGCTAAAAAAATATGATTATAGGAACTTAACCCCATATTAACTACCGTCACAGAAAGGGGAGCCAGGCTCCTCGGGAACAGTAGGAACATAGGGATATGAAGGATTTGCTTCCTCGACGACAGATGCTAAATTAGGTGAGTCTCCAGGACCCCATTGAGCAGAAGTTTCTCGCACATGTTGGGCTTCAGCACCCACAGAACCATCCAAGACATCACTTCTCCTAATGCCCTTGAATGGTGGGTTTTGACTCCGGGGATCGAAATCAAATTGGACAGTATGAGAATCATGTTGAGATGCTGGAGTATAAACGTCGTTCCTAAATTGATTGCTGCAAACATGAAGTCATAGTAATGTTTAGTACTCTAGTTACAGACTTACAGACATGGTTTGCTAAACCTTCCATGGCAACAGTTTAAGTATACCAAAATAATGAAACGGTGATAGAAATGAGAAAGCAAAATGTGCAACATTCATGAAGTTAACGTATATAAGTTATCCAAGAAATTGAAACAATTATGAGATGGCCCTTCCAAACTAGTCTATCTTAAAAAAAAATATCAAAAAATAGAAGTGTGTATGTCTGTTTTTTTATCCAGCCTTTAAAATTTTTCATTTTGCTATTTTGCTTTTCTTCATGGTTGCTTATGCTGAAGTCGTGAATAACCAGCCATTTTACTAAGCTGATGCTGGTTCTTCGCCCCAGCCTTCTTTCTTTCTGTCATTCTTTTATGTCTCTTTTTTGCTTATTTGCCCCCTTTGGTTGCCTCCAAATTTATAGCCACAAAAAAAACATTGCTAACTTAAGCATGCAAAATAACACTGTTAAAGAGCAAAAGGTAACTTAGGAAGGTAAACTGTTAAGCTCCAAAAGGATAGGCACTACCTGCTTGAAAGAGATGTCCTTTCTCTGTAATCATGATCAATATTTCTTGCAGGAACCTCACTTGGAATTACATGACGGTTTTTGTTTGCTAATACCATCCAATCACCTCTACCTTGAACAGGGGAAGACATTGGAGATTGTACATGAGGATATGGTGTCTGGGGCACGATATCAAGACTGTTTTTGCTCTGGGAAAGTAAAGAGTTAGAGAAAGTATTTGTTGCAAGAGTAATCAAAAAAGTATAGAGCTATAGCAAAGTCACCAATGCTTTTCCAAGAGAATCTTTAGGTGACTGTACAGGAAGACTGGTCTTATTTGGCAATTTAGTTTGCCATGGGGTAATCTGGTACTGTGACTCCTGAACTTTCTCCTGCAACATCCAAGATTTCACAAAAGGCAACTTCAAAGTTCTGTAAAAAAAGTATCAGCAGTAAACTTTGCAACCATGTAGCAGATCTAATCCATCTAACATTACAAAAACATCGCATCTTGTTGATTCCAATATTTCATCATTTCAAGAAAGAAATTTAAGAAAAAAAAACACAGGTTGGATTTTATTTCAAACTGACTTGACTGTCAGACATTCTGGATCTCAACAAATATGTACGATAGTGGAACTCAATCAGCATGTATTTTAATTATACGACACTCATCTACAATCAAAGATCATTTGCGCTAACCACTGGCCGAATACATGTAGTTTTGCAAGTTAGTATTCTTAATCAACTCACCTCACTGGTTTTTTCACTTGCTTCGTGTGGCTCACTGGACTCCTTTTCTGGCTCTCGATGATTATGACTGCATGTGCTTGACATCCGCAAGGGCGTTAGCAACAAATACTCCTGAGATTTCTTCACGTTCCCCATTGTACCATCTATCTTAATGTTGGACATGTCTTCAGTGATACTGTGCAGTATGAGTTCCTTGCTTACTATGGTGCTCTCTTCTGTATGAAAAACAACATCCAAGTTCATCGCATCAGCCACACCACTCTCTTTATTGAACATGTTTATAGTTATATCCTCAGCTGAAAGACCATTCACTTTGGTGCTCCACACAACGAACTCGTCAGCACGCTGCATATCCCATGGTGCCTTGTGCTGTGGTTGCAATGTTACGTCAACACTACACTTAGATTGTGGCGGCACAATGCCTTTGTTCGGCTGCATGTGGTATGGAAGGGGGCTCATCTTTTGGATGTTGAAGGCAATGTAAGCATCGGTCTGGTTGGTTAGCTTAAGTGAGCATGATATCTGCTTGTTAATCTCAAAAGGAAAATGTAGCTCGAGTGGTTCAACCCCAAGCATATCATCCTCTGAGTAAGGGCTTATCTGCAAGAAACAACGATCTAAATATTACAAACCATGAGCCCATGAATATAGTATACATATTTCCTTCCTAACCACTTTTTGCCTCAGCCAAAATACTTGCTACCATTTTCTTCCTTCTCAGGTGTTTTAGAACCTTTACTTTCCAACTTGTAAAGCTTTGATCATCAACCTTTTAAAAAAAATCATACTATTTCATTTTTAAAATATCTTCAAGGGAAATATAAATGGTAAATAATAATACCACGTGCAGAAGACCATGAGAACAACATAATGAGGAACAGGTGTTTTACAAACAAAAATAGAAGAAAGCAGCAGAGGAAACTAGTCTACAGCTAATTAATAGGGCTCTTGAGGATATGTGGAGATACGAGCTTACCTGCCCAAATGTATATCCACAGTCATCACTGAATTTACCATTAACACCTTCTATTTCTCTGATATCATGTATCATATCCCATATAAAAGGCCGTTTGGATGGGTCAATTTCCTGGCAGAGCAACCCAATTTCCATGCATTTTGCTACTTGTTGGTAAATCAATGGTGTTTCCTTCCCTGTTTTTTTCCATCTGTGCCTCCATTTTCTAAGTACCTGCCGTTCCACATTATGTGACATAGATTAAGCCAAAATGTTAACTAAAATATCAAGGTGAACGCTCATCCAGTTTATCTTCTACACAGCCTATTGGTGCCTCCAAATTCTGATCATGTGGCAAGGGAGGTGATGGTGGCATGTTCCAGAAAGAAGTTCGAAGAGGATCTAGATTCAAAAGATCAACACAATGTGCATGTACTTGGGTGCGTAATAAAATACTACCATATCATCAGTCACATTAATCACAATATCTCTCTCATTTTGTGGTGTAGTGGGAGATAAAAGTGCAGACGATCACAAGGTTTATTTTCTTTCAGTATCTTAGCAAAATATGCCATATAATACTAAGTATGAAAATTAAGTAGTACAGAGTAAAGTGTACAAAATGCAAAGGCAGGAATTTAGAGTATTTCTAAAAGGGGCCATCTCCAAAGTGAGATAAAAGCACTCTTACATTGTTCTTATTATTTTCAGGGATACCCTTCGCTCCAGTCACCAGTTCGGTGATTACAATGCCCAAACTAAACATGTCTGATTTGAATGACATCTTGCCATTCGATAGGTATTCTGGAGCACAATATCCTCTGCATATGAATTTGATAGATTGATTGATTATGGCATAAGAGAAGGTAGGATGTTAAATGCCATGAAAAACAGTGGGTTCTTTTGGTGTATAGCTTACAGTGATCCACAACGGTCTTCGCTCATGGTTTCTGATTTTTCATCGAGCCTTGATAGACCAAAATCCGTAATTTTTGGCCTCATTTGATTATCTAAAAGTATATTGGCAGGTTTCAAATCCATATGAAATATATGTTTTTCCTTGTGCAGATGATGCAACCCTTCGCAGATACCCTTGATTATTTGGTAACGTGTATTCCATTCTAGTCCCCTTAATTCATCTGCATAAAAAAGGAGTAGTACTGAAGCATGAAATGTTCCTTTGTTCATGATAGCACTGAAGGATGTATAGCAACATTTGTATTTTTATATGGTGACGCAAAGGATAGATGTGAAAGAAAAAAAAAGATAAATAACCATAAGAACTACTTCACATGCAGGAGTTATATACCAGTAATATGATTTTTTAGGCTTCCATTGCTGATATACTCAAAACAGAGCAATCTTTCTCTCATCTCAGCGTAAATATGTTGTCTTGATCCTTCAATTTTTACTGCTGTATGTTCTGTGCTAGCACAGAATCCAAGAAACCGTACCACATTTTGATGATTAATCGTCAACAGGCTATCAACTTCACGGTCAAATAGTTTCTCATCAATGGAATGGTTGTTCCTGATCCTCTTCACAGCAACACTCCCGTTTGGAAGGACGGCCTGTTCAACTTCTTTAGTGACACTAGTGGAGAAGAGGCCTTTGGTCCCAAGCAAATGTCCCAGTGCTGAACCAAACCGGGTCCAATGGTGGCATTGGTCCCGGTTCGTTTCTGCCCAGGACGACCCCACCCGCTGGAGCTTGTCCGGTAGTGGCCTTTGGACCCGGTTTGTAATACAAACCGGGACTAAAGGGTCCACGGCTGGGCGCGGCAGGCCGTGTCAGGCGTGGGAAACCTTTAGTCCCGGTTTGTATTACAAACCGGGTCCAAAGCCCCCCCTCTGGACCCGGTTTGTGTTACAAACCGGGACAAGGTCCCCAATCTGGCTATATTACCTTGCCCTGCCCAAGTGTGAGCCACACTTGGCCATATTTTCACTTTCTTCACAAGAGGGGTGTATTGCTCTCCTCTCTTCTTCACATGCACAAGAGGTGTTTGATGAAATGCTTAAGAGGATTTGCCACTTGAGTTTACACAAATCAAGCCACACTTAACTTGTTTTTTTCTTCTTCATCGAGGTTAACAACTTTATCCTTTTCATCCGTAATTGATAAAATGCATGTGTATATATACATCGTGATGTTCCGTAATGGTTTTGATCAGCTAAATTATATCATGCGGATGAATCGGCAATGGATGTACATTGACCGACGGTTTGACGAGTTCACTTCGGGCCTGGATAATTTTATGGCCGTGGCGGAGGCAAACAAACATGGTGGCTTCATGTATTGTCCATGTGTGAACTGCAAGAATACCGTAAATTACGCTCACTCGAGTCTCATTCACAGCCACCTTCTGCGATCCGGTTTCATGCCCATTTACTATTGTTGGATCAAGCACGGAGAAAGAGGGGTTATGATGGAAGACAATGAAGAAGAGGAAGAGGATGATGACGGTTATCCCAATTTCCCTGAATACGATGATACTGCAGAAGGCAATGAAGACAATGAAGTAGAAGATCAAGAGGCACCGGATGAGCCCGCCGATGATGATCTTGGTCGGGCCATTGCCGATGCAAGGAGAGAATGTGAAACTGAAAAGGAAAGGTTGGCCTTCGACAAGATGATAGAAGATCACAACAAATTGTTATACCCAACTTGCGAAGATGGCCATAAAAAGCTAGGCGAGCACGCTGGAATTGTTGCAATGGAAGGCGGAGAACGGTGTCACCGACTCAGGATTTGGAAAGTTGCCGACAATAATTAAGAGGAAGCTTCCAAGGGGTAACGAATTTCCCGCCGCGACGTACGAAGCGAAGAAGATTGTCTGCCCTCTAGGATTAGATGTGCAAAAGATACATGCATGCATTAATGATCGCATCCTCTACCGCGGTGAGTACGAGAATTTGGATGCATGTCCGGTGTGCACTCGCATTGCGGTATAAGATCGACGAGATGACCCTGGTGATGTTGAGGGCGAGCGCCCCAAGAAGAGGGTTCCTGCCAAGGTTATGTGGTATGCTCCTATAATACCACGGCTGAAACGCTTGTTCAGGAATAAAGAGCACGCTAGGTTGTTGCGATGGCACAAAGAAGACCGTAAGAAAGACGTGATGTTGAGACACCCTGCCGATGGATCCCAATGGAGAAAAATCGATAGAGAGTTCCCAAACTTTGCACAGGATGCAAGGAACTTAAGGTTTGGTCTAAGTACGGATGGCATGAATCCTTTTGGAGAGCAGAGCTGCAGCCCATAGCACCTGGCTCGTGACTCTTTGTATATATAACCTTCCTCCTTGGTTGTGCATGAAGCGGAAGTTCATTATGATGCCGGTGCTCATACAAGGCCCGAAGCAACCCGGGAACGACATTGATGTGTACCGAAGCCATTAGTCGAAGAACTTCTACGAGCTGTGGTCCCTAGCAGGTGTACGTGTGTGGGACGAGCACAAGCAGGAGGAATTTGACCTAAGAGCGATGCTTTTCGTAACCATCAATGACCGGCCTGCTCTTGGTAACATTTCGTGACAGTCAAACAAGGGATACAATGCATGCACACACCGTTTACATGAGCTCGAAGGTGATTATTTGGAAAAAGGTCGAAGGTCGTGTACCCGGGGCATCGTCGATTTCTTAGGATTACCCATCCCGTAAGAAAGAAAGGCAAGCATTACGACGGTGAGGCTGATCACCGGAGGAAGCCTCCCCATCGTGATGGTGTTGATATATTTGGTATGGTCAAGGATCTAGATGTAATATTTGGAAAGGGTCCTGGCGGACGGTCTGTTCCGAATGACGCTACCGGACACGCGCCCATGTGGAAGAAGAAATCTATTTTTTGGGAGCTAGAATATTGGAAAGTCTTAGAAGTCCGCTCTTCAATCGATGTGATGCACGTGACGAAGAATCTTTGCGTGAACCTGCTAGGCTTTCTGGGTGTGTACGGGAAGACAAAAGATACACCGAAGCACGGGAGGACCAAGCAACGTTGGAAAGACCCCAAAAATCTGCATGAGAGAGTTAAAGGACGTCATTTATCCAGCCTACGCTCTTACAAAAGCAAGAGAAGGAAATATTTTTTGAATGTCTTAGCAAGTATCAAGGTCCCGTCCGGCTTCTCCTCCAATATAAAGCGAATAATAAATATGGAGAAGAAAACATTCCGTAACCCGAAGTCTCATGACCGTCACGTGATAATGACACAGCTTGCTTCCGATTGCATTGAGGGGGCTTCTACCGGAAAATGTTCGATCGCCCATTGTGAAGCTATGTGCATTCCTCAATGCAATTTCTCGGAAGGTAATAAACCCGAAATTCTACCGAGGTTGCGGAATGATGTGGTCCAATGTCTCGTTAGTTTTGAGCTGGTGTTCCCACCATCCTTCTTCAATATTATGACACATCTCCTCGTTCACCTGGTCGATGAGATTTCCATTCTCGGTCCCGTGTTTCTACACAATATGTTCCCCTTCGAGAGGTTCATGGGAGTCTTGAAGAAATATGTTCATAACCGTGCTAGGCCGGAAGGAAGCATCTCCAAGGGCTATGGAACAGAGGAGGTCATTGAATTCCGTGTTGACTTTATTCCCGACCTTAAGCCGATTGGTGTTCCCGAATCGCGGCATGAAGGGAGACTAAGTGGAAAAGGCACGCTAGGAAGGAAATCAATGATATGTAGGGACGGGATTTCTTTGACTCAAGCACACTACACGCTTCTACAAAGTTCCACCATGGTGGCTCCGTATATCGGTGAGCACAAGAACTTTCTACGCTCCCGTAACCCGGGCGGTCGAACGATTGGATTAGACGTGAACACATGTCGACTTTCGGCGGTTGGTTGCAAAAACATCTCCTGAATAACGAAGATATTGAAGATCAGCTGTACTTGCCGGCCCGGACACCATCTTCGATCGTAGTGACTTTCCAAGGGTACGAGATAAATGGGAATACATTTTACACGATCGCCCAAGATAAAAAGAGCACCAACCAAAACAGTGGTGTCCGCTTTGATGCAATAATGAATGAAGGCCCAAATGACACATATTATGGTTACATAGAGGATATCTGGGAACTTGAGTATGGACCTTCATTTAAGGTCCCTTTGTTTAGGTGCAAATGGGTCAACAAAACAGGAGGCGGGGTTCAGGTAGACAAGTTGTATGGAATGACAACAGTGGATCTCAACAATCTTGGGTATAGAGACGAACCATTCGTCCTAGCCAAGGATGTGGCCCAGGTTTTCTATGTGAAGGATATATCTAGCAAACCAAGAAAAAGGAAACATAAGGAAACAAATACATCAAACGATGAGCCAAAGCGCCACATAGTTCTTTCTGGAAAAAGAAACATCGTGGGAGTGGAGGACAAGACAGACATGTCAGAAGATTATAATAAGTTTGATAAAATTCCACCCTTCAGAGTGAACATTGATCCAAGCATCAAGTTAAATGATGAAGATGCTCCATGGTTAAGGCCGAAGAAGATTAAATGATGAAGATGCTCCATGGCACAAATGAGTATCTCAACATGGCAATCAATTTCCCATTTATTTTTGTGTAATCATTTAACCGTATGTAAGATATGAAAAGTGGAGATGCGCCACGGGAGATTTCCCAACCCTTTCCCCAACACTCGTTAGATGAGATGTAGTCGTTCGGGGGCTTGCAGGAAAAAATTCCAAGGCGCAGCTTTCTGAAGATGCCGTAGGGCGTGTGCACCAACGACATCTTCGAGAAACTGCGCCACGGGAGATTTCCCAACCCTTTCCCCAACACCGTTAGATGAGATGTAGTCGTTCAGGGGCTTGCAGGAAAAAATTCCAAGGCGCAGCTTTCGAAGATGCCGTAGGGCGTGTGCACCAACGACATCTTCGAGAAACTACGCCACGGGAGATTTCCCAACCCTTTCCCCAACACTGTTAGATGAGATGTAGTCGTTTAGGGGCTTGCAGGGAAAAATTGGACTTTTTTTTATGCATGGCGCGGGCGGGGGTGGACACGTGTCGCAGTGCGGTGGCTTTTTTTTCATTTGAAATAAGGCGGGAATGAAACTTTTTTAAAAAAGTGGACTTTGGACCCGGTTTGTATTACAAACCGGGACTAAAGGCCTTTTTTGCGCGCGCAGCGAAAACACAGCAAAAAAAGACCTTTAGGCCCGGTTTGTATTACAAACCGGGACCAAAGGGGGGCCTTTGGACCCGGTTTGTAATACAAACCGGGACCAAAGGGGGGGGGGCAGTATAAAAGAAAACACTTCGTCTCCGCGGAGATCAATCCCGCGGAGACGAAGCGGTCGTGCCGCCGAGCTGCCGAAATCGCCGCCGGGCGCTTCGTCATCGCCGCCGCCCTCCCGCGCGCCATCGCCACCTCCGCCGCCGCCGCCACCCGCGCCGTCCGCCGCCCTCCTCTCTCTCCCGCGCGCGCGCACGCGTTGGCCGCGCGCCCGGCCCGCCGCGGCGCCTCCTCGACCGCCGGCCGCCGCCACCGCTCGCCTCCGCCTCCTCACCGTCGACCTCCGCCGCCGCCGCCGCCACCGCGCGCGCAGGTATGGCTCCTCCCTCCTCTCCCTCCTCCGGCCGGCCGACCGGCGGCGCCACGGCCACATATAGTTTCAATTTTTTGTTTTTTTTTGTTTTTATATATGTTAGATTAATTAGTTTAGTTACAAAATAGATGATTTGTAAATTAGTACATAATTTGATTTAAATTAGTTACAAAAATAGTTAGTAAATTAGTTACAAAAATAGTTAGTAAATTAGTTACAAAAATAGTTAGTAAATTAGTTACAAAAATAGTTAGTAAATTAGTTAGAATTGAAATAGTTAGTTTGATTTAAATTAGTACATAGTTAGTAAATTAGTTAGAAATAGTTAGTTTGATTTAAATTAGTGTAGTTATTAATTAGAACAAAAATAGTTAGTAAATTAGTTAGAAATAGTTAGTTTGATTTAAATTAGTGTAGTTATTAATTAGAAAAAAATTAACAAAATAGATTCATTTATGTCGGCGCCGCCCCCCGCGCGCGCCGACGACTTAGACCGTGGCGGTGCCGAGTCCGTAGCGGTGCCGCCGCGACATAGATTTAGGGTCGCGAAATAGAGAAAGAGCGAGCGAGGAGGAGCGCCGAGTCCGTGGCGGTGCCGGCATCGCCGGCGCCCCTGCCGACGCCCCCAAAACAGGGTCATTCAATTCCCGCTACCGCTCCCGCTGTCGTTCCCGACCCCCGATCCGGATCGATCGATCCGGGGTCATGGAACGCGGCGTTAGTACAAAAGTAGTGAAGTTTTTTATTTAGCACAATATCATGTTTTTTATTTATATTAGTACATATATGATTTGTTTTCGTAGCTACGATGCCGCGACAGCCGCCGCGCCGTGGTCTGACTCTTCTAGAGGAGATGGAGCGAGATGGGGGAGGTCCGGGACCGGGCTCCGCCGGGGTGGCACTCGGGAGGTCTTAGCTTCCGGGTCGCGCACGTTGGTGCGGAATCCGGGTCCCGTTGTCGACCCGGATATTCTTTGGTGGAGGTCTTATGGGCCACGGTCGTTTCGGAGGGAGCCGGCCCCGCCGGAGGAGGTAGCTCGGCGCATTGAAGCGGAGGACCATCACGTTCGCCGTTACATGTACGCGTTAGACAACATGTATAGGACCGGATGGAGCGTTATGCGGGGATCTCATGTTAGCTATGCTCCCGTTGTTGTTCCGTGGCTTTGGGGGTACACCCGCCGCGGCTCGAGACCCGGTCGGCGCCCTCTAGGACCCGGTCTCGCGCGGTTGAGTGGTTGTAGTAGTGATTGATATGTATTAGGGTTAAATAAACATGAACCCGATCTATGTATGCATGTAATCGCACTATCTCGCTTTCAGCACTATATTATCGATCCTTAGTTAAGAACTACATATGTAACTCCATTTTCAGTTTTCTGCATTATCCTTAATTTGATCATATGATGGTTCCTATGTATAGCTTGCGGGTCGTTGTAGAAAGCATGGACAGAGATGAATTTCAAGAAAATTTCATGGAGAACCTCATAGCAAACGGTACTCCGGATGATCGCGACGACGACGTTATTCCAGATGATGGCGGTGACGATGTCACCGCAACTTATTTGAATGACTCCGGTGAGGGAGCGGAGAATATTGAGGAAGAAGATCCTAGTGGCGCCGGTGAGGAACAAGATCATCATAATAATGGCTCCCGAACTGTAGTTATCACCGAGGTATATAAACTAATTAAGCCGCTGTTGATCGACTAGATGCATTAACTAATTAAATTGTACTGACTATGAATTATTTCTTTTTTAGCCCTCCGGATCGTGCACTTCTTCTGTAAAGTCGAGGAAGCGAGGCCCGACCAAAAAGTTGGATGACGGTGTTAGGCACGACATCACCCACATCGAAAAGGATGGTAAACCGATTGCTCCGAGAAAGGTGCAAAGGCATTTATAGCTCAATGCGGAGTGCTTGTTAGGGACCACGTCCCGATCACCGTTCGAGAATGGCACAAGCCGAAGGGACTAGTGCTGTCTCGCAGAGGAAGAAGGTCAAGGTCTTTATATCGATGATGTAGCCAAAAACAGCATTATGGACAAGCTCATGTCACATTTCAACATAGTACCCGAAGAGGGGGTGACGCTCGAAAAGGCCAAGATGGAGCAGGCCCTCCGCGAGTTTGGCAAGAAGAAGATGGCCGAACTATTCAAGAGCCACAAGAAAAGATTGCGCCGCCTTATCAAGATAAAGAAGACTCCGGACAATGAGAAGGTAAAAACTCACCGGGAAGAATTCGTGAAGTACAAAGCACGGAGTCGAAGAATTTAAGAGAAGGTCGGAAATAAATAAGGCAAATGCTGCGTTGAAGCTATATCACCAAATTCCGGGTCCGGTGGATACGGGGCTAACCGTCCTAAGTGGCAAGCAGCCGAGGCGGAACCGACCGAGAAAGGGATCGGATTAGGGACACACGGTTGGATCGAACGGTGCAAGGAGTGGTTCTACGGGATTGGGGGAACGTTGGATCCGTAAACAGGGAAGTGCATCTATAAGAAAGCTCATCCGAAGGTTCCCATTGATGCCCCGGAAAGAGCACATAGGGACGTGGAGGCGGGGTTGTTCCAGCCCGAAAGAGAGAACGATGAGCCGACACGCGCCCTTGGGAACAAAGAACACGGCGGACGAACACGAGGCACGAAGGCTCCGTTCCGTGGAAGTATGGCTTTCCTGCGGAAAGGAAGAGATTTCCCGATAAAAGCCATGAGAGGAGGAAGGCAAGGGAAACAGACCGCCCGGCTAACTTAGAGGAGGGTATGAGCACCATGAAAGCCCAATTAACCATGGTAACCCAAGTACTTACATCTCGGATGGCTCGAGGGCAGGCCGTAGATCCCGCATTGCTCAATGCCATCGCCCCGCCGCAATCTCAACCACACCGGAAAAGCAGCGTGGCTTCCTCTCGGCAGGTGGATAATGATGATGATGATGACCAGGTGGTCGAGCCTCCTCGCTACCCCCGTGGATGATCTCACCGAGAGCCGTCCTTGTGAGCTGCATGTTAAAGTTTTCAACCTATCCTTCAAGGCGGCGGTCGGCATCCTCTTACCTACAAGGTCTTACCATTGCCGTTCGGTCCAAGACGACTTTGTCTGTTGTGATGGTGGATGAAGTGTTGAGAGATTATGAGGGGTTGGTGCTTGAGCACCCCGCAGGTGAAGATGGGGAAATCAAAGAACCGGGAGAAGCCCGTAGAACCACCGTGCAATGGCGGAAGGAGAACATTGTGTTTCCAGGTGAGAAGCCAACAAGCGATGCCACCTCCGCCTCCTCCGCCACCTCGTGCGTCTCCTCCGCGTGATGATTCTCCCCGTGCGCGATGATGATTCCCCTATCCATGACCAGTCCGCTCCGCGTGAAAATACTCCGCCGCCTCCTCCTCCTCCTCGTCGGAGACTCCGCCGCCTCCACTTAAGCAAAAGAGGAAGCGGTCCGCGGCACCTCCTACAGCTCCGAAGAGATCATCAACTCCAATGAGGGCACGGACTCCGCAGTTGTTACCACATGAGCAGATCGAAGAGCAAAAGGCGTTTCTTGCGCCGAAGAAGATGTTTATTCCACCGCGTACGGTGAAGCACTTTGCCGAGACGAGAATGAAGAGACCTGAGCCGAGAGCTGATTATGACCGCTCTCTTGGACAGTCCTCTAGAGCGAGCAAAGAAGCAAAAAAGTCGCCCAGCCTTGGACAAGCAGGACATTCGAGGCCGCACCCCACTTCATCGTGGAGCCATATCATGATCCGTAGACGGCATCGATGATCGAACGGGCGGCTAGAGCTCGTGGAGCATCGCTGAGTACGAAGATTACTATCCAACGGCTCAAGTGGTAAACACGTATAGATACGGAAAAGATCTCGTCAAACCCGGCGAGCTCGCGCGTCTAGGGACTCGGATGCGAAGGTTGCATGAATGGTACCCGAAAGCCCGTCGAAGAAGTGAAAGGTACCTCACGGTGTATCTTAGAGATGAGCATTACTTCCGGGGGAAGACGAGATAAACCTTGAGTTAGAAGAACTCGTTTCAGCTTATTCAATCAAGACGCCCTCGACAAAGCTGTCATCGCTTGCTACTGCCTCGTAAGTGATTTATTTGTGTAATTAAGTTTGTAGCTCATTCATTTGCACTAACAATTATCCTCATTATATTCTTTGTGTACGCTATACATTTAATTATGCGAATGAAGAAGCTGGAATACAAAAGAGGCAAGCTCCTACCGCTGGGGTTCATAGACCCAAACACAGCTCATGAAGTTACGGTTCGAGACTTCGCCAAGGACACAGAGGATAACATCGTAATGTTTTTAGAGAAGCAAGCGGACAAAGAGGATATATTCTTTCCCTACAACTTCAAGTGAGTGTTATATATAACATACATTATGCTTGTGCACCTTCCACTTTATTCTCGTAATCATTGAGCTATGCTTGTGCAGTTTCCACTTTATTCTCCTAATCATTGATCTTCACATTGGAGTCGTAAAAGTCATGGACTCGAAACGTAAAGAATATGCGGAATGGGCGGACATGGCTGTCATCCTCCGCAGGTAGTTTCAATCAATTTCGTATTGGCATCTTCATCTCGCTCTAATTCGAAGATATCATCAACTAATCAATTACTCATTTACTCATTACTTTTTGCCGGGCAGTGGCTTGGAAACGGTTCATCAATACTCGTTCCGGTAAATGGAAACCGGAGCTTACATTTGAAGATTACCCCGTAAGTAGTACTATATATATAGCTATGTCCGTGAAACTTTATATATGATATTTACTTTCAATACGATGCTTGATTATTAGTTTGATCGAACTATTTTTTCGTAAAGTGTATGAGGCAGGAACAAGGGAATAACTTATGTGGATACTACGTCTGCACCTTCATGCGTGACATGATCTGTCCCAAGGGTGGGGATGCCCAAATACACCACACTCGTGTACGATAACAAATTTTCACAATTAATCTTAATTAGTACCATCTATTGTATTGAGTTACATTCATATATTGATCTCCTTTTTTAAATATAGATGACACGCCTGCGGGACACTCTCATAACAACGGATCAAATAAAAGCAATTCAAGAGGAAATCGCGGGATTCTTTATTACCGAGGTCCTTACCCCAGGTGGAGAGCACTATGGGAAGATCGTGACGGCGGAGGATATTCGTCGAGGACATGTTGTATTGTAAATATGCATGCATTACGTGTACTCGTGTTGACTATGTCGTGTACCGTTGACGATGTCTATATATATTCATGACGATTTTTTGTGGTTTCTTGAATGATATATATGCATTGCCGAAACTCGCCGCGCAGCAGAAACGCCTGTTCTCTCGCCGCGGCAGAAACGCCGGTACGGCCTAAATCCGTGCCGCGGCGAGAAATAGCAATTCTCGCCGCGGCAGGGAAACCTAGGCCCGGTTCGTACCACGAACCGGGACCAAAGGCCTTCCACCGCGAGCTCCCCGGCCGCACCACGTGTCGAGGCCTTTAGGCCCGATCAATCTTGAACCGGGACTAAAGGCGCACCCTTTGGCCCCGCCTGATTGGTCCGGTTCGGGAACCGGTCCGAGTCCCAATGGACCGGCCTCATCGCCCCTTTTTCTACTAGTGTGAGCATTGATTAAGAACAAAACCTTTTCATTATGAGAGAGAGTAGAAAGTAGACGTGTCCAAACATGCATGTTCCTTATTTTACAAGTATAAATGTTACCATATAAACTACTGCAAATCCGCCCTGACCAACTACTCGATCTTCAGAAAAATTCCCTGTGATATTCTTCAAAAGTGAAAATGGCAGATTCGTCGGTTTCTCTCTTCCATCAAGTACATGCACCAGAATATCAGACTCCATCTGTCTGTTGTCCAATCCTGACAAACTACTATGTGTGATCTCTACAAGAAAGTCAACTTTTCATTTACTTTTCAGATCTGACAGTGTCTAGACAGGATAGAGAAGAGCGCATTCAACAAATTAGGGACTGGAGCACTAACCTGGAAGATCCGCAGAGATGCAGCTGCCTGCGCAGAGAGGCGGAGAAGAAGATGAGGCTGGATTCCACCACCTACCAGGCTAGGGCTGCATAGAAATGGAGAGAGAGGCAAAAGAGACGCTAAAGATGAGAGTGGATTCCACCACCTACCAGGCTAAAGTACGTCCAAATTTAGATGTGATTGAGATTTCAGAAGACCAAACAGAGAAGACCGCATAATTAACTACTTGAGATAAGGACGAAAATGATTGCGAACAGTGACAGGTCCAGCCAAGAACTACACCGTTGTTCAGCACTAAAATATGGGTGAAACTGACAATTATTGCATTGTTTTTAACTGCAATCTTAGCAAACCATTCCTTCAAATCAATCGTGCCATGGGAAGCTCAATTTGTGCTGAGATTCGTACACATCAGTCCAGACAAACTGAAGTACAGTAATGAAAGTTCAGAAAACAATTGCAGAGGCAACAGGGTGAAGAACGCGAGCACTACCTGCACCCGGTGCCCGCCCAGCAGCACGGCGGCGTATCATTCTAGGCAATGGAAGCCGCATTTCTCCCACTCATGGCTAGCTCCGTTGTCGCCGCCCTCGGTTGGATTCGGGAAAGAAGAAGCACCTCGGTTGAACAGGCCAGAGAGCAGGGCAAAGAAACACACCAGCGAATATAGGCGTATCGTGATGACATGGGCTTGTCAGCCTGAATGGCTGATGGGTAAGTTTATCTTATTTACTCCCCCATTCTATAATAACTACTATATTAAAGAGTAACAAACATCTTTTTTCTCATAATTTTGAGGCCTTCTCTGAATTAACCTGGTGTTAACACGTAAGCTGCTTGAATGGTTTGATTTTCACTGGTTTACTCTGTGTACAATCTAGGTGCTCTTTAAGATTTTTTGTGGAGTTCTGAGTGCTTCTTTGCTCCTTTTTGCTGTGTGGTTGGTGTGACTGTAGCCGGCGTGCTGTTTCTTCACGTGTTGGTTCATCCCGTCAAAGCGGTGCTTGATGCGTGTCTATATCACGAGCTGTCTTCATGTCTTCTTGGGATTTCCAAGGATAAGGTCCTGGGTAAAGGGAGAGGAGGGTTCGTGCGCCTGCAATCCTGCATACAGGAGGTTTTCGCCGGCGGCCGGCCGGTGGCCGCCACGGCCACGACCTGATGCGCTTCAAGCCCGTGACGGGATGAGCAGCGCCTGGACATCGCCTAGCATCGGAGGGAGGCAGGCCGAGGAGTGCCACCCTCTGCGTGCCGGAGGTTTCGCGGTGCCGGCCGGTTGGCCTCCATGGCCATGGGCCGATGGTTTCGCTCCATCTCCACGGACCTCCTCTTGCCCCGAGCGCCGGCTTCACCACGTATCCACTTTTATTTTCTCCTCCAATTTCCTAGGTGTAGATTGTAGATCATGCCCTGGTTCATGTCCTCTACTCATCTTTTTTGTCTGCGCCAAAGCAGGCACGCATTATTCCGTGACAGCAGCAACCGCCGCAACTCCCCCATGCAACAGCAACCGCAGCAGGGGATCGGCGGCGACTTGCATTCTCGCCGATACAGGGGATCGGAATCGGGGCGTCATCATCGTCGACGCAAGCGGCGGTGGCGGCGGGTGCGGAGAGCACGCGCGCCGCGCGCGGCAGAGCAGATGGCGTACGAAGACGCCTGGAAGGCCAGCAGCACGGACTTTAGGACGCCCTTTGCCTCCATTGAGGACGCCATCACCAGGTGCGTCGTTCTAGAATTTTTCCAGACCTGAGTGGTCCGTTGATTCTTGGATCTTACTTGACTCCCCTTGGTGAGCACGACCGAGATTGATTTTGCATCGTTGTTTAATTTGGTGTGGAGAATTGCAGTTTCATGGAGAATGAATGATTTGGTTTCAAATCAAACAGAGAATAACTGATTATTTTACCATGTTGGTGGTCGGCATATGTAGATATACGCAGGTTAATTAAAACATGGTTAACAACATATATTGAAAATTGCCTGATCAATAATTCTCCCTGTGAATTGTTAAAAATAAGCATTCGCCGTGATAAACAAGAAAAGGGCCGACAAACATCGAACCCTCTGAACATTTTTATGTTTCCGGACAGAATGTTCTGAAACCTGTTCATGTTTGCCTGAAATGTCTGCCAATTTATTAATAGTTGATCATTTGTCCCTTTTACAGAGATGCCTCTATTATATGCCCCTCGTGAATGAGTCGGGGTCATGTCCGATGATCCTTGATCAGGCTAAACCTGCAGTCACTGTTAACCTCAGAACATATTAATGTCTAACCGGCAGAGCCTTCAGAAATATGACAGGCTTTATGGCTTATGGATTGCAGGATAAACACATGAAAATCTCATACATGATTCTGCAGGTATACTGTTTTTTCAATTTTATCAGCTACTGTCATATTTGTACTCCTAAAATTAATTCTTGAGCAATATATTTTCAACCTGCATATTGTGTGGGTGGGCATTCAGTAAACTCGCAAGTTATTCATAACTCAATTCTTGGATGTTAGTTGTGTCGTCCTTCTCTGTTATGACAACCACATACATAGCAGTTTGTATCAGCAATATGAACACAGTCAACTTTAATAAGCATAAGTTGCTAACAAGCTAATGGTCATACGGTGGTTTTGCACGCTATTTACACCCATGAACAAAATCAGCATCAGGGAGCTCCATACATCCATATGCTCTTTGTCAGCTAGAGCCCCTTGCCCATTTTAGTCTTTCCACCGGAGCATTTTTCAGATCCACCTGTAAGTTATACAACTAATGGTAAAATTTCAACTGCAAAATGAGCACACTATATCACTTTAAGAAATATCTGCATTTTTACATATAAAGTGATCATATTATTCTTAATCTATAAAACCTCCGCAGGTTCAGTATATCATCAAGTGGATCAAGACAACACTGAATTAGTTTGAGCTAACGTTATGGTCAGGAAGCATACCATCTTTCTTCCCAATGTTCTCCACTACTATGCATGGATGCTGCACTGGAGTTGCCTGATCTGTTTTGAGATGGTCCGTACGAGCATGCTTGAAGCCCACTGAAAAGAAAATGTGAAAATATCTCAAAAGGGAGAGCATGCTTGAATGTTGCTTGGGTGAGTGCACACTTCATCTTTCTTTCCCAAATTGTGCTTGCTTGACCGTAGTTTGCTGGCTTTGGTTGCTATCGCCCATGGCTTTCATGTGTGCGACTACCACTCGCGTTGTCCGATGGTGTAATCGGAGACAGCGCGCACTACAACTGATATGCCAATTAAACTAATATGGTTCTGCTACTGTAATTAATCTGCAAAATGAAAGTATGAAATAAATAAAAGAGTAAACTATAAAGAGGAAAGGCATATGATCCAAAGCCTTCAAAGACGTGAACATGGCAGTTGCCAGTTCTACCGCCACAGTGGCTAGCTAGCCATGAACATCTACTAATTCACATTATTATTCATGTCCAAAGTTGATTGAGATGCACCTCCATTTATATCAAGACCAATTCCAGGGTGGGTGATTTTCCTACAAGTTCAATATGTCCAAAGTGAAGAAAAAAGAAAAGTGACGAACGGGCCAACGTACGCTTTCAGGTGATGCATAAAGGTGTTCGAAAAACAAAATTCAAGTGTATGATATAAGATTTCTGTCACACATCAAATTACTTTGTCAGTATTGTTTTCTGTGTTGACAAAAACATCTCAGAACCTGCAACTCACAATGCTTTTGTTATAGTATATTTGTAGATTAAGACTTATTTCAAGAAAAATGGAAGTGATCTGGGCAACCAGAAAATGTTGATTACTATTCTTAAAGATCATTTCTGATCATTTTACCGAGGATTTTAGCATTACAATTCACGGATGCATTGATTCATTCTTTTAGTTAAAAAAATGGGCACTACCTTACAGATCTACTGAGCAAGTAGATCTTATAGTTGGACTGTCATGAGCTTTATATGACCAAGAAGATACGCAGGTGACCTTTTGGTTTGCCATTGCGAGTGAAAGACTGACAAAGATATATGTTAGAACTCATTCATAGTCTTGCTCCTTTTTTCCATGATATTCGTGCTAGATCTCACTAAAGATATTTTCTATCATGATGTGATCTGTTCCTCTTGATTTTATTACAATTTCTTTTTTATTGTAGCATGTTCAAAAGAATCAATATCATCATGGCAAGTCGCAATCTAGATGCATTTGCAGGATGGTCTATTCACTGTTATTTGTTGAGTACTATAAATATATTATGCATTAAGAAGATATTACATAAATTCCTTTGCACTTCAGCGTTATTATATGCTTTGCCTAGGTTTTATATTTTCCCCATGAATGATGTCATCTTTCTGTTTCATGTCTTAAGTAATCAAGTTTCAGAAAGTGATTTTTCTATTACTTCACTATAATATGTTTTCTAAGCATCAATTATATCCTCAGTTTGTGCCAATTTGAGCTTCCGTTTTATTCTTGCTGCATCATGCCTCTTAGGCTCTTAGCTATCATTGTTGGTATTATATTAATAACTCCACATGTGTTCCTCCGTTTGGACTTCCCATTAGTACCTTTTATGAGAGCCTTACTTACATTAGGACTTGATAGCTGCACAAGTTTCCATGTTCTCATTACAAAATTATTTTGATCTGCATGTGAATTTTTCCATACCACGTTGTAATGATGTTTTTATGTATCACTTCCTGGATTTGTTTTGAGCACAATTAGGATATGAGGAGCTTTGTTGCTTCGGCTGAAGATATTCAAATTGGGTCTATGCATGCATGCTGAGGTCTTTTAAGGACATGATCTCACCATGCTTTACATTGTTGCATTTTGTTACTGGTTTGTCGGCCGAACTCCACAACTTGGGGTTGTATGTTGGTTCCAATGGAAGTATTTTTTTTCCATGCGCCATGTGATTCGCTTTTTTAGTGTTGATGATATGTCTATGTGAAAAGGGCTCACCTACAATCTGTATGTATTATTGCTACTAAATAAAAGGACAATTTGTTACCAAGTGTGTCAAGTTCTTGAATCCAGCGTTTTATTGTTTCAAATCTAGGGTTTTATTGTTTTCTTTATGTTCAATGGTGTACTCAGTTTTGTGACAGATCTAAACTTGAAAGCTAATCAGCATGTCAGTTTACTCATACATGTAGCACGTCCACATGTATCTACACTTTTTGGTGACAATTAGGTCCAAATAATATTGAAGACGATGATTTAATATTCATGAAAACTTTGCAACACACTCTAAACAAAACCCTACCTTTTGTTCTTCAACTTGCAACAACAATGGGCGCGGCGTGCCGCCGCGCTATCTCTTGCTAGTAAATTTAGTACTGCTTCTAAAAAATGGATATGAAAACTTGAAACTTAAAGTACGAGCATCCTTGTGTGGGTATTAGTATGCTACAAAATCATTTTTTTTAGTACCCAAATGCGCTCTCTCTCTCTCTTATACCCACATCACATTTAGAAGCTAAATTTTGAGTATTCTCTTGGAGATGCTCTTAGCGTGCAAAAATGTGCAAAAATCTCGACGTATGCTAAAATAATCTGTCTAATGTCGTGGATTTGTCAAGATAGGCATGTATCTAAACGTATTTTAGTCAATATATATACATGAATCTAGACAAATGGATAACATCTAATTTGGAACAGAGGAGTAATGCTTCCCTATATATTAGAATATAATACATAAATAAAAATTGTACATAAAAAATATTACTTAATATATTCCTATTTTAATGTTCGTATACATGAAAAATAATAGTTATATACTAACGAATTAATGTTTACTCGTAATATGTAAAGTTGATATTCAAAATAAGATGTCTCCGTATGTGTAGAAAATGTTCCTGTATCTATGTAAAAGGGGATTAAAATTTATTTACTTATTGCAGAAAAAGTAAAAAACAAATTGAAAAATAAAATAATAAAAAGGAAAAGAAAAGAAAAGAAACAAAAAAGAAAAATAAATAAATATGATGCGGTGCTACCATCAATGCATGGTTTCAAGGAGACTCGGGGTGCGCGGACATCGGTCTGAATTGAGCGAGACAAGACTGAGAACATCACCAGCCACGTCCCCTAAACTGTGTCACAAAGGTTTGGGCGACAGCGGTAAAAAAAACTGCACCCACTGGCAATCTCAAAGACAAGTTTTGTCCAGGCCTTCTCCACACGCAATCTCAAAGATAAGTTTTGTCCAGGCCTTCTCCACATTGTGTGTGGCGTGCTGAGCTCGTCCGTGGTCCATTCATAGTTTTAAAAACCGGACCGGTGAACGAACCGGTGAGACTCTCGGTTCACGGTTCACTGGTCCAACCGCTGGTCCGCTCGGTTCAATTGCTGAACCGGTAATTGAAAAATTATTATTATTTTTAGTTATATGATAGAGAAATACTGTATCAAATAGATTGACTTCAGTAGTTAATCACAAAAGAATCATGGAATAGATGGTCACCACATACAGGGTGAAGCGTATGCACTCTACCCCCACAACCGCTCGGGGTAATTTGGTGGCCGGTCAATCAGATTGAAAGTTAAAGTTGCAAAATTCAAACAAAAAATTAAAGTTGCTCAAAAGTATTGGAATATCTCCAGACCAATTGGCTTGAGTGAGACAGAGAATAGTGGTATTTCGTATGTGAGCGTGAAATTCATGGTGAAGCGCTGTTTAGAGCATCTCCAACTCTGCGAGGTAGCCCTATCCAAAGGAGAAATAAATATGTGGAAATTTCGTTAAATAAACTGTGGTGGCTTTTGCAAATCTTACGAGTCTGGTGTACAACGTATTACCAGTTTCACGCATCTGCTGATCTAATAGCCACGAACTCATCAGGATTCAGGTACTCCCTCCGTCCTAGAGTGTAAGTCATATTCCCAAAAACTATTTGTCCCATAACCTCCACATCTAAGACATAATTTTATTTAATGAGGAAGAGAAAGGGGTTGCATCCACCAATGAGGGAGAGAAAGAGAATGCATGCACCAATAAGAGAGAGAAAGGGGCTGCATGCACCAATGAGAGAGAGAAAATGAGACCCAATCAACTAGTACCTTGGGCCAAGATATTCAAAAATTGTGACTTACAAACTAGGACGGTGGGAGTATTAACCATGTGGCATTTGCCATTTATAGAGTTCCATAAGTCCACGGACACGCAGAGTCAAGTCTGAAAATGGCATGCTACACCACCTCTGAATCACCTTTAACCTCTTCAGGTAGACTTTTGTGGCAAGTTTATAGAACCGGGAGGCGGCGATTTGCACAAAAATAACCCAAAAGTGAAAGAAAAGCACAGACTGACCCTCCGGCGAAACTATTTCACCCATCTAACCCTTTTGTGTGGCGCCCCGCACATCGGCGCCACACATGCCTGTGTGACGCCCCTCCTGCCGGCGCCACACACCCAGCCGACGTGGCGCCCTCGACGCTGCGCTGGCGCGCCGATCCGACGTGGCAGCATGTGTGGCGCCCTGATACGTCTCCAACGTATCGATAATTTCTTATGTTCCATGCCACATTATTGATGTTATCTACATGTTTTATGCACACTTTATGTCATATTCGTGCATTTTCTGGAACTAACCTATTAACAAGATGCCGAAGTGCCGCTTCTGTTTTCTCGCTGTTTTTGGTTTCGAAATCCTAGTAACGAAATATTCTCGGAATCGGACGAAATCAACGCCAAAGATCTTAGAATCCCCGGAAGCATCCGAACACACCGGAGAGGTCGGAGGGGGCCACAGGGCCACCAAACCCTAGGGCCGGCGCGGCCGGAGGGGGCCGCGCCGCCCTATGGTGTGGCCCCCTGTCAGCCCTCCCGCGCCGCCTCTTCGCCTATATAAAGCCCCCGGATCGAAAACCCCGTTACGAAGAACCACGATACGGAAAACCTTCCGCAGCCGCCGCCATCGCGAAGCCAAGATCCGGGGGACAGAGTCTCTGTTCCGGCACCCTGCCGGAGCGGGGAAGTGCCCCCGGAAGGCTTCTCCATCGACACCGCTGCCATCTCCACCGCCATCTTCATCACCGCTCGCTGCTCCCATGAGGAGGGAGTAGTTCTCCATCGAGGCTCGGGGCTGTACCGGTAGCTATGTGGTTCATCTCTCTCCTATGTGCTTCAATACAATAATCTCATGAGCTGCCTTACATGATTGAGATTCATATGATGATGCTTGTAATCTAGATGTCATTATGCTAGTCAAGTGAGTTTTACTTATGTGATCTCCGGAGACTCCTTGTCCCACGTGTGTAAAGGTGACAAGTGTGTACACCGTGTGGGTCTCTTAGGCTAGATTTCACAGAATACTTATTCACCGTTGAATGGCATAGTGAGGTGCTTATTTATATCTCTTTATGATTGCAATGTGTTTGTATCACAATTTATCTATGTGCTACTCTAGTGATGTGTTATTAAAGTAGTTTTATTCCTCCCGCACGTGTGCAAAGGTGACAAGTGTGTGCACCGTGTTAGTACTTGGTTTATGCTATGATCATGATCTCTTGTAGATTGCGAAGTTAACTATTGCTATGATAATATCGATGTGATCTATTCCTCCTACATATGCATGAAGGTGACGAGTGTGCATGCTATGCTAGTACTTGGTTTAGTCTCGTTGATCTATCTTACACTAAAGGTTACTAAAATATGAGCATTATTGTGGAGCTTGTTAACTCCGGCATTGAGGGTTCGTGTAATCCTACGCAATGTGTTCATCATCCAACAAAAGTGTAGAGTATGCATTTATCTATTTTGTTATGTGATCAATGTTGAGAGTGTCCACTAGTGAAAGTGTAATCCCTAGGCCTTGTTCCTAAATACTGCTGAGTTACTACCTGCTTGTTTCATTGTTTTACTCGTGTTACTACTCGCTGCAATACTACCACCATCAACTACACGCCGGCAAGCTATTTTCACGGCACCGTTGCTACCGCTCATACTTATTTATACCACCTGTATTTCACTATCTCTTCGCCGAACTAGTGCACCTATTAGGTGTGTTGGGGACACAAGAGACTTCTTGCTTTGTGGTTGCGGGGTTGCATGAGAGGGATATCTTTGACCTCTTCCTCCCTGAGTTCGATAAACCTTGGGTATCCACTTAAGGGAAACTTGCTGCTGTTCTACAAACCTCTGCTCTTGGAGGCCCAACACTGTCTACAAGAATAGAAGCTCCCGTAGACATCACGCCCCTCCCATCGGCGCCACACATGCCAGCTTATATCGAATTTTCGGTCGAAAACATCCAGGGGCTCCGGACGTCTGGGACTTAGCCGTTTTGGCGAGCCTGTATGTGTGGCGCCGACGCCACGGGCGCCACACTAGCATGTGTGGCGCCGATGCCACGGGCGCCACACATCCACTTAAGTGTGGCGCCCGAGCCCGCCCCCAGCCCGACCCTCTCTTTCTCTCCTCTCTTTCTCTCCTCCAACAGCCGCCGCCGGCCGTCTCTCCGCCGCCCCCCACCAAATCCTCCACGGATTGGACAGATCTGGCCGGCCAAATCCATCCCCATACAATCCTCAAGGTATTCCCCTTCGTTCCCCTTCGATTCATGCAAGATTTGCTCCGGTTTAATTAGATTTGGCCGTTTTGCCTAGATTGGAAATGTTGGTTGTGTTTGAACCATAGATTTGTATGCATGTGTTTGAACCATAGTTTTGTTGGAACCATAGATTGTATGCATGTGTTTGAACCATAGATGTTAAATTTTGCTAGATTGTATGCATTGTATCCAAAGATGTTTGAAATGGCTATGTATGTGTAGGAACCCTAGATATGCATGTATCCTAAATTTGTGGAGGAACCCTAGGCATCAAATTTCAGGAATGTGTATGTGAAGGAATAACTCATATGGTGTTCTATCCCTAGATATGAATGTATATGTATGTATTTGTGATGGCTTATTTGGATATATTCTCATGTATGTGTTGCTCATAATATATTGTATTTGTGTAAACATGTAGGATGGTGTGGCTCCTGGATCAAGAGTATGACAGGAATCACCGGGCTTTTCATATGACGGAGAGGGGAACGGATCTTCACCCTTTGAAGATTCGGTACCATGGCACGGTAGATATGCTGTATGACGAGAGGTACACGGAGTTCATCCAGCCCACCGATCTTCTCCCGTTCATCACGCTTGTAAGCCGGGGGGGCTGAACATGAACGCCGCGGCACTCACCGCCCTTGTCGACCGGTGGAGGCCGGAGACGCACACCTTCCACTTGAGGGCCGGCGAGATGACCCCTACTCTTCAGGATGTCTCAATGATACTTGGACTGCCTATTCAACCCGATTTTAATCCATCACTCTTTTGCAATGGGGTCTTCATATTTTAGTCCAATTCCGAAATATTTGTATGTTGCAGGTGGATTGGGAGCCATATGGTACCTACTACCGTATTGGCGCGGGGATGGCTGACCTCAACCCCAAGTGCCTTGAGGAGGCGCGTTTCTGGCGTATGCGCTGCCCACTCATATGCATGTGGCTTGTTGAGTACCACCGAGCCGCATAGAGTGATGAGGCAGTTTGGGCTGTATCAGGAGTGCTCACCTCAGTGGCAAGACACGGACCACGCGCTTCATAGGTAAACTTTTTGAATCATGGGATGAAAGCTTGTTGATTGAAGAGATAGTATGTAACTTGTTGATTCTTGCAGGCTTGATAGGAAGCAGCAGAGGAAGATCACGGATTGGCCCGTCCATCATAGAGGCCACGTCACAGCGTTCCAACACTGTTTGGAAGCGGTACGGAATGCTGGCGATGTGGAGATTGTCCCCCACGACTTGGCCGCTTTCAACAACTATCTTCAATGGTTTCATGAAAGCACGCGTATCGAGCTAGTGAAACCCGCGTATGATAACGACATCTTGTACGACCCCATCGAGTTCAATGAGCTTGCGCAAAGCCAGCACGACACCTTTGCTCGCAGAGGAAGATCGACTTCTATTGCTTCCGAGCTGAACTTCGTGGTAATGTTTTCTCTCGTTAGCTAGTACATCATCTACATTGGCATGTGATCGCTCAAAATTTGTATAATATGTTTGTCGAAACGGTCTGAGATCCAAAAAACAGCTGAGGAGTGCGAGACTGTTTGGGATCAGAGCCATACAGATGACAAGCCTATCGGACCGATGCGGCATTTCATTAAGGTATGGTCACCAACATTGGCAATGTGAGCTACTGTGTTCGGGTGCCTTTGTAACCATGACTTCCATGACGCGGAACACCGCACGAAAGATGCGGCGGTTAGCCAACTTGCTAGGTTGCCGCGACACCGAAATTGCGGCTACATCCTCTTCTGAAGAAGCGGAGGTTTGGACTTTTTTGTTACCACTCAAACCTGTGCTTACTAGTTTCAACTTTTTGTAATGTCATGTGTTCATGTTTGTGAAGATTCCTGAGGACGACACCATCCTGAGTCAAGGCATTGCGAGTCAACGCAAGAAGCAAGCCAGACGGTCTGCTTACAAGTTGAAGCCAAGGGGCAACGCTCCAAAACGATACACTCGGACGATTATGTCAACCGAGGAAAGAAGGTTGTCATTGAGGAGGATGAGACGCCGCCGCGGAGATCAACTTTGAGAAAGATGAGGAACGACGAGCCGTTATCTTCAGAGGAGGAGGAGGAGGAGGAGGAGGAGCAGGGGCAGCAGGAGCAGCAGGAGCAGGAGCAGGAGCAACAGCCACGGCAGCGGACGAAAAGGTTGGCCGTCCGGAAGCAGCCCTCGAGGAGGGGACGTCGCGGAGGATAGATGCATTTGCTAGTGTTGTGAACTATATCTTCTTAAATATCGTGTTGTGAACCCTATGTCATTTCGAACCATGTCTCTATTGCTACGTGTTGTTTGAATCTATGTGCTAAGATGTGATCTATGATGTGTGCTATGTGTATGTTCTATGTGTATGAAATTGCTATTGTTGTGTTCAAAACTGTTTAATTAAGGCAAGAATTTTCATGTTTTTAACACAAGTCAACGTGTGGCGCCCATCAGGCCGGTGCCACACCTCACAGTGTGGCGCCCATGGCATCGGCGCCACACGATGCAACTTATAGGTCGAAAACATCCAGGGGCTCCGGAAGTTTAGTCCTTAGCCGTTTTGGCGAGGCTGTTAGTGTGGCGCCCGTGGCACTGGCGCCACACATCGAGGCTGTTAGTGTGGCGCCCGTGGCACTGGCGCCACACATCACTGTGTGGCGCCCGTGGCATCGGCGCCACACAAACAGCCTCGCCAAAACGGCTAAGTCCCAGACGCTTTGTCTTACAGTATGTGTTGGGCAATAAGCTGGCATGTGTGGCGCCGATGGGAGGGGCGCCACACATGCTGCCACGTCGGATCGGCGCGCCAGCGCAGCGTCGAGGGCGCCACGTCGGCTGGGTGTGTGGCGCCGGCGGAGAGGGCGCCACACGGGCATGTGTGGCGCTGATGTGCGGGCGCCACACAAAAGGGTTAGATGGGTGAAATAGTTTCGCCGGAGGGTCAGTCTGTGCTTTTCTTTCACTTTTGGGTTATTTTTGTGCAAATCCCCCGGAAGGCATGTGCTCCCGGACCAATTCGAGATCCCATTGGTCCAGCTGGGTCTGGTACACTCATGTATTATTTCCAGACGAGTATTGAAACGCGTGTATAATAATCAGTGGTCCCTCCCCCATGTGGCCTTTCCTTTTCTCTGTCGCTGACACAAGGCAGCGATTCAGCAAGAAACGAGTCAACCCTCGTCCACACCTGGCGTACTGCATCGGGCAAGAAGGAAGGAGAAAATCAAACGCGGAGTCTGTGCCGCTGTTACCGGCGCCACCTCGGGAGGGGGAACGGAGCAAGCTCCGGCCTCAGGATTTGAAGAAACGGCGCCGGCCAGGCATCTCCGCCTCGCTCCGACCACCTCGTCCTGCCCCGCTCCGACCACCTCCTCCGCCCCGCTGTGACGGCGCCGTTCGCCCCGCGCCGGCAGCTCTTCTACAAGCGCGAGGTTGGAGATGAGGAGGGAGGCGCTCGCATGGGTCTTCTTCGCCGACGGCGTCCTCCGCCACATTCGCCCCCTCCCAGCGAGCCCCAGACGTGTGTAGGAGCACGCTGCTGGAACAGAGCTCGTCGTTGGTGTTGGCGGCGTTCCGGAGCTCGTCGTACTCGAAGGCACGCGGCGCAGTCGTCATCGTCGCGGTCGTGATCGCCGGAGCCTAGGAGCCCCGGCGCCTTCTGCGGGAGCTACGCCTCTTGATCCACCCCAGGCAGCCCAACCTTTCTTGGCGCCCAGAGCAGGCTAGCACGCTGCCGTAACAGAGTCTCGTCTGGTTCGCGTCGGCAGCCGCACGAACACAACGTGCGACACGAACTCGTCCGGGATCTTGCTGCACAGGCTGCACCGCACGGTCGCCGGGGTTGGAGGAGAAATACAGGAAGACGGCGCAGACCAGAGCGGCGTTGCGATGGGGAAATTCTTTCCCGGCGAGTTCTCTGCAGTCACACGTGATAGCATTGATTGCGGGTCCACTCCGTTTGTATTCTCGTTTGTATTTGGAGTTACATGAAAAAGATCTGTTTCTCTCGTAGGCCCCGCAATCTACAGCTGGACCAATAGAAAGCTGATTTCTGGCCGGTGCAGGTGCCGCCCGGTTCAACCAAGACTTTTCCCCCCCAAACCACACCTATATCATAGAACAGCTAAGAGAAGTAACTTCATTTCTACTAAGCTGTATTTACAATGATGAAACGCTATTTGTTACAACTCCCAGCGCACCAGGTTCTTCGATATTCGAATACAGAAAAATCATGTGGGGATCTCTACAGGAAATACGACAGCAGACAGTACGGCACACCTGTCAGGATATCACCATGTCGCGTGTTATGCGTATTCTGAAGAATAGATACAGATGAATATACATTAGCTAGACCGATCTACTTGAAGAAGAGGCCCTTTTTCCTTCCTCTCCTCTTCTCCACAGCCTGCAAAATGCACATGCTCCACATTAGGGTTGAAGGAACAGAGCATAGGGATGAGAAATAATAGAATATTGACAGCAATGTATTCCTTCAAACCATTTGGGGCCACTAAAATCACACTTTCTTCGAATAGGGTCGTATGGTAGTACAAGATAAGATACCACTCTAACAGGCAGAGTCATCAACAATATGCGCTATGATGCAGGCTCTAGGACCTTAACCATGAATTTGGTAACCAAGCTTAATATCAATCTAGCTACCTTGAATATCAGCATAGCAGTAGTGGGAAGAATCAAGAGCTTTACAGTTAACTTCAAAGAAAAAGATGCTAAGACTATCAGTGGGAAGATGACAGTAAAATTAAGATTAAAAATACCAGCTAATGTGGTCCATCAAACATGCTAAATGTCACATAGTGCTCAGTTATGAACTTGAGTAAAGTGGGACCATCACTTCATGATGACCCACTGGATGTTGTCATGGAAATATCAGATAATTAAAGGGATGGTCATATGTAATGTCTTCGCAGAAGATAAAGAGATCATACCATACTTCTGAACAATCTTAACACTAGAACAATCGTATCCCGAGGTCTGCAAAATTGGAATAGACAGTAAAATAAGCGGTATATAGCATATGTTCAGCATGACAGTGTATAACCTCGTCAGTAATAAATATAAACACGACGGCACCAGTCATACTGGCAGATAATTCTCAAAGCCAAGGATGCGGTGTTCAATTCAAGTTTAGTTTAAATTTCCAGACAGATAAGGAATTCGATCATGAATCTACATACTTCTGATTGTATTAGACAAGTATTTTTTGTTTAAAGAAGTGATATCTAGGATGGTTTACTAAGGACAACCAGTACTAGACTACTAGTCCATGCTGCAAAAATATATGAAGGGATTTTTAGTTTAACTTTGCACCAAATCTATAATGAAGCAAAAAAAAGTAACTCAGTTTGGTACTTACGGCGTGTTGTCTGCTGGCTGGAGATTATATTCATTACCATCAGCAGACACAATCACAAATTCTGTTGCACGCTCGTCTCCCCAAGGAATATTAATCTGGAAAACGCAGTGTAAACAAAAGAATGATTACAGGACCAAATAAATTACTCCCTCCGATCCATAATAAGTGTAGGAGTTTTAGTTCAAATTTGGACTAAACTGAACTTAAGCCCCGACGTACTCCCTCCGATCCATGATAAGTGTTGGAAACTTAGTACAAGTGTCGGAAACTTAGTACAAAAGTTCACTTACTATGGATCGGAGGAAGTAGTTAATTTGTCCACAAACATAATTCTGTACAGTTAAATAGCCTACCAGTTTGATAGGAATGAAGTGCTATGGGAAGGTTTCAAAACTCATCAGTCGTCACAACTAGGGAACTAATACTACTGTCAAGCGTAACTTGAAGAGAAATCCTATAAGCTAGAACAGAACTCACTACCTACCAGAAAAGTTCCAGAAACAGCCAGTTTGCAGTGGAATCTATAGAGTTGCTTTCTTCATAGTTTACATGTATAGTAAGAGACATACCTAAGTCTGTACAGATTGAATGTAACATGGTCATATCTTTGGATTTTGGACTGATTAGTCTGAAATACTGAAGCATCTGGGATTCGAAATCATTTTGCTTGCCAGATTTATTTCAAAGTAATTACTGGTGACACCTACATACCACTGGTTTACCTTCACCCCATTTTCGGGAAAATGAAGGTATCGAAGGAACTAACAGAATCCATTGTTAGTCTTGTTAGTTCACAGGTAGTGTGTGGGAAGTGGTCTGTTTGTGTGATGCTGCCAAAAGCTACTGCAGCTTGTATTGCATAGTGCTATTTATAGGATACAAGCTAGGTACAACAGCTAGGTTTCTAAAGTCTTTTGGAGCTTTCTACTGTTCACCTTCTACGGCTTTCTATTGCTAACCAGAGTTTGCTATGCCTAAGGATTACATATGAATAGTACAACTGAAACATACTAGAACATACTAACACCTAAGCAAGGATTACTCTCACAGTTATCCACTTCATGCTTGACTTGATCTGGACCATTCCAATTCTAGCACGCAGCTCCTGAGACTTTACTCGCCCAAGCGATTTTGTCAAAATGTCAGCGAGCTGATCTGAAGTGTTAATGAAGCTGGCGCTGATGCTTCCATCTTCCAAGCAGCCTCTGATGAAGTGGTACCGAATATCGATATGTTTGCTGCGCTCATGGAAGACGATTTTGCCTAATGCCAGGGCAGACTTGCTGTCCACCATAGCTCAATTATCTCAGCTTTTCTTCCTTGAAATTCTCCAAGAAGTCGAGCCAGCCAAATTCCTTGAGTTGCTGCAGTTGTGGCTGCGACATACTCTGCCTCACAAGAAGACTGAGCAACCACCCTCTGCTTGAGAGATTGCCAACTCACCAAGCAGTTGCTGAAGAAGAATAGAGTGCCGCTCATGCTCTTCCTGGTGTCGATGTCGCCAGCTAGGTCACCATCACTGTGACCAATCAGCCGTGCCTCCTTTGTCTTCCGCCGGTAGTGAAGACCATAGTGGGTCCTGCCAACGACGTAGCGAAGAATTCTCTTCACAGCCATCATGTGCTCCTCCGTGGGTCGTTTCATGAGAGGAGGACGAGCAGGCACGCAGGTGGTCAGCGATGCGGCCGCGCAGGGAGGGCGACGATTCAGGCCTCACGCACACCACCAGGCGGGCCCAAGTTTGAAGAACGCGGACGCTCGGCGCGTCCGTGCTGTGTCAGCGCCGACGCGTCCGCGGCAAAATTTGGGCCACGAATGTGTCGGCACGGACACACCGGTCACTTTGCGTCGGGCCGTTGACCTGGGGGCAAAATTGCGTCGGGCCGCTGGAGATGCCCTAAGGCTATGAATAGTACAACTGGAACATACTAGAACATACTAACACCTAAGCAAAGATTACTCTCACATCCATTGCCAATCCTATATTTAGATCCCCTTTCTGGAAAGAAAAAAATACTGCTAAAGAAAGAGTAGGGACATACAGCAGATGCTTGCTGGAATTTTTCAGTGAGGACAACACCACGCTGCCCATTACATTTAATGCTGTAACCTTCCCTCTTTATTGCCAAAACAGCTGGTTCCCACATGTCTAAGAATCTCACCTGCTGTTACAAGATTTAACGTTTTAAATAGTTGTGTGGTATCACAAAGAAGTAGCAAGAATGCTATTGATGGATAATTGTAAAGTACAGTAAACATACAGGTAGCAGGACTTGATAAGACACATGCCCAGCTTCAAGAGTTTTCTTAATAAGTTCCTTTGTTTCAGGATCTGCAACAAAGATGGTTATCAAGTTATGAAGCGTTTCAAATTGTGCAAAGCACTACTACAGTACAATTTATCAGTATTGCAGTCACACAATCACATGTCTTGCACCAAAACAACAGTTGTACCGAGGTTTGGGTTTTGGGGAGTTAAGGATATGTAGAGAGGTCAAATATAGAAATGTTGAACCACACTTAAAAGTTCCTTCAAGTCGCACCAGATTTCAAGCTGGTTCAACCTGTCTATGGGATTCTTCATTGCAAAATGTGGTACAGTGTTGCCATACTTAATTTGGTTTCAACAGGTCATTATTTTACTAATGCATGGTGCATAGTGGAATTTAACATCGTGGGATACATCATATAACCCATCATCAGAGTGATTTTGGATAAACCATTCTACACACTTTCTATTGTAAAGGCCTTCCGTTTTGCACACTGGCTAATATAATGTTAGTTTGGCATACAAATTTAATGCTGATAAACTGTATGAGCATACTGACTCGATACACATAAGTTGTCCACAGCAGGTGTGTATGTCTATTCAAGCATACTTTTCCTGTTTTGCAGTTAGGAATATGCTGACCTCTCATTCACATGTAAACTGGTGAGTTATCAGCTATTTTACAAGCACAAACTGTCTACTATTAGCCCGGCTATATTTTGGACAATAGATACACTTAGAACCAACAAAAAATTAAAACAAGAAGATACAGGTAAGAAAAGGCTAAAATGAAAATGCAAGAGCATGTTAACAATTTCAATACTCACCGCAAGTAATTTTTGCTTGGTCGTTAGCATAAACCTTGACAACCTCACCCTATAATAGGAAACAGGAAGGTTTCAAAACAAAACCAAACATTTTAACAGTGTAAGTAATAGTACCAACTAGCAAATCATTTCTGACAGAAATTTAACGATGTAGCAGATCTCATCCATCTAAGATTATACTAACATCGCAACTAGTTGATTTCAATATTTCATCATTTGAAGAAAGACTTAAGAAAAAAAAAAGGTCGGATTTTGTCTCAAGCTGACGAGACTGTCTGGGCATTCTGAATCTCTACAAAAAAATATAAGAAAAGAAAGAAGAGTATCTGTATTATTTAATGGAAACTATCTAGTTATCTAGTAACCGATCTGAGATCTAAGAAATCAGAACAGGGAAATGATAATTAATCATTAAAAAACCTGTGTCATTCCAAAAGGAGTAGAAAAATAGATAGCCCCAAGATTCCCCAGAGTGTTAGAAAAATACAGCAGTATAGCATAAAGATCAGCACATGGAAAACTGATTACCTTTCTTTTTCTTTCATCTAGGGGTTGGACTTCAATGACTAGTAAAGTGTCCACATCATCGGCAGTAACTAAATAGTTAGGTTGCCTTGCTCCTATCCCAAAAAAATTAACCCATAGTAGTGACATCATGATATGAGTAACAAGGGCCCAAACCTTAAATTCATTTATTATGCATCACACAAAAAAAAATAGTACCTTCTATGAATCTTACAGAGCCATCTTCTAAATGCCGCACCCACTGAACATGCATAAAGAGTTGCAAAACTGAAAGTCTGAACTAAACAGATATAATGTGATAGAAAAGTATTTTTTAAATTCAAAATATGTATCTATCAAGCGCACCTCAAAATTACAAGTTGTCGTTCCATCAATGGAGAACCCACTTGCTTGAAGTTCTCTCCCAGGAAAAGCTTCACCCGTAATTCGAAGGTCTTTTATGCCTGGCAATGGATCATCCTCTGCTGCTGCATATCCACAAAAAGCGTCTACTTTGAAATTAAATGAAATGGTAAAAAATATGATTATAGGAACTTAACCCTATAGTAACTACCTTCAGAGAAAGAGGAACCAGGCTCCTCAGGAACGGTAGGAAGATAGGGATATGAAGGAGTTGCTTCCTCGAGGCCAGATGCTAAATTAGGTGAGTCTCCAGGACCCCATTGATCAGAAGTTTCTCGCACATGTTGGGGTTCAGCACCCACAGAACCATCCAAGACATCGCTTCTACTAAGGCCCTTGAATGGTGGGTTTTGGCTCTGGGTATCGAAATCAAACTGGACAGGATGAGAATCATATTGAGATGCTTCAGCAGAAACGTCGTTCCTAAATTGGTTGCTGCGAACATAAATTGATAGTCATATTTAGTACTCTAGTTATGCCTAAATAATTAAATATAGTAGGAACAATTACAGACGAACAGGCATAGTTTGCTGATCTTTCCACGACAACAATTTGAGTATACAAAAATAATGAAATGGTGATATGAACGAGAAAGAAAAATCTGCAAAAATACATAAACATTTATACGTTACCCAACAAATTGAATAACACTTTTATGTCTCTTTTTTGCTTATTTGCCCCCTTTGGTTGCCTCCAAATTTATAGCCACAAAAAAAAACATTGCTAACTTAAGCATGCAAAATAACACTGTTAAAGAGCAAAAGGTAACTTAGGAAGGTAAACTGTCAAGCTCCAAAACGATAGGCACTACCTGCTTGAAAGAGATGTCCTTTCTCTGTAATCATGATCAATATTTCTTGCAGGAACCTCACTTGGAATTACATGACGGTTTTTGTTTGCTAATACCCTCCAATCACCTCTACCTTGAACAGGGGAAGACATTGGAGATTGTACATGAGGATATGGTGTCTGGGGCACGATATCAAGACTGTTTTTGCTCTGGGGAAGTAAAGAGTTAGAGAAAGTATTTGTCACAAGAGTAATCAAAAAAGTATAGAGCTATAGCAAAGTCACCAATGCTTTTCCAAGAGGATTGTTAGGTGACTGTACAGGAAGACTGGACTTATTTGGCAATTCAGTTTGCCATGGGGTTATCTGGTACTGGGACTCCTGAACTTTCTCCTGCATCATCCAAGATTGCATGAAAGGCAACTTCAAAGGTCTGTAAGAAGAATATCAGCAGTAAGCTCTGCAAGCATGACAAGCTTACTACTGACTATAGAATGCGCGCACTGCAGTTCTAAAGTTAATGCACATTTACTGTAGCTTCATGTTGCTCACCTCGCTAATCATAAGTTGCTCCTGCAAATGCCTAAACAAAACCTACAGGGCAAGGAAGACACATTCAGAAAAAGGTTCACTCAGATCCCGGCCACTTCAAACTCAGTTCAGAACATAGACAGAAGCAGCTTGATCACATGTTCTGAATTTAAACTGTGTTATGTTGCTTTTCTCCATCAAAAGTTATTTCATGTTCCCTAGTCACACTAATATCATTGCATTTTACCCTTTGGCCCGTGTACTGCAAAAAAATATTTAGGTCCTAGCTACTTAATGATGGTGCCCTACCAAAACGTCAGGAAACAGGACATACCTTCAAATTACTAACAATGGACTGAGCATCGAGGACAGGCGGTCGCAGGTTTTCATATTCTGACAGAAGAGGCACCAAAGAAGATATGAAAGTTGATCTTTCTTGATGTGCAGCCTATACAGTAACACAAGAAAGATCAGTATCATTTCAATTTCTTCAATACTACAGTACTGCATCTAACAATGAACGCCCGATAAAAAAAACTTATATCAACAGTTTGTGCAGAAGAATTGACTAAGATACACAGAAAAGCTAACATAACAAAAGAAATGTAAGTCATATCTAACTCCAAGAAGTGAAATATCTTACGATAAAACCTTCATCTCTCCAAAATGTTAAATGTATTCCAACAGAACCAATTGGTAGTCTGGTTACCTTACCCTCAGTCAAGTAGTCTCATCAAGTAGCTGTTTCTAAATGGCATGTTCATAAGTCATAACTATATCCAACTTATAAAACTGAGCTGCATACATTTTTTAAGGCGAAAAGATTCCATCGGTTATAGAAATTACGGTTATGTGTTGCATTCCCACATCAAATTTGAAATTTTCTTAAGGCACAAGCTGAAGTAAGCATAACAGACATACTCATAAACTTAATGCAGGATATGATCACCTATAGATGATTGTACACACACTTGGATCTTCTACAGTAAGATGGTAAAGTGATATGAATGAAAAGCTGCATATGAAACTTCAGCTTCATAGAATACAAATAACCAAATTAAATTTGAAAGGGGTATGGGTATCAAAATCATAACCAATTTGAAATGATTTCAACCTGAGGATGCAAAGATAGAACATCTGGTAAGTGGTAACCATTCAGAACAAGCATATAAGCCATGAACGTTCCAGTAATAGAAAACTACCTGCAATGCATATGTTAGACGGACGTTTTCCTCAACAATATCTTGTCTATACGATAAAGCCTTTGATGCTGCGTCAATTAAGTCTTGTTGCTGTTGATCAAATGCCTGAAAAAGAAAATCGTCTTAAAGATAATTCGGTATACTCAATCCAAGGGACTAAAGAATTTGTGATAAGCAATATCTTACCGCGCGCATATAAGAGATGCGTTTCTCCAACGTACATTTCTCATTGAGTATTTTTGCTTCCTGTGAGCAATAGTTCGCGGTCAGGTACAAGATAGAAAGGGAATAGACAGCAGGAATGAAATGTCTTTTCTTTGTATAAAGTAGTCACCTTCACTGCGTAATTACCAAGATGCTCTCTTAACAGTGCGATCTCTTCTTCGCGCTCTTTGACCTTAACAGCAAGGTCCTGTGTAGGGACGAACTTTTGTCAGGGAAATTAGGTCATATAATAAGTATTACATATAATGTTGTAAGGAAATAAAGCTGACCTGCTTCCAGGATATGTTTGAGTTCATCTCTGAAACAGGCACTAACCCCTGTCCAGCTAAGTTGATTCTTGTATCATAATCGCCTTTTCTATGCCTGCATGGAAGGGACTTTTAGTTTACATATCCAGTTCCGCTACCAAAACGCCTTCCCAGGGCAAGTTACTTAGCTGACACCAGTTGTGCTTCGTTACCTGGTTGGAGAAAGTGAACGAGATGACGGAGTGGAGATCTGTGACCGTCCAGCACTGTCCACAGCAGCTGGTTCCCCTGATGATCTTCTAAACGCTCCATTAGCCTGGCCGCCGTCAGGGTAGTTTTGGTTCATTCGATCATGCATCTGGGTCTCTCCTCCACTTCCCGAGATCCCGTTCTGATGGAGGATAGAGGTGCCCTGGGGATTTGTCGAAGAAGCGTGGGGTTCTTGACTCACTCCACCGAAGGAACCTTGGGAGGTAGCGTCCTCGCTCTGGAACCAAATAAAAACGAAAAAAATAAACTGAGTACATCAAAAAAAGAGTATGCATTCCTCTAGCTGTACTGTACTGTACTAGCAAGTAGCAACACCGCAGCAACACCCCAGCCACGAAGAGGGATGCGAATTAACCCACAATCATCTGCAGCTGCCGCGTCTTGCGCATCAGTTCGTCCTTGAGGCGGTTGTTCTCTTCCAACTATGATCAAATACAAGAATTTTACCGGAATCAGCTGCGTTTACATGGAGCAAACAGCACGCCTGCCTAGCTTGTTATGAACTGCTAGCGGTGCAACTTGTGCGAGTTCTTTTTTTGTTTGCTTAACTGACAAAGAGGAGCTCACAATAAGAAGCTAAATTCAGACAAAATCATGTGGACATATCATCTGCTAGTAGTAAATTTGGAAGCTCATGTGGCCATTTCTACCTCGTAGGTGAGGAGCGATTCAGCCCCACGAAAGAGCAACCGAGAGGGGCGCGGCAGCGAATGAATTCCAACAGACGACAGGACGACTAGGGGTAGGGAGGAGGGGGCTGACCTGGTCGCGGATGGTGCCCTCGGCGCGCTCGACGGCGCGTATGACGTCGAGGAGGTTCCCGTCGCCGGCCCTCCCCGCAGCGGCGGCGGAGGGGTCGTCGGAGGAGAGGGAGGCCGCGGCGAGCCTGCCGGCGACGTGGTCCATGCGCCGAGGGCGAGCGTAGGGTTCGGGGCGGCGACTGACCGGAGCGGGGGAGGAGACTGACTGGAGTAAGCGGAAGTCTCTGCCTGCCCACCTGGCCGCCCGCGGAGAGCAGCAACTGGAATTGGAATTTTGGGAAGCGAATCGTGGAATTGGTCACGGGAGTGGGGGATGGAAATGAAGGCGACGGGTAGGTGGCGCGGCGCGGGCCGCCACCGCCACGGCGTGGGGCCAAATCCCCTCGCTGGCAATCGATCGTTGGAGCGATCACTTTCCTTAGCGCGGCAGCGCTCGCGCCATGCGCGAAATCAATTCCCTTTTTGTCTTGTAGTGTTTAATTATGTTCACATGAAGCTTTGTATTCACAGCTAACAGTCCACGTTCCCACTTGCAAGTTGCGTATAGGTAGAGCGTTCACACTACATGCATGCATAAAGTATCTCATGGGTTTGCATTTAATGACCCAACTTTTCAATGACGAGCAAGCTCTCACAAGTTGATGCATTCATGCACGGAGCATCTCGCTCTTTTTTCAGCACGACGCATACTTTCAATTCTCTTTATTTGCAATTCCCTTTTGACAATTCTCTTTTTTTGCAATTTCCTTTATGTTATTATTTCGTACGGTAATTCATTTTTAATGGGGTCATTTTGCAATTCCCTTTTTCGGGCCAGTGGTATTTAATGGGGAAAATAACGGGTGGGAAGATCCACTTGCAACTCAAATGAACTACCACTTGCTACTCAAATTAAGTACTATTTTAAGTTGTAAGCTAACAAAAGTTGCTAAAAAAATTCTAAATGAAATTTAGATTTTTGGGTTGCTAGGTATTTATATTTACCGTTGATAAATAACGGGGCATCGGGTTGATAACTTGTAAACAAAAAAGAGTCGCTACATATTTTAAATTAAATTAAATTTTTAGGGTTGATATTTATTTTATATTTACCATTGATAAATTGCGGCCCACCAGGTTGATAGCTTGTAAACTAAAAGAGAGTCACTAAAATATTCTAAATGAAATACTTTTTAGGGTTATTATTTATTTTATATTTACGAGTTGATAAATAACGAGGCACCAGGTTGATAGCTTGTAAAATAAAAAAATATTCGCTTAAATATTCTAAATGAAATACTTTTTTAGGGTTGGTAGTTATTTATAATTACCATTAATAAATAACGAGCACTTAGGGTTGATAACTTGTAAACTAAAAAGAGTCATCAAAATATTCGAAATGAAGCTAGATTTTTAGGATTGGTAGTTATTTATATTTACTGTTGATAAATAATAGGACACCGGGTTGATAGCTTCTAAACTAAAAAAATCGCTAAAACGTTTAAAATAAAATTAACTTTGGGGTCGATAATTTTATACATTTACCGTTGATCACTCAAGTACGGATGGGTTGATTATTCAAACAGAGAGGATTGATAACTTTTAGCCCGAAAAAAAGTTTCTCGAAACATATCAACATGGGTGCTAGTTTTGAAGATCTCGTCGTGACGGATTTATTGGTGAAAGCGAATTTTAATTTGGAGTTGTCGTTTGAAAGTTAAAACGTTTTGAATTTTCAAATTTGGAAAAGATTCCGTCGACATCAGCAGATTCGTCTATTTTGTGCATGCATGCGAATTTTTTCTCAATAGCACTGCATCGGGTTGATAATTTTATACATTTACGTTGATCACTCAAGTATGGAGGGGTTGATTTATTCGAGATAGAGAGGGTTGATAACTTTTAGCCCGAAAAAAGTTTCTCGAAACATATCAACATGGGTGCTAGTTTTGAAGATCTCATCGAGATGGATTTATTGGTGAAAGCGAATCTTAATTTGGAGTTGTCGTTTGAAAGTTAAAACGTTTTGAATTTACAAATTTGGAAAAGATTTCGCTGACATCAGCAGATTCGTCTATTTGTGCATGCATGCAGAACTTTCCTTCAATAGCACTGCACCGGGTTGATAATTTTATACATTTACCGTTGATCACTCAAGTACGGAGGGGTTGATTATTCGAGATAGAGAGGGTTGATAACTTTTAGCCCGAAAAAAAGTTTCTCGAAACATATCAACATGGGTGCTAGTTTTGAAGATCTCGTCGGGACCAACGCATAGGTGAAAACAGATCTTAATTTGGAGTTGTCGTTTGTGAGATAAAACATTTTGAATTTTCAAATTTGGAAAAGATTCCGTGCGACATCAGCAGATTCGTCTATTTTGTGCATACATGCAGAACTTTCCCTCAATAGCTGCACCATGTTGATAATTTTATATATTCACCGTTGATCACTCAAGTACGGAGGGGTTGATTATTCAAGATAGAGAGAGTTGATAACTTTTAGCCGAAAAAAAGTTTGTCGAAACATATAAACATGGGTGCTAGTTTTGAAGATCTCGACGAGACCGACTCATAGGTGAAAACGGATCTTAAATCGGAGTTGTCGTTTGTGAGATAAAATGTTTTGAATTTTCGAATTGAGAAAGATTCTCGCTTTACGTCATCAGATTTGTTCCCTTCTACATGCATGCAGAACTTTCCTGAAATAGGATATACTACAGTCCAAAATATTCCTAAAATGGAAAAAAAAATTATGTCCTAAACCGATCGCTCAATTTGCTTTCAGCAAACGATCGCTAGCTAGGGTAGCCCGCGTGGGGCACGGAATTATGAATCCAATCGAATGCATCCTAGTAGTATTCGATTTGAATCGCACTTGCTAGCGCCAGGTTTGTTGTTTGCATTTTGAGCAAGATTGGTTTACTAGCTCACTTTTTCGTAAGGTTACCTCCATTCAAAGCTTTCAAAAAAGTATCTTAACCCGCAAAAACAGCGTGTTTTAGTTTTGTCTAGATTCGGATGTCTCTAGACAAATTTCAGTTGTACATGCATTTGTATCTATATAAAAAGCTAAAACACTTATCTTTGAACGGAGGGAGTACTACATACTCGCTCTATACATATATAGATGTCGGAGATTTATCTAAAATCGGATGTTTCTATATACTACATCAAAATTTGGACAAACATGTGACATCTTTTTTTTATAGACAGAGCCATTATTAAGACCTTTTCTCATATCAAGTCGATATTATTCAATCAATTATCAGAAATTATTTTCATATAGCACGCGTTTGGTATTGTAGACTTGCATGTTTTTCGCTATATACCTGACTAAATCTGTTATTTGGAAATATTGTAGACTTGCATTTTTTTTCTATATACCTAACCAAATCTAACATATGGGAATATGTTCGAACATGATGTTGAAGTTTAGCTTAAATTTCGTATCTAGCTGGTTACGATGTCAACGTTACATGCTATGGGTGTGATCTCACCAGGTCAACAAAAAGGTCACCACAAGACTAAACATCTCTCAAGCCACACCCAAATACGGTGGTCAGCCTCTTATTGTCTTCTCAATACCAAATTGGCTCATCCGGCCCCAACCAAATATAAAACTTGGCTAACCGGGAGGTTGCGATGCTTGCAACCAATCCACCATATCCTCCAAAGCAAACACATTCTTAGTATACACACATACATCCAGTGGTGAAGCCAGATTTTATAAAGTGAGTCTACATGGATCCAAAGAAATACACTTAAAACATTTCGATTATCATAAGTATATTGTCAAGTATATGCGCAATATAGAGCTAAGCTTTTAATAGGTGTACATATGTAAACCCATGTATATATCTGGCTCGGCCCATGCATACATTGTAGAACCCACTAGTAAGATTCTTGAAGTACTAAATTGACAAAAAAAATTACAAAGATATTATAGTATACCTAATTAAGTGGTACAAATTAGTATGTGTGATGCCAAAATTTCTATGATTTTCCTAGATTTGGGGTGAAACTAGTTTAGCATGCCAAAAGTTTTAACATTAGCATAATCTCCCAGTGATCTTCTTTTGTAGCTATGTATTTGCGCAACAATGGACTCTAGGAATGATGCTACCGCCGCACTTTTGCAATTAATTTTTTGATACAACACAAATAAATACTACTTGATATTGTGTGAAAAGAATATAAAATTTCCAAATACTAGTCATTTAAGATTTAGTAACAACACAATGTAAATAAGTAATAATGTTTAATATAAATAGTGGATAGTCACATGGTTCGTCTTGTTACCGGGGACAAGATACAGCAAAGCCTTTGGTATTGCCACCTAGTAGAAATCCATCCGGTTCACCAGAATGGGTTGCTCGCTTCCTACGAAAGAAATTAATCGAAACAAAATTGTGTCCAAGTGCACTTGAAAAGTAAACAATAAAATAAGTGGGATGTCCCACAATGTCCACAATAATTTGTCTAATTAGTCTAACTAATTTTAATACAAGAAGTATTCGGGGACAAAGAAAAATTCATTACACATCGCAACAATGGTTCAATGATTCATTACATAGTAATGTTTTTGCATGTCATGAAGCATCTTCGCCTTGCACCCTATCATTATCGCATAAACTAGCACCTCACCTTCACTCTCTGGACCCTGCCTCCATCCTCTATGCACCATGTGAACTCGCATGTTCTTACTGTAACATCCCTAGTTTTTAAAATACAAGAACATGCATGCATTCATGGCATCTTTGCATTTGTTCATTTACACATAAAATGTTAAACACAATTGACACAACCATAGCTACATACCCTATTTGCAAAGAACTTTATTTTCCTACCATACTAAATTGAGTCAAAACATTGTTCTCTTTTGTTTAAATCAAAGCCCCAAATTTTACAAAAAATTAGAAACTGGTTTGACCCTATTTGAATTCCTAAATCAAAAGTTATGAAGAAAACAATAAAAAAGAAAATGAAAAAGAAAAGAACAAAAAAAAACGGATCAGACCGGCCAAGATGGGCCAGCCCGACCGCGTCGGCCCAAAATGGCCCGCACCGCACCGCCTCTCCCTGCCTTCTTTTTTTTCTTTTCTGTCGCCGACAGGTGGGGCCCGCCTGTCAGCGGGGCCCACCCCGTCTTCTAGCTCGTGCCCGACGCGGACTGTGTACCGTCGCCCGACCCGTAGATCGACACGGAGTCAATCTCCGCCGTCCGAGGCCTCGACGTTCGTGCCCTACCGCCCATAAATACCCCGCGACCCCCGCGCTCTTTTCCCCAAGCCGCCGCCCCCGATCGCGCCGCCTAGCGCCGCCGATTCCTCGCTGTTGCGCCGCGCTTGCCGCCGCCTCCAGCCAAGCGCCGCCGCCGCCCTAGTCCACCGCTTGCCGCGCCGCCACCACCAGGCTCGACGCCGCGCCGCACCACACCCAGTCCGCCCCTCGCCGCTGCCGTTCGCCGCCGGGAGCGCCGCCGACGCCGCCCGTCGGAGCCGCCGCTGCCTTCCTTCCATTACCGGCAGGCAAGGTGAGCTCCTCCCCTTTCTTCTGTTTTATTTTTCTTTTCTTTTGCTTTTTTAGTTTTAGCCGTAGGATCAAATCCAACGGATCACGCCAGTGATCCGGCCGAATCGGTACGAGCCAATCACGTAGCGCCGCGTGGCAATCTAGTCGGCTGCCGGTCAGATCCAGTCAAACACAGTTTGAATTCGATTTTCAAATCTCAGATTTGATGTAGAACTTGTAAAATCGATATAAAATTGTACACTGAGCCAAATTTTGCAAATTTTATATCGTTGAAAAGCTTGAAGTATGTAGAATACAACTATGCAGTAATATGGTATAGGTACTGTGTTAGATTTCGCAGGTAAATTCAAATAGAGAAATCGATTGGTTTACACTATAAAAATTGTATAAATTAATCTACCGGGCCAAATTTTATGATTTTGTACTTTCTGGAATCCTCAGAATATGTACTACAACATGGAATAAAAATAGTACAACTTTAATACGTGCACAAACTTGCTTTAGTAAAATCTATCCGAATCAGTAATTCGAGGATAATTCAAATTCTATAAATCGTTTTCGAATAATTCTAATTGGCCTACTCTTGTGTTACTGTAGCCTATCTAGGGAGGTCAAATTCATATTTTTACAACACATAATGCTTGCAGTAGCTAATTAATAAGGTTGTATATGTTAAGTAGATACTCGATTAATGGTTTTTCTAAATCAAAGTCCAGAATACTTTATTAACATCGCACATATCAGAGAACACGTAATGCAACACTTACACACCACCTCTCTTGTGAAGTTAAGTTGTTGCATAACATGCATGCATACATGTCTATAATTGTTCATATCGAATGTTTGTTTATTTGTTGTAAATTGTTTGAATAGATTGTGGAGGAGATCAAGGTGGTGCTTGTGATTGCTGTGATTGTGCGGGTTGCTTTGATCAAGGCAAGTGACACTCAATTACCTATCTATTTTGTTAAGCATTAGTGTTTTCTTAAATTAGAATGCATGGTAGGAATTTTGATTTCGAAAGTTATGCTATGCTATCAATCCCAGTAGTGTGTAGCCACCATGAACCCTTGCTAGGATTCTTAGACTGCCTAGCAATAACAAAATGCCACTGCTGTTTGATTATTCTGGATTGTGAGTATTGTGAATTAAAATTAACAACCTTAATGAAACACCTGGGTGGATTGGTTGAATGGTGGGCGGCTACTCAGGGCCACAGGACTCCTGTCTAGTACTTGTCTTGTGGTTGTCTTCGCCTGAGGGTGCGCATAAGTTGAGTGGCTACTCAGGGCCACAGGACTCTTGTCTAGTACTTGTCTTGTGGTTGTCTTCGCCTGAGGGTGCGCATAAGTTGAGTGGCTACTCAGGGCCACATGACTCCTGTCTAGTACTTTTCATGTGGTTGTTGTCGCCTGAGGTGTGCACTTGTGGTTGGCCACTCAGGATTAAAGAGATTAATATGTCGTCCATGTTTTAGTTAGCTTCCAGTGTAGTCTTATGGTATTATGGGCTCTGCCGGGATTAAGTAAGTTGTGAGGTCAAACTTGTTGCTAGACATGATGATGTGGCTTGCAACCAAACGGGAACGGGTCTAGCTAGTTATGGTTGAAGCCTCCTTCTGAAAGATCTTGTCTCATTTCTTCTCTTGGGAAGGGTGGGTCGTAAGGTGAAAGTGCACAACCTCTCGAGAGTAAACCTAAGATCTTAGCCGTGTCCCGGTTATGGACAATTTGAGCTTCTAGGCAGGGAATGTACGGAAGAATCTCATCACCTTTTCTGAATAAGTTAAAATTTGAGTAGCAACTGTCGGATAGTACATGGGAGATGTAACCATGATACTGTTTATGACATCATTATGATTTTTGTAAAATGTTTTGTTTTAAATAAAATGTAGGATAAAATTGGCTTTATGCAAATTGCCTAAACTCCACTTGCCAAATATCATGTAGATAGTCTTGCCTAAAACAGCCACCATATAAGTGTCATTTGCCAGTACATCATTGTACTGACCTCCATTCGTGGGGCTGCATATTCAAACGTGCAGGTTCGTCTGAGGAGGATTACTAGGTTGGATCTCGAGTCTACATTCCAACATGTCTGCCTGTGGCGCATGAAGACAATGGAGGCTCATTGAAGTTATTTTTCCGTTGTGTTTGCTTTGAACATTTATATTTGAGCTAGTCTATTTGACTATGCAATTTGTAAGACTTTATTTTATCTCCTGAGGATCTACCTTGTAATAAATTTGATACTATTGCTATGATTACTACATTTGAAATGTGTGTGCTATCAGTGATCCGGGAATAGCACTATACACAGGTATCCTGCCTTTATTTAAAAGGTAGGGTGCTACAAAATGGTATCAGAGCATAGTGTTGCCTGTAGGATCGAGACCCTAGGATTTGGAAAAACATAGGATACAAACTTGTTTAAAATGATAATTGTAAAAATTTTAATTCTGCACTTATCTATTCTTTTGGATTCCTTTCTAATCTTGCCTTCTCTTATAAAATTGTAGATGGCCGACTACGACGAGACGTTTGTTGCTGGAGATGAACCTTTCTACCTCAGCGACATATTGTTTGATATGTCATCACTAGTTGGGATAGCACCTCCGATCATCCAGGGCAGGCAGCTGTACAAGGAGCATGACACAGAAGCTTGGTTGATCAAGACCTTTATTCCGGGAAGTGTTGATGACCTTGATGATCCGGGCATGACATATTCTGACGTTTACCCTGATTGGATGAGTTCTGTGGAGATCGCCATCCAGGGCGCCATCGCCCGCATCCGCCACAAGTTCCATCGTAAGATTCCCCCGACATCGCCTTACTATCAATTCGGTGAGCGTTCAGAAGATGGTACCCCACTCCGCCGCATGGGTACTCGGAATAACTCGGTATGTCGCAATTATATGATCGAGAGGGAGTTTGTGTCCGTTAACTCCGAGATACTGCTGAAGAGGCAAACCGCCTTGGTGGGTGAAGCCAAGGAGACGCTCCAATATGCCAACGCTAGAAATATGCAGATGGAAGCAGCTCTGTTGGCCATAGATGATAAGAGACTGGGCTAGAAGAGCGCATCGCCCTTCTGGAGGATCCAGTGAAGCTGGAAGAGAAGATAATCATTAGCGACAACTGGGCGAGGACAGTCCAGAAGACACTAACGCTGATGCTGGAGAACAGGGCCATTGAAACTAAGGAGAAGGATGAGCTGAAAAAGGAGAATGACGCTCTGAAGGTGGAGAAGAAGCTTCTGAAGGAAACGGTTGAGGAACTTTCAGCCGGAAAGGAGGAAGAAGATCCTCAAGAGAGGCTCATGCTTAACTCCGATGGTGAAGTAGAGCCAGTTGCGGAAGAGAAGAAGAAGAAGAGGAAGACCAGCCAGGAGTCCTACCCCTTAGCATGCTATGGAGCGATCAAGAGACGTTAGAAGATCCCTTTAGATTTTTAGGTTTTCTTTTTCATTTCGTTTGTATTGTCCTACTATCTGATGTAAGGCAGTACTAGCTATCTTAGTCATATTTTCGAACCTCGATAAGTTTTATGTAAAAGTTTGAATTTCTGGTTTTCAATGTTTCTGTTTGGTTGTGTGACTTGCTTGTGCATGGGTAGGAAATTTTACTTCCTAGATCTGTCTATCTTGTTTCTTATCTGTGCTAAAACTGTATCAGATGCCGCCAAGACGTGACCCAACTCAGGACGCACTGAATCAGATGATGACAGCTCAGGCACAGCTTATGCAGATGATGACCCATTTCATCCAAACCGCCCAGAACAACAACAACAATCCACCACCACCACCTCCACCACCACCCCCACCCCAGTGGATAGACTCGCCAGATTTCTGAGACTCCGACCAGCTAAGTTCTCCACTGCCACTGAACCAATTGTAGCTGATGACTGGCTGCGCTCTGTCAACAAGGACTTAGTCACCTGTGAGCGCACGGAGGCTGAGAAGATTAGGTTCACCGCTCACCTGCTGGAAGGACCTGCTGCGATGTGGTGGGAGACTTATCAACTCACCCATCCCATAGATGACTTGGACTAGGAAACCTTCAAGGAGGGATTCCGTACTGCCCACATCTCCTCGGGCATTATGAATCTCAAGAGAGATGAATTCCGCAGTCTGAGACAGGGAGGGAGGACTCTGAAGGAATACATGGATGACTTCTGTACCTTGGTGAGGTATGCCCCTGAGGACATTGACACAGATGCTAAGAGGAAGGAGAAGTTCCTCAATGGACTTAAGGGAGAACTGAAGATTCCATTGACTGTAGCTTACGCACTGCTGCTTGTGACGGTAAAGCACACGTCCGTTGGGAACCCCAAGAGGAAGGTATGATGCGTACAGCGGCAAGTTTTTCCCTCCGCAAGAAACCAAGGTTATCGAACCAGTAGGAGTCAAGAAGCACGTTGAAGGTTGATAGCGGCGGAGTGTAGTGCGGCGCAACACCAGGGATTCCGGCGCCAACGTGGAACCTGCACAACACAACCAAGATACTTTGCCCCAACTTAACAGTGAGGTTGTCAATCTCATCGGCTTGCTGTAACAAAGGATTAGATGTATAGAGCGGATGATGATGTTTGCAGAGAACAGTAGAACGAGTATTACGATAGGTTGTATTCGATGTAAAAGAATGGACCGGGGTCCACGAGTTCACTAGTGGTGTCTCTCCCATAAGAAATAGCATGTTGGGTGAACAAATTACGGTTGGGCAATTGACAAATAAAGATAGCATGACAATGCACATACATGTTATGATGAGTAGTGTGAAATTCAATTGGGCATTACGACAAAGTACATAGACCGCTATCCAGCATGCATCTATGCCTAAAAAGTCCACCTTCAGGTTATCATCCGAACCCCCTCCGGTATTAAGTTGCAAACAACAGACAATTGCATTAAGTATGGTGCGTAATATAATCAACAAATACATCCTTAGACATAGCATTGATGTTTTATCCCTAGTGGCAACAACACATCCACAACCTTAGAACTTTATGTCACTGTCCCAGATTTAATGGAGGCATGAACTCGCTATCGAGCATAAATACTCCCTCTTGGAGTTACAAGTAACGACTTGGCCAGAGCCTCTACTAATAACGGAGAGCATGCAAGATCATAAACAACACATAGATGATAGATTGATAATCAACATAACATAGCATTCAATATTCATCGGATCCCAACAAACGCAATATGTAGAATTACAAATAGATGATCTTGATCATGTTAGGCAGCTCACAAGATCCGACAATGATAGCACAATTAGGAGAAGACGACCATCTAGCTACTGCTATGGACCCATAGTCCAGGGGGTGAACTACTCACACATCACTCCGGAGGCGACCATGGCGGTGAAGAGTCCTCCGGGAGATGATTCCCCTCTCCGGCGGGGTGCCGGAGGCGATCTCTGAATCCCCGAGATGGGATTGGCGGCGGCGGCGTCTCTGGAAGGTTTTCCGTATCGTGGCTCTCGGTACTGAAGTTATTATCGACGAAGGCTTAAGTAGGCGGAAGGGTAGGTCAGGGGGCGCCACGAGGGCCCCACACGCCAGGGCCGCGTGGCCCAAGCCCTGGCCGTGCCGCCCTGTTGTGTGGGCACCTCGTCGCCCCACTTCGTTTCCCTTTCGGACTTCTGGAAGCTTCGTGGAAAAATAAGATCCTGGGCGTTGATTTCGTCCAATTCCGAGAATATTTCCTTACTAGGATTTCTGAAACCAAAAACGACGAGAAAACAGCAATCGGCTCTTCGGCATCTCGTTAATAGGTTAGTGCCGGAAAATGCATAAATATGACATAAAGTATGTATAAAACATGTAGGTATCATCAATAAAGTAGCATGGAACGATAAGAAATTATAGATACGTTTGAGACGTATCAAGCATCCCCAAGCTTAGTTCCTACTCGTCCCGAGTAGGTAAACGATAACAAAGATAATTTCTGAAGTGACATGCTATCATAATCTTGATCAATACTATTGTAAGCACATGTAATGAATGCAACGATCCGAAGCAATGGTAAAGAAAATGAGTAAACAACTGAATCATATAGCAAAGACTTTTCATGAATAGTACTTTCAAGACAAGCATCAATAAGTCTTGCATAAGAGTTAACTCATAAAGCAATAAATTCAAAGTAAAGGCATTGAAGCAACACAAAGGAAGATTAAGTTTCAGCGGTTGCTTTCAACTTCAACATGTATATCTCATGGATATTGTCAACATAAAGTAATATAATAAGTGCAATAAGCAAGTATGTGAGAATCAATGCACAGTTAACACAAGTGTTTGCTTCTAAGACAGAAAGAAGCAGGTGAACTGACTCAACATAAAAGTAGAAGAAAGGCCCTTCGACGAGGGAAGCATGGATTGCTATATTTGCTCTAGAGCTTTTATTTTGAAAACATAGAGACAATTTTGTCAACGGTAGTAATAAAGCATATGCATTATGTATAAGATATCCTACAAGTTGCAAGCCTCATGCATAGTATACCAATAGTTCCCGCACCTTGTCCTAATTAGCTTGGATTTAAATGGATTATCATCGCAATACATATGTTTTAACCAAGTATCACAAAGGGGTACCTCTATGCCGCCTGTACAAAGGTCTAAGGAGAAAGCTCGCATTGGATTTCTCGCTTTTGATTATTCTCAACTTAGACATCCATACCAGGACAACATAGACAACAGATAATGGACTCCTCTTAATGCATAAGCATTCAACAACAAATAATATTCTCATAAGAGATTGAGGATTGTTGTCCAAAACTGAAACTTCCACCATGGATCATGGCTTTAGTTAGCGGCCCAATGTTCTTCTTTAACAATATGCATGCTCAAACCATTCAACTCATGATAAATCACCCTTACTTCAGACAAGACGAACATGCATAGAAACTCACATGATATTCAACAAAGGATAGTTGATGGCGTCCCCAGGAACATGGTTATCGCACAACAAGCAACTTAATAAGAAATAAGATACATAAGTACATATTCAATACCACAATAGTTTTTAAGCTATTTGTCCCATGAGCTATATATTGCAAAGACAAAGGATAGAAATTTAAAGGTAGCACTCAAGCAATTTACTTTGGAATGGCAGAGAAATACCATGTAGTAGGTAGGTATGGTGGACACAAATGGCGTAGTTTTTGGCTCAAGGATTTGGATGCACGAGAAGTAATCCCTCTCAATACAAGGCTTAGGCTAGCAAGGTTATTTGAAGCAAACACAAGTATGAACCGGTACAGCAAAACTTACATAAAAACATGTTGCAAGCATTATAAGACTCTACACTGTCTTCCTTGTTGTTCAAACCCTTACTAGAAAATATCTAGACCTTAGAGAGACCAATCATGCAAACCAAATTTTAGCAAGCTCTATGTATTTCTTCACCAATAGGTGCAAAGTATATGATGCAAGAGCTTAAACATGATCCTTATGAGCACAACAATTGCCAAGTATCAAATTGTTCAAGACATTCTACCAATTACAACATGTAGCATTTCCCGTTTCCAACCATATAACGATTAACGAAGCAGTTTCAACCTTCGCCATGAACATTATGAGTAAAGCTAAGGACATATTTGTCCATATGCAACAGCGGAGCGTGTCTCTCTCCCACACAATGAATGTTAGGATCCAACTTTATTCAAACAAAACAAAAACAAAAGCAAACAGACGCTCCAAGTAAAGCACATAAGATGTGATGGAATAAAAATATAGTTTCACTAGAGGAACCTGATAATGTTGTCGATGAAGAAGGGGATGCCTTGGGCATCCCCAAGCTTAGATGCTTGAGTCTTCTTGAAATATGAAGGGATGAACCACCGGGGGCATCCCCAAGCTTAGAGCTTTCAATCTCCTTGATCATATTGTATCATCCTCCTCTCTTGATCCTTGAAAACTTCCTCCACACCAAACTCAAAACAACTCATTAGAGGGTTAGTGCATAATCAAAATTCACATGTTCAGAGGTGACATAATCATTCTTAACACTTCTGGACATTGCACAAAGCTATTGAAAATTAATGGAATAAAGAAATCCATCAAACATAGCAAAACAGGCAATGCGAAATAAAAGGCAGAATTTTTTAGGTGCACCAGACTTGCTCAAATGAAAATGCTCAAATTGAATGAAAGTTGCGTACATATCTGAGGATTACTAACGTAAATTGGCAGCTTTTTCTGAGTTACCTACAGAGACTACTGCTCAAATTTGTGACAGCAAGAAATCTGTTTCTGTGCAGTAATCCAAATCTAGTATGAACCTTACTATCAAAGACTTTACTTGGCACAACAATGCAACAAAATTAAGATAAGGAGAGGTTGCTACAGTAGTAACAACTTCCAAGACTCAAATATAAAACAAAAGTACTGTAGTAAAATCATGGGTTGTCTCCCATAAGCGCTTTTTGATACGTCTCCGACGTATCGATAATTTCTTATGTTCTATGCCACATTATTGATGTTATCTACATGTTTTATGCACACTTTATGTCATATTCGTGCATTTTCTGGAACTAACCTATTAACAAGATGCCGAAGTGCCAGTTCCTGTTTTCTGCTGTTTTTGGTTTCAGAAATCCTAGTAACGAAATATTCTCGGAATCGGGCGAAATCAACGCCCAGGTTCCTATTTTACCCGGAAGCATCCAGAACACCCGAGAGCCACCAGGGAGGGGGCACAGGCCCACCAAACCACATGGCGGCGCGGCCAGGGGGGCCCGCGCCACCCTATGGTGTGGGCACCCCTTAGACCCTCCTGCGCCGCCTCTTCGCCTATATAAAGCCCCTGGATTGAAAACCCTGATACGATTGGCGAAAACCACAGAAACCTTCCAGAGCCGCCGCCATCGCGACGCCAAGATCTGGGGGACAGGAGTCTCTGTTCCGGCACGCCGCCGGAGCGGGGAAGTGCCCCGGAAGGCTCCTCCATCGACACCGCTGCCATCTCCACCGCCATCTTCATCACCGCTGCTGCTCCCATGAGGAGGGAGTAGTTCTCCATCGAGGCTCGGGGCTGTACCGGTAGCTATGTGGTTAATCTCTCTCCTATGTACCTCAATACAATGATCTCATGAGCTGCTTTACATGATTGAGATTCATATGAGTTTTGTATCACTACTATCTATGTGCTACTCTAGCAAAGTTATTAAAGTAGTTCTATTCCTCCTGCACGTGTGTAAAGGTGACAGAGTGTGCACCGTGTTAGTACTTGGTTTATGCTATGATCATGATCTCTTGTAGATTGCGAAGTTAACTATTGCTATGATAATATTGATGTGATCTATTCCTCCTACATATGCATGAATGTGACAGTGTGCATGCTATGTTAGTACTTGGTTTAGTCTTTTGATCTATCTTACACTAAAGGTTACTAAAATATGAGCATTATTGTGGAGCTTGTTAACTCCGGCATTGAGGGTTCGTGTAATCCTACGCAATGTGTTCATCATCCAACAAAAGTGTAGAGTATGCATTTATCTATTCTATTATGTGATCAATATTGAGAGTGTCCACTAGTGAAAGTGAAATCCCTAGGCCTTGTTCCTAAATACTGCTGAGTTACTACTGCTTGTTTACTGTTTTACTGTGTTACTACTGCTGCAATACTACCACCATCAACTACACGCCAGCAAGCTATTTTCTGGCACCGTTGCTACTGCTCATATATATTCATACCACCTGTATTTCACTATCTCTTCGCCGAACTAGTGCACCTATTAGGTGTGTTGGGGACACAAGAGACTTCTTGCTTTGTGGTTGCAGGGGTTGCATGAGAGGGATATCTTTGACCTCTTCCTCCCCGAGTTCGATAAACCTTGGGTGATCCACTTAAGGGAAAACTTGCTGCTGTTCTACAAACCTCCTGCTCTTGGAGGCCCAACACTCGTCTACGAGAAAGGAGGGGAACGTAGACATCAAGCACTTTTCTGGCGCCGTTGCCGGGGAGGAAAGGTAAAAGGTACTCACACTCCGGATCTCGGCTACTAAGCTATTTCCCGGCGCCGTAAGTACTCAAAGCTATTTCCTTTAGATCCCGCAATTGCATCTTTTTGTTTCTTGTTTACACTAGTAAGGCATAATGGAAAACATCTGTGAGCTTTTTATTCTATTTCATGAGTCAAGACATGAATGGTTTAATGCGAAAATTAAAAAACCCATGGAATCTTATTTGCATGCTAGTAGCAATGATATTAGTATGAACGCTTTGAACACCATTGTTGCTAATGATATGGAAAATTCTAAGCTTGGGGAAGCTGGCTTTGATGAGCATGATATTTTTAGTCCCCCAAGCATTGAGGAGAAAATTTTCTTTGATGATACTTTGCCTCCTATTTATGATGATTATAATGATAGTGGTCTTTTGGTGCCACCTACTATGGAGAGTAAATTTTGTTGTGATTATACTATGCCTCCAACACTTGATGAGAATAATAATGATAGCTACTTTGTTGAATTTGCTCCCACTACAACTAATAAAATTGATTATGCCTATGTGGAGAGTAATAATTTTATGCATGAGACTCATGATAAGAATGCTTTATGTGATAGTTATATTGTTGAGTTTGCTCATGATGCTACTGAAAGTTATTATGAGAGAGGAAAATATGGTTGTAGAAATTTTCATGTTACTAAAGTGCCTCTCTATGTGCTGAAATTTTTGAAGCTACACTTGTTTTATCTTCCTATGCTTGTTACTTTGCTCTTCATGAACTTGTTTGTGTACAAGATTCCTTTGCATAGGAAGCATGTTAGACTTAAATGTGTTTTGTATTTGCCTCTTGATGCTCTCTTTTGCTTCAAATACTATTTCTTGCGAGTGCATCATTAAAACTGCTGAGCCCATCTTAATGGCTATAAAGAAAGAACTTCTTGGGAGATAACCCATGTGTTATTTTGCTACAGTACTTTGTTTTATATTTGTGTCTTGAAAGTTGTTTACTACTGTAGAAACCTCTCCTTATCTTAGTTTTGTGTTTTGTTGTGCCAAGTAAAGTCGTTGATAGAAAAGTCAATACTAGATTTGGATTACTGCGCAGAAACTGTTTTCTTGCTGTCACGAATCTGGGCAAAATTCTCTGTAGGTAACTCATAAAATTATGCCAATTTACGTGAGTGATCCTCAGATATGTACGCAACTTTCATTCAATTTGGGCATTTTCATCTGAGCAAGTCTGGTGCCCTTTTAAAATTCGTCTTTACGGACTGTTCTGTTTTGACAGATTCTGCCTTTTATTTCGCATTGCCTCTTTTGCTATGTGGGATGGATTCCTTTGTTCCATTAAACTCCAGTAGCTTTATGCAATGTCCAGAAGTGTTAAGAATGATTGTGTCACCTCTGAACATGTGAATTTTTATTATGCACTACCCCTCTAATGAGTTTCTTTCGAGTTTGGTGTGGAGGAAGTTTTCAAGGGTCAAGAGAGGAGGATGATATACTATGATCAAGAAGAGTGAAAAGTCTAAGCTTGGGGATGCCCCGGTGGTTCACCCCTGCATATATCAAGAAGACTCAAGCGTCTAAGCTTGGGGATGCCCAAGGCATCCCCTTCTTCATCGACAACATTATCGGGTTCCTCCCCGAAACTATATTTTTATTCGGTCACATCTTATGTACTTTACTTGGAGCGTCTGTTTGTTTTTGTTTTTGTTTGTGTTTGAATAAATTGGATTACATCATGCTTGTGTGGGAGAGAGACACGCTCCGCTGGTTCGTATGAACACATGTGTTCTTAGCTCATAATATTCATGGCGAAGTTTCCTCTTCGTTAAATTGTTATATGGTTGGAATTGGAAAATGATACATGTAGTAATTGCTATAAATGTCTTGGGTAATGTGATACTTGGCAATTGTTGTGCTCATGTTTAAGCTCTTGCATCATATGCTTTGCACCCATTAATGAAGAAATACATAGAGCATGCTAAATTTGGTTTGCATATTTGGTTTCTCTAAGGTCTAGATAATTTCTAGTATTGAGTTTGAACAACAAGGAAGACGGTGTAGAGTCTTATAATGTTTTCAATATGTCTTTTATGTGAGTTTTGCTGCACCGGTTCGTCCTTGTGTTTGTTTCAAATAAGCCTTGCTAGCCTAAACCTTGTATCGAGAGGGAATACTTCTCATGCATCCAAAATACTTGAGCCAACCACTACGCCATTTGTGTCCACCATACCTACCTACTACATGGTATTTCTCCGCCATTCCAAAGTAAATTGCTTGAGTGCTACCTTTAAAATTCCATCATTCACCTTTGCAATATATAGCTCATGGGACAAAATAGCCTTAAAAACTATTGTGGTATTGAATATGTACTTATGCACTTTATCTCTTATTAAGTTGCTTGTTGTGCGATAACCATGTTTCTGGGGACGCCATCAACTACTCATTGTTGAATTTCATGTGAGTTGCTATGCATGTCCGTCTTGTCTGAAGTAAGAGAGATCTACCACCTTATGGTTAAGCATGCATATTGTTAGAGAAGAACATTGGGCCGCTAACTAAAGCCATGATCCATGGTGGAAGTTTCAGTATTGGACATATATCCTCAATCTCAAATGAGAAAATTATTAATTGTTGTTACATGCTTATGCATAAAAGAGGAGTCCATTATCTGTTGTCTATGTTGTCCCGGTATGGATGTCTAAGTTGAAGAATAATCAATAGCGAGAAATCCAATGCGAGCTTTCTCCTTAGACCTTTGTACGAAGCGGCATAGAGGTACCCCTTTGTGACACTTGGTCAAAACATGTGCATTGTGATGATCCGGTAGTCCAAGCTAATTAGGACAAGGTGCGGGCACTATTAGTACACTATGCATGAGGCTTGCAACTTGTAAGATATAATTTACATGATACATATGCTTTATTACTACCGTTGACAAAATTGTTTCATGTTTTCAAAATCAAAGCTCTAGCACAAATATAGCAATCGATGCTTTTCCTCTATGAGGACCATTCTTTTACTTTCAATGTTGAGTCAGTTCATCTATTTCTCTCCACCTCAAGAAGCAAACACTTGTGTGAACTGTGCATTGATTCCTACATACTTGCTTATTGCACTTATTATATTACTCTATGTTGACAATATCCATGAGATATACATGTTACAAGTTGAAAGCAACCGCTGAAACTTAATCTTCTTTTGTGTTGCTTCAATGCCTTTACTTTGAATTATTGCTTTATGAGTTAACTCTTATGCAAGACTTATTGATGCTTGTCTTGAAGTACTATTCATGAAAAGTCTTTGCTTTATGATTCACTTGTTTACTCATGTCATATACATTGTTTTGATCGCTGCATTCACTACATATGCTTTACAAATAGTATGATCAAGATTATGATGGCATGTCACTCCGGAAATTATCCGTGTTATCGTTTTACTCGCTCGGGACGAGCGGAACTAAGCTTGGGGATGCCGATACGTCTCCGACGTATCGATAATTTCTTATGTTCTATGCCACATTATTGATGTTATCTACATGTTTTATGCACACTTTATGTCATATTCGTGCATTTTCCGGAACTAACCTATTAACAAGATGCCAAAGTGCCAGTTCTCGTTTTCTACGCTGTTTTTGGTTTCAGAAATCCTAGTAACGAAATATTCTCGGAATCGGACGAAATCAACGCCCGGGTTCCTATTTTACCCGGAAGCATCCGGAACACTCGAGAGCCACCGGGGAGGGGCACGGGCCCACCAAACCACATGGCGGCGCGGCCGGGGGGCCCGCGCCACCCTATGGTGTGGGCACCCCTTCGACCCTCCTGCGCCGCCTCTTCGCCTATATAAAGCCCCTGGATTGAAAACCCTGATACGATTGGCGAAAACCACAGAAACCTTCCAGAGCCGCCGCCATCGCGACGCCAAGATCTGGGGGACAGGAGTCTCTGTTCCGGCACGCCGCCGGAGCGGGGAAGTGCCCCCGGAAGGCTCCTCCATCGACACCGCTGCCATCTCCACCGCCATCTTCATCACCGCTGCTGCTCCCATGAGGAGGGAGTAGTTCTCCATCGAGGCTCGGGGCCGTACCGGTAGCTATGTGGTTAATCTCTCTCCTATGTACCTCAATACAATGATCTCATGAGCTGCTTTACATGATTGAGATTCATATGAGTTTTGTATCACTACTATCTATGTGCTACTCTAGCAAAGTTATTAAAGTAGTTCTATTCCTCCCGCACGTGTGTAAAGGTGACGAGTGTGTGCACCGTGTTAGTACTTGGTTTATGCTATGATCATGATCTCTTGTAGATTGCGAAGTTAACTATTGCTATGATAATATTGATGTGATCTATTCCTCCTACATATGCATGAAGGTGACAAGTGTGCATGCTATGTTAGTACTTGGTTTAGTCTTTTGATCTATCTTACACTAAAGGTTACTAAAATATGAGCATTATTGTGGAGCTTGTTAACTCCGGCATTGAGGGTTCGTGTAATCCTACGCAATGTGTTCATCATCCAACAAAAGTGTAGAGTATGCATTTATCTATTCTATTATGTGATCAATATTGAGAGTGTCCACTAGTGAAAGTGAAATCCCTAGGCCTTGTTCCTAAATACCGTCTGCGTTACTACCGCTTGTTTACTGTTTCTATCGTGTTACTACTCGCTGCAATACTACCACCATCAACTACACGCCAAGCAAGCTATTTTCCGGCACCGTTGCTACTCGCTCATATATATTCATACCACCTGTATTTCACTATCTCTTCGCTCGAACTAGTGCACCTATTAGGTGTGTTGGGGACACAAGAGACTTCTTGCTTTGTGGTTGCAGGGTTGCATGAGAGGGATATCTTTGACCTCTTCCTCCCTGAGTTCGATAAACCTTGGGTGATCCACTTAAGGGAAAACTTGTTGCTGTTCTACAAACCTCTGCTCTTGGAGGCCCAACACTGTCTACAGGAAAGGAGGGGGAACGTAGACATCACTTTTCTTTAACGCCTTTCAGCTAGGCGCAAGAACTGTGAATCAATTATTATCAAGAGATGAAGCATCAACATCATAATTTGTTCTAATGATAGAATCAAAAGGTAACATCATTCTCTTTCTAGGGAAGTGTTCCATACCTTTCTTGAGAGGAAATTGATATTTAATATTACCTTTCTTCATATCAATAATAGCACCAACAGTTCGAAGAAAAGGTCTTCCCAATATAATGGGACAAGATGCATTGCATTCAATATCCAAGACAACAAAATCAATGGGGACAAGGTTATTGTTAACCGTAATGCGAACATTATCAATCATCCCCAAAGGTTTCTTTGCAGAATTATCAGCAAGATTAACATCCAAATAACAATTTTTCAATGGTGGCAAGTCAAGCATATTATAGATTTTCCTAGGCATAACGGAAATAATTGCACCAAGATCACATAAGGCATTACAATCAAAATCATTGACCTTCATCTTAATGATGGGCTCCCAACCATCCTCTAACTTCCTAGGAATAGAAGTTTCAAGTTTTAGTTTCTCTTTTCTAGCTTTTATGAGAGCATTTGTAATATGTTTTGTAAAGGCCAAATTTATAGCACTAGCATTAGGACTTTTAGCAAGTTTTTGTAAGAACTTTATAACTTCAGAGATGTGGCAATCATCAAAATCTAAACCATTATGATGTAAAGCAATGGGATCATTGTTCCCAACATTAGAAAAAAATTCAGCAGTTTTATCACAGGCAGTTTCAGCAGTTTTAGCAGTTTCAGGCAGTTTTGCAGGCTTTGCACTAGAAGTGGAAACATTGCCAACACCAATTATTTTACCATTGATAGTAGGAGGTGCAGCAACATGTGAAGCATTAGCATTACTAGTGGTGGTAATAGTCCAAACTTAGCTACATTATCTTTAGCATCTTCTTCTTTTTCCCACCTAGCACGCAATTCGGCCATCAATCTTATATTCTCATTAATTTGAACTTTGATGGAGTTTGCTGTAGCAAATGACTTAATATCTTCATTTTCATTAGGCATAACTTTCGATTTCAAAAGATCAACATCAGCAGCAAGACTATCAACTTTAGAAGCAAGTATATCAATTTTACCAAGCTTTTCTTCAACAGATTTGTTAAAAGCAGTTTGTGTACTAATAAATTCTTTAAGCATGGCTTCAAGACCAGAGGGTACACTCCTATTATTGTATTAAGAATTCCCATAAGAATTACCATAGCCGTTACCATTATTACAAGGATATGGCCTATAGTTGTCACTAGAATTATTCCGATAAGCATTGTTGTTGAAATTATTATTTTTAATGAAGTTCACATCAACATGTTCTTCTTGAGCAACCAATGAAGCTAACGGAAAATTATTAGGATCAACATTTGTCCTACCATTCACAAGCATAGACATAATAGCATCAATCTTATGACTCAAGGAAGAGGTTTCTTCAACAGAATTTACCTTCTTACCTTGTGGAGCTCTTTCCGTGTGCCATTTAGAGTAATTAATCATCATATTATTGCTTGCACGTAGTTGACGTGTGTCTCTCCGTTCAGCACGCGACCGTTGGGAACCCCAAGAGGAAGGTGTGATGCGTACAACAGTAAGTTTCCCTCAGTAAGAAACCAAGGTTTATCGAACCAGTAGGAGCCAAGAAGCACGTTGAAGGTTGATGGCGGCGGAGTGTAGTGCGGCGCAACACCAGGGATTCCGGCGCCAACGTGGAACCTGCACAACACAACCAGATTACTTTGCCCCAACGTGACAGTGAGGTTGTCAATCTCACCGGCTTGCTGTAACAAAGGATTAGATGTATAGTGTGGATGATGATGTTTGCAGAGAACAGTAGAACGAGTATTGCAGTAGATTGTATTCGATGTAAAAGAATGGACCGGGGTCCACAGTTCACTAGAGGTGTCTCTCCCATAAGATAAATAGCATGTTGGGTGAACAAATTACAGTTGGGCAATTGACAAATAAAGATAGCATGACGTCAAAATTCTCTGTTGAATATTGGCTTGGAAAATAAAGTTGTCTCAGCGTGTACTGTTCCAGAGGTGAAGTTCTTAGGGTCGGAAAAAATGATGTCACGGCGGAGAACTGCTGCGTGTCAGCCAGATCAAAGGATGTGCATAAAGATTAGTAGATTATACTATATATAAAAGCTGACCACATTTGCTTCACCCTCATTCACTTGGTTACTGTTGATGCACATGAACAGTATCACTTGAAAATTGCTACATGAACACTACTTGAAAAAAACTACACCACCTCTTAACTTTTTAAACACAACAAAATACTACTAGCTTCTTCTACGTTATCTTTGGAAATATATAGTAACTCCAAAATACTAGTAGCTTCTTCTACGTTATCTTTGGAAATATATAGTAACTCCACATATACATTTGTCACCTATACTACTGCCATCTTTTATCTAGGAAATATATAGTAACTCCACATATACATTTGTCACCTATACTACTGCCATCTTTTATCTAGAGAAATACTACAACCCTTTTACATTGTATCTTTGGAAAAAATATTAGCTCCACCCTCCACCGTCTCTTTCAGCCGGGAAAAATACTATCCGCGGACAAAAATAATTCGCCCATCCGCTGCCTCTTTTAGCTGAGAAAATAACATGGTATTCCCTCAGAACAATGATTTGCCGCGCTAACAATATTTAAAGACTGTGATGGTAATTTCTCGGAGGAGATCGTCGGTCGAAATAGTTAGCTTTCATAATAATTTGTCGCGTTAACAATATAGCGGTTATTTTCTACAAAGCGGTAACTACCTATAATTTCCCATAATAATTTCTCTGGGCAATCCTTGAACGTCAACAGTAATTTTTGAGGGCGCATATTACAACGACAATAATTTCTCAACGGTACATTAACTACCTACTATTAATTATTTAAGGCCGCATATTTGTCCGCCGTTCATTTTGCAACAACACACAAGGGTAGTAATTTTTACATGAATTTTCAACCTCAATCGTGGTTCTGGACAGTAATTATCCGCAGATATTTCTTTAGTAGTGCATAATTCTTGAACAGTGATTTAAAAAAAAATCCAACATCCGCCCCCTCTTTCACTCGGGGAAAATCATGTTGTTTTCTTCTACGGTAACATCGAAAAAATATACTTACTTCACTATCTACCACATTTTCACCTGGGATGACCTTCTTCTACTGCATCACCCGCTTCGGTCGGAGAAATACTACCATTTCCTTTTGTAGCAACACCGAAAACAAAAGCACTCCACCATTTGCCGCCTATTTCATCGGCACTTCTATGGTACTTCAGCAGCCAAGATATTATTTTATTTCTACAATATTTTAACCAACGATCTAGAAACAAAAGCACCAAACCATTCGCCACCTATTTCACAGGCACTTCCGCGGTAGTTTAGCAACCCAAACATTGTATTATTTCTACAAAATTGTAACCAACGATCTTGATACCAAATGCGTGATCGAGTTTTAAATGTTTCTTCAGCTGTTTTTGAAAAGGAATCCCGCACTCTTAAACCTAAAAAACACCTTTTTAAAAAGAATGCCGCGCCATAGGCAGCACGGGCGCGGCGTGCGCCGCGCCGCAAACTTCCTAGTTACCATTAAGCTCTGAGCTAGGTCCTTTTCTGGAAAAAATCTGGACATGTTAAACACGATAACGGTGGAGATCTTCCCATACCTATTCATAAGCGGGGTAGGATCGTAATTTCAGTGTAGGTTCACCGTCCGTACAACCCTGTACAGGCCCGTATGGCCTGCGTTTTGTTGTACCGCATTTTTATAAATATCTACGGTCACGTGCGTGTACTGTAAAAGGTCGTTGGCGTCATCAATAGCAGAGACGGCCGGCGGCGTAGCGATTCTATCTTCCGGCGGCAGATGCCAGCCGAGGAAGAACCCTACCACCCACCACGCTGGTCGATGCGCCCGCCACTAGGGTTTTAAAGCAAGGCATGCACGACGTGGGGCGATACTTAGGCGGATGAGATTGTTAACCTGTCACCAGACCTTTTTTTTTCTTACGCGATATACACATACCGTATCAATACATAGGGTATACATAGGCTGGATATGAGTTTCGGCGAACCCAACACAGAAAAAAAACCAACTACAACCCTTCAACTTTGTTTAGTTGTTCAAAAATTAGTAGTACTGATCAAAATTCTCTGTATCAATGATTCCACTATCAGATGGAAATAGAACGGTTCATGTACTATCCATCCAAGCACAGTAAAAGTTATCCAAATAGTAAGCAAGCCTGAAGTGCCAATTACTGCCTTTGAATTTTCTTTTTGATTCACCATCATTTTTAGTTATTGCATTTCTTTTTCTCATTGTTGGTCACAGGTACCGAACTAACATCAGAATTGGGCACGGTATCAAAGATTTTTTAGAAGCTCATACTCCACCGAGGGGTCGATTGACATTGAAAAAGAAATCTTTTATCAAATGAGCATTCTATGACAACAAACCGGTTTGGTTGCATCCGTGTAGGGTGACACACGTGATAAGAAAAATAATTGGATGAGCCAAAAAAAAAAATTTGATGTGTAACCGCAAAGAAATGCATACATACTTGATGGTAATATAATGCGACAAGGAAGCAATCTTAATTCTTGATGATAACTGCATCCCCGTTAAGAGGCTTCTTCACGTAAAGATAAATAATTTATTTCAATCCACTAAGATATATTCAATAACAATCTATCCATAACAATACAAGTGTTTTAAAAACATATCTTTCAAAATATAAAAAATAAACCTATAACCCGTTGCAACGCACGGGTTTCCTAGTGAAAAATAACATCCAAGTTCATCGCATCAACCACACCACTCTCTTTATTGAACATGCTTATAGTTATATCCTCAGATGAAAAACCATTCACTTTGGTGCTCCACACAATGAACTCGTCAGCACGCTGCATATCCCATGGTGCCCTGTGCTGTGGGTGCAATGTTACGTCAACACTGCACTTAGATTGTGGTGGCACAATGCCTTTGTTTGGCTGCATGCAGTATGGAAGGGGGCTCATCTTTTGGATGTTGAAGGCAATGTAAGCATCGGTCTGGTTGGTTAGCTTAAGTGAGCATGATATCTGCTTGTTAATCTCAAAAGGAAAATGTAGCTCGAGTGGTTCAACCCCAAGCATATCATCCTCTGAGTAAGGGCTTATCTGCAAGAAACAACGATCTAAATATTACGAACCATGAGTCCATGAATATAGTATAAATATTCCCTGCCTAACCACTTTTTGCCTCAGCCAAAATACTTGCTACCGATTTCTTCCTTCTCAGGTGTTTCAGAAGCTTTACTTCAAACTTGTAAAGCTTTGATCATCAACCTTCTAAAAAATCATACTATTTCATTTTTAAAATACATTCAAGGGAAATATAATTGATAAATAATAATACCACGTGCAGAAGACCATGAGAACAGCATAATGAGGAACATGTGTTTACAAACAAAAACAGAAGAAAGTAGCAGAGGAAACTAGTCTACAGATAATTAATAGGGCTCTTGAGGATACATGGAGATACGAGTTTACCTGCCCAAATGTATATCCACAGTCATCACTGAATTTACCATTAACACCTTCTATTTCTCTGATATCATGTATCATATCCCATATAAAAGGCCGTTTGCACGGGTCAATTTCCTGGCAGAGCAACCCAATTTCCATGCATTTTGCTACTTGTTGGTAAATCAATGGTGTTTCCTTCCCTGTTTTTTTCCATCTGTGCCTCCATTTTCTAAGTACCTGTCGTTCCACATTATGTGACATAGAATAAGCCGAAATGTTAACTAAAATATCAAGGTGAATGCTCATCCAGTTTATCTTCTACACAGCCCATTGGTGCCTCAAAATTCAGATCATGTGGCAAGGGAGGTGATTGTGGCATGTACCACAAAGAAGTTGGAAGAGGAGCTAGATTCATCAGAGCATCTCCAGTCGCGTCCCCCAAACCCTCCCCCAAAGGGATTTGGGGCGCGCCGGACAAAAAAAGTTACCAGCCGTGTCCCCCAAAGCCTCTTTTTGTCCGGCGTGCCCCGATACGGTGTCCGGCGCCCCGAGCCCGTCCCCGCCCCACACAGGACGCTCCGGGCACGCCGGACACAACGAAAAGCGAGGCGAGACGTGGCAGGACCGATGCGTCAGTGGCTCGGAAGCCTAAAACCCCGTCGCCTACCTTTGGTCAAGCGACGTTAATGGCGTCCCAGTTTTTCCAGGCGACGCAGGGACGCGTCTCGTCGTGCATGGCCGTGTGGCCATCCGCGCCGGCGTTATTACGTCCAACGACCTGCTGCCGCTTCGCCTGGCGCCGCAGTACATTAAGAGGCCATGCGGTTCATCCCAATCTCTCGCCGCTCCCAAATCTTCTCCTCGCCGCTCCCAGATCTTCTCCTTGCCGCTCCAACCAATGTCGTCGTCCTCCCGCAAGATCGCTGCGGCGAACGGCTTCAGCCGCGGCACCCTCACTATGGCGCAGGCGTGAGCGCTGTACCGCGCGGGATATACCTTCCCGCCGGACATGCGCCTGCCAAGCAGTGGCGGCTAGAGGATGGCCGTGAACGGCATAGGCGTCCCGCCGCCGCCGTCGCCGCCGTCGCCGGGCATGGACCGCTGGAAGGACGACATCAGGGCCCGGCGGTCTGCACTCGATGCCGAGGAGTGGGCCGATCCGACCTGGGCAGCCAAAGGCAACGACGCCTGGTGGGGCGCCTACTTCCAGGCGCAGTACGGCATGGAGATGCACAGCAGCACCGGCCTCGTCGGCGGGCCGAACAGCTAGAACAGGGATGGGCGTGTCCTCTTCTGGGGCATTCCAGGGTGCACCCTGGAGAACGTCATCGACGGCATCCACAACGGCGCTCCAAGGTTGGAGGCGCCATCCTCACCGCCACCGTCCCCCGCAGCGCGCTGGCAGCCGAGGAGGACGTACTCGTCCTCCTCTAACTCTTCGTCGTCAGGACCGGCCCGATCGACGCCGTCCTCGTCACACCACTCCGCGCCCTACACCGTCCCCAAGCGTGTGGTGAAGGAGGAGCCGGCGACGCCCGTCAATCTGAGGCGCGGCGGCAGCGGCAGCGGCAGCCGGCAGCAGCAAAGGCGCGGCGCCCTCCTCATCCCAAAGTCGGAGGTGAAGGAGGAGCAAGACGACGACGAGGAAGCGGTGAAGGCGGCGCACCTGGCGGAGTACGAGCGGCAGCAGCGGCTCATCGCCAGCAGCGACGACCCCGAGGATTGCCCAGGGCTGCTCGCGGCGTGCTTGGCGTGGCTGAACGACAAGGACGCCTGGAGGGGCGACCTCGTGGCGGCGATAGCCATGTCCATCCGCGACACCGGCAAGCCGCTAGTGGACCTCACCGATGATGGCGAGGCAGGACCAAGCGGCCTGGTGAAGGACGAGCCCGTCGACTAGCCCGACGAGCGCGTCAAGCAGGAGGTCATCACCGACGCCATGTACAACTTCCACCAGTACTACGACGCCTCCGGCCGCCGCAACTACTTCTATATTAGGTTTAGTTTAAATTTAATCGAATTTTGTTTGAATCTATGTAATATATAGCAAGTTTGGACGAATTTAATCGAATCTCGCTGAAGTTTTAAATTTCCGAAATTTTGTTTGGGGGACGCGACTGGGGAGCGACGTCCCCCAAACGCGGCACGAACAAAACACGTCCCCCAAATGCTCGATCCGGCGCCGTTTGGGGGACGGTTTGAGGGACGCGACTGGAGATGCTCTAAGATCAACACAATGTGCATGTACTTGGGTTCGTAATAAAATACTACCATGTCATTAGTCACATTAATCACAATATCTCTCTCATTTTGTGGTTTAGTGGGAGATACGAGTGCAGACAATCACAAGGTTTATTTTTCTTTCAGTATCTTAGCAAAATATGTCTTATAATGCTAAGTATGAAAATTAATTAGTACAGAGAAAATTGTAACAATATGGAAAGGCAAAAATTTAGAATATTTCTAAAGGGGGCCATCTCCAGAGTGAGATAAAAGCACTCTTACATTGTTCTTATTATTATCAGGGATACCCTTCGCTCCAGTCACCAGTTCGGTGATTACAATGCCCAAACTAAACATGTCTGATTTGAATGACATCTTGCCATTCAATAGGTATTCTGGAGCACAATATCCTCTGCATATGAATTTGATAGATTGATTTATTATGGCATAAGAGAAGTTAAGATGTTAAATGCCAGGAAAAACAGTGGGTTCTTTTGGTGTATAGCTTACAGTGATCCACAACGGTCTTCGCTCATGGTTTCTGATTTTTCATCGAGCCTTGATAGACCAAAATCCGTAATTTTTGGCCTCATTTGATTATCTAAAAGTATATTGGCAGGTTTCAAATCCATATGATATATATGCTTTTCCTTGTGCAGATGATGCAACCCTTCGCATATACCCTTGATTATTTGGTAACGTGTATTCCATTCTAGTCCCCTTAATTCATCTGCATCAAAAAGGAGTAGTATTGAAGCACGAAATGTTCCTTTGTTCATGATAGCACTGAAGGATGTATAGCAACATTTGTATTTTTATATGGTGACACAAAGGATATATGTGAAAGAAAAGAAGATAAATAACCACAAGAACTACTTCACATGCAAGAGTTATATACCAGTAATATGATTTTTTAGGCTTCCATTGCTGATATACTCAAAACAGAGCAATCTTTCTCTCATCTCAGCGTAAATATGTTGTCTTGATCCTTCAATTTTTATTGCTGTATGTTCTGTGCTAGCACAGAATCCAAGAAACCGTACCATATTTTGATGATTAATCGTCAACAGGCTATCAACTTCACGATAAAATAGTTTCTCGTCAATGGAATGGTTGTTCCTGATCCTCTTCACAGCAACAACCCCGTTTGGAAGGACGCCCTGTTTAACTTTTCTAGTGAGCATTGATTAACAAAACCTCTTTCTCTCCGAGAGACTAGAAAGTAGATGTGCCCAAACATGCATGTTCCTTATTTTTTAAGTAAATGTTACCTTATAAACTATTGCAAATCCACCGTGACCAACTACTCGATCTTCAGAAAAATTCTTTGTGATATTCTTCAAAAGCGCAAATGGCAGATTCGTCGGTTTCTCTCTTCCATCAAGTATATGCACTAGAATATCAGACTCCATCTGCCTGTTGTCCAATCACATACACTTTCAGCATTGAGCATTGTAGAAAAAAAAATGTTCCTAATAGAGCACAGTTGCAAGGGATAACATACACAATGACCAGACCAGTCTTTTCCCCACAGCATAACAATTTTACAACACAACTGTCTACATTAAAACTTCTGTGCCAACTAAAATTTATGGCAACACTATTTTAAGTATGTTATTGATCTCCTAGAAATTGAAATAAACCTCCCAATTGTGCTTTGTTACCTGGTGGGAGAAAGTGAACGAGACGACGGAGTGGAGAACTGCGACGGTCCGCCATTGTCCACAGCAGCCGGTTCCCCTGGCGATCTTCTAAACGCTCCATTAGCGTGGCCGCTGTCAGGGTACTTGTGGTTCATCCGTTCGTGCGTCTGGGGCTCTCCTCCACTTCCCGAGATCCCGTTCTGATGAAGGATAGAGGTGCCCTGAGGATTTGTCGAAGAAGCGTGGGGTTCTAGACTCACTCCACCGAAGGAACCTTGGGAGGTACCATCCTCATTCTGGAACCAAATAAAAACGAAAAACTGAGTACATCAAAAAACAATATGCATTCCTCTAGCTGTACTAGCAAGTAGCAACATCGCATTCTGCCGCGAAGAGGGGTGCGAATTAATTAACCCACAATCATCTGCAGTTGCCGCGTCTTGCGCATCAACTCGTCCTTGAGGCGGTTGTTCTCTTCCAGCTGAGATCAAATACATGAAACCGGAATCAGCTGCGTTTACATGGAGCAAACCACACGCCTGCCTTCGTAGCTTGTTACGAACTGCTAGCGGTGCAAGTTTTTTGCTTAGCTAGGAAAAGAGGGGCTCGCAATAATAAGAAGCTAAATTCAGCCAAAATCATGTGGACATATCATCTGCTAGTAATGTAAATTTGGAAGCTCATGCGGGAGGGAACAGGACATGGACGGCGTCGCCGGTTTGGCCGGTTCTACCTCGTAGGTGAGCGATTCGGCGCCACGGAAGAGCAAGCGAGAGGGATCGCGGATTGAATTCCAACAGAGGACAGGATGACTAGGGGTAGGGAGGAGGGGGCTGACCTGGTCGCCGATGGCGCCCTCGGCGCGCTCGAGGCGGTTGCCGTAGCCGCCCCTCCCCGCAGCGGCGGCGGAGGGGTCGTCGGAGGAGAGGGAGGCCGCGGCGAGCCTGCCGGCGACGTGGTCCATGCGCGTGGCGGGAGCGGGAGCGTAGGGTTCGGGTCGGAGCGGGGACTGACCGGAGCGGGGGAGGAGACTGACTGGAGTAAGGCAAGTTATGCGCGTGGCCTTGGCGGTCGCCGCCGCCGACGAGGAGGAGGAGGACGAGCCCTTCTTCTTGTCGTCGTCCGAGTCCGAGGACGAGGAGGAGGAGCCCCCGAAGTGCAGCTTGTCGGAGATCTTGTCCATGACTGACTCCATCACCGACTCGTGCTCCTCCTTGCGCTCCGCGGACGAGGAGGAGGAGCCTTCGTCGCCGTGCAGCTTGTCGGAGATCTTGTCCATGACCGACTCCATCACCGACTCGTGCTCCTCCTTGCGCTCCGCCATGACCGCACCCTTGTCCGCCGACGAGGAGGAGGACGAGCCCTTCTTCTTGTCGTCGTCCGAGTCCGAGGACGAGGAGGAGGAGCCCCCGAAGTGCAGCTTGTCGGAGATCTTGTCCATGACTGACTCCATCACCGACTCGTGCTCCTCCTTACGCTCCGCGGACGAGGAGGAGGAGCCCCCGTCGCCGTGCAGCTTGTCGGAGATCATGTCCATGAACGACTCCATCATCGACTCGAACTCCTCCTTGCGCTCCGCCATGACCGCACCCTTGTCCGCCGACGCCAAGAACAAACCCCCAAGCTTTTCTCGTTGCTTTTTTTTTTTCTCCCGGCGTGCTCACGCAAAGATCTCCTCCGGGTGCGCGTAGCCAGGGCAGGTTGCTTTATACGACGCGCGATGCGATGCGATCCCGGCCGTCCGTTCCCCGTCGAGCAGTGAGAGGTGAGGGTGGGTTTGCGGGTACGTGGGAGAGGGCTGGGTTGGCCTTCGGGGTTAAGTTTAAGACGCGGACAGGGAGGCGTCGTCGTCGCGGGCACGTCCCTGGGGCTCACGAGGGTGGAGTTGGCGAGGGGGGTTAAGTTGAAGATGAAAGTGGATTCCACATTTCCACCACCTACCAGGCTAAAATACAAGTGAGTGCGGTTTCAGAAGACCAAACAGAGAAGACCGCATAATTGACAACTTGAGATAAGGACGAAAATGATGGCTTGGCAGTGACAGGTCCAGCCAAGAACTACACCGTTGTTCAGCACTAAAATATGGGGGAAACTTTGAATTCTTAATTACTACATTGTTTTTAACTGCAATTTAGCAAACCATTCCTGCAATCAATCGTGCCACGGCCAGCTCATTTTTTGGTGGGATTCGTATACATCACTCCAGACAAACTCAAATACTGAAAGTTCAGAAAACAATTGCACAGGACAGAGAGCAGGGCAAAGAAACACACCAGCGAATATGGGCGTATCGGGATGACATGGGCTTGTCAGCCTGAACGGGTGATGGCTATATTTAGAGCATCTTCAGTCGCGTCCCCCAAACCGTTCCCCAAACCGCACCGGATTGAGCGCTTGGGGGGACGTGTTTCGTTCGTGTCGCGTTTGGGGATGTCGCTCCCCAGTCGCGTCCCCCAAACCAAATTTCGCAAATTTTAAACTTAAGCGAGATTCATCCAAACTTGCCATATATTACATAGATTCGAACAAAATTTGACTAAATTTAAACTAAACCTAATCTAGAACCACTTGCGGCGGCCGGAGGCGTCGTGAGTACTCGCTCGGAAGTTGTACATCTCCTCGGTGACGACCTCCCCGCTTGACGCGCTCCTCGACGGGCTCGTCGACGGGCTCGTCCTTCACCAAGCCGCTTGGTCCTCGCCTCGCCATCGTCGGTGAGGTCCACCGGCGGCTTGCCGAGTCGCGGATGGACATGGCGATCGCCGCGTCCGAGTCGCCCCTCCGGGCGTCCTTGTCGTTCATGGACGCTAAGAACGCCGCCCGCGGCCCCGGGCGGTCCTCGGGGTCGTCGGCCGCCGCCGCTCGTACTCCGCCATCGGCCGCCGCTGCGACGCTTCCTCCGGCTCCTCCTTCACCTCCGGCCGGGATGAGGAGGGCGCCGCCGCGCCTCCCTTGCTCGTCGTCGGTTGCCGCTGCCGCCGCCGCCTCGTGTTGGATCGGCGTCCACCGGCTCCTCCTTGACCTCCCGTTTGGGGACGGTGTAGGGCGCCGACCGAGTACGACGAGGACGGCGTCGATCGCGCCGGTCCCGAGGAAGAAGAGTGCGAGGAGGAGGAGTACGTCGTCCTCCTCGGCTGCCATTGAGGAGACGGCGGCGGCGACGACGGCATCTCCAGCCTTGGAGCACCGTTGCGGATGCCGCGGATGACGTTGTCGAGGGTGCGCCCCGGAACGCCCCAGAACAGGACGCGGTCGTCCTTGTTCCAGCTGTTGGGGCCGCCGACGAGGTTCTCGGTGCTGTGCATCTCGACGTTGTACTTCGCCTTGAAGTACGTCGTCCACCAGGCGTCGTTGTTGGTGACCGCCCACGTTGGATCCAACCGCTCCGCGGGGTGAGTTGAGCCCGCCGGCCTTGATGGCGTCCCTCCATTGATCCGTGTCCGGCTCGGCGGCGGCGGGATGCCAATGCCGTTCACGGCCATCTTCCGGCCCGCCGCCGCTGGCGGCCGCATGTCCGGCGGGACCGGATACCGGCGTGGTACAGCGCCCACGCCTGCGCCACGGTGAGGCTGCCGCGGCCGAAGCCGTTCGCCGCGGCGATCTTGCGGGAGGACGAGGTCGACATTTTTTGGAGCGGCGAGGAGAAGATCTGGGAGGGGGAGGCGGCGGCGACGATAAGGATTGTGATGAGCGGCGAGAACTGCAGGGCGTCTTAAAACAGCGACGGCAGCGGGTGGTTGCACGCAATAACTCCAGCGCGGACGGCCACGCGGCCATGCACGACGAGACGCGTCCTCGCGTCGCCTGGGAAAACAGGGACGCCATTAACGTCGCTTGACCAAAGGTAGGCGACGGGGTTTTAGCCTTCCGTGCCGCTGACGGGTCGGCCCCGCCACTCCCCGCCTCGCTTTTCGTTGTGTCCGGCGTGCCCGGTGCGTCCCCTGTGGGACGGGGACGGGCTCGGGGCGCCGGACACCGTATGGGGGCGCGCCGGACAAAAATGGGCTTTGGGGGACGCGGCTGGAGATGCTCTTACTCCCCCCAATCTATAATAAATTTAGTTCTGCTTCAGTATAAATAGATAATAAAACTTGAAACTTATATTACGAGCATCCTTGTGTGGGTATTAGTATGCTACAAATCAGATTTTTTTTGTACCCAAATGCTCTCTCTCTCTCTCTCTCTCTCTCTCTTATACCCATATCACATTTGAGAAGCTAAATTTTGAGTATTCTCTTAGAGATGCCCTTAGCGTGCAAAAATCTCGACGTATACTAAAATACTCTGTTTATTGTCGCGGATTTATCAAGATACACGTGTATCTAAACGTATTTTAATGAATAGATATACGTGAATCTAGACAAATCGATAACATCTAATTTGGAACAGAGGGAGTAATGCTTCCTTATATATTAGAATATAATACATAAATAAAAATTGTACATAAAAAATATTAAAATATTCCTATATTAAAGTTTGTATACATCTCATAATATGTAAAGTTGATATTCGAAATAAAATGTCTCCGTATTTGTAGAAAATGTTCGCGTATCTATGTAAAAGGGGATTAAAATTTATTTATGTATTGCAGAAAAAGTGAAAAACGAATTGAGAAATAAAATAATAAAAGGGATAAAAGGAAAAAAATGCAGGCGAGTCGGGGTGCGCGGACGCCTTCCCGGATTGAGCAAGACAAGACGGGAAATACTTTTGTGCATCCACGCAGAACATCACAAATCGGTAAGAAAAACCGCCCGGATTGAGGGAGACAAGACTCAGAACATCGCCAGTTGGTAAGGAAAACCGCGCCCGCTCACAATCTCAAAGACAAGTTTTGTCCGGGCCTTCTCCAAATTGTGTGTGGGGTGCTGAGCTCGTCCGTGGTCCATATCCCTCAGGGTAATTTGGTGGCCGGTCAATCAGGTTGAAAGTTAAAGTTGCAAAATTCAAAACAAAAAAAAATCAAACAAAAAGTTAAAGTTACTCAAAAGTATTGGAATGCTCTCCAGACCAATTGGCTTGAGTGAGACAGAGAATAGTGGTACTATGTGTGTGAGCGTGAAATTCGGGGTGAAGCGTTATTTAGGCTAGGGAGCAAACTCTGCGAGGTAGCCCTATCCAAAGGAGAAATAAATATGTGCAAATTTCGTTAAATAAACTGTGGTGGCTTTAGCAAATCCTACGAGTCTGGTGTACAACGTATTACCAGTTCCACGCATCTGCTGATCTAATAGCCATTAACTCATCAGGATTCAGGTATAAACCATCTGGCATTAGCCAATTATAGAGTTCCATAAGTCCACGGACATGCCGAGTCAAGTCTGAATCACCTTTATCCTCTTCAGGTAGACTTTCTGTGGCCCCAAACCACACACGACCCAAGTGTAGTCTGGTGTAAAGGAAACATGAAGAGCATGGTATTGTGATTGTTCATCACTTGGCACATCATAGAACAACTACGAGAAGTAACTTCATTTCTACTAAGCTGTATTTACAATGATGAAGCGCTCTTTGTTACAACTCCGAGCGCACCAGGTTCTTCGATATTTGAATACAGAAAAATCGTGTGGGGATCTCTACAGGAAATACGACAGCAGACAGTACGGCACACCTATCAGGCTATCACCATGACGCATGTTATGCTCACTCTGAAGAATAGATACAGATGAATATACATTGGCTAGACAGATCTACTTGAAAAAGATGCCTTTTTTTCCTTCCTCTCCTCTTCTCCACAGCCTGCAAAATGCACATTCTCCACATTAGGGTTGAAGGAACAGGGCATAGGGATGACAAAGAATAGAATATTGACAGCAACGTATTCCTTCAAAACCACTAAAATCACACTTTCTTCCAATAGGGTCTTAGCTGGTAGTACTATATAAGATACCACTAACAGGCAGAGTCATCAACAATATGCGCTATGATGCAGGCTCTACGACCTTAACTAGAAAAGGTAGGTAACCATGAATTTCGTAACCAAGCTTAATATCAATCTAGCTACCTTGAATATCAGCATAGCAGTATAGTGGGAAGAATGAAGAACTTTATAGTTAACTTGAAAGAAAAAGGTGCTAACACTATCAGTGTTAGCAAAATGAAGATTAAAAAATAACCAGCTAATGCGGCCCATCAAACATGCTAAAAATCATATAGTGCTCATTTATAAACTTGAGTAAAGTAGGACCATCACTTCATGATGGCCCATTGGATATTGTCATGGAAATATCAGATAATTAAAGGGAGTCATATGTAATGCCTTCGCCAGAGCAAAAGAGATCATACCATACTTCTGAACAATCTTAACACTAGAACAATCGTATCCCGAGGTCTGCAAGATTGGAATAGACAGTAAGATAAGCAGTATATATTTTATGTTCAGCATGACAGTGTATAACCTCATCAGTAATAAATATAAACACGACGGCACCAGTCTGGCAGATAATTCTCAAAGCCAAGGATGCAGTGTTGAATTCAAGTTTAGTTTAAATTTCCAGACATTGTACTTGATAAGGAATTCAATCATGAATCTACACACTTCTGATTGTATTAGACAAGTATTTTTTTTCTTTAAACAAGTGGTATCTAGGATGGTTTACTAAGGACAGCCAGTACTAGTCCATGCTGCTAAAATATATTTTTCCAAGAAAACGCATGAGATTTTGCTTTTCATTTTGCCGCTAAAATATATGAAGGGATTTTTAGTTTAACTTTGCACCAAATCCATAATGAATAAAAAAAACTCAGTTTGGTACTTACGGTGCGTTTTCTGCTGGCTGGAGATTATATTCGTTACCATCAGCAGACACAATCACAAACTCTTTTGCACGATCGTATCCCCGAGGAATATTAATCTGGAAAACGCAGTGTAAACCAAACCATGATTAGAGGACCAAATAAAGTACTCCCTCCTTTCCATAATAAGTGCCAGAGTTTTAGTTCAAATTTGGACCAGATTGAACTTAAGCCCCGACACTTATTATGGATCGGAGTGAGTAGCTAAATGGCAAAAAAAGGCATTGTTAGTAGTTAATTGGTCTACAAACATAATTATGTACAGTTGAATAGCTAAATGGGAAGGTTTTAAAACTCATCAGTCATCACAACTAGGGAACTGATAATACCGTCAAGCGTAACTTGAAGAGCAATCCTATAAGCTAGAACAGGACTCACCACCTAACAGAAAAGATCCAGAAACAGCCAGTTAGCAGCCGATTCTTTAGAGTTGCTTTCTTTTACATAGTAAGAGACTAAGTCTGTACAGATGGTCATATCTTTGGATTTTGGACTGATTAGTCTGAAATAGTGAAGCATCTAGGATTCGAAATCATTTTGCTTGCCAGATTTATTTCAAAGTAATTACTGGTGACACCTACATACCACTGGTTTTCCTTCACCCCATTTTTGAGAAAATGAACGTGCTACTCAGGTACGGAAGGAACTAACAGAACCCATTGCCAATCCTATATTTAGATCCCCTTTCTGAAAAAAAAAATACTGCTAAAGAAAGAGTAGGGACATACAGCAGATGCTTGCTGGAATTTCTCCGTCAGAACAACACCACGCTGCCCGTTACATTTAATGCTGTAACCTTCCCTCTTTATTGCCAAAACAGCTGGTTCCCACATGTCTAAGAATCTCACCTGCTGTTACAAGATTTAACGTTTTAAATAGCTCTCTGGTATCACAAATAAGTAGCAAGAATGCTATTGATGGATAGTTGTAAAGTACAGTAAACATACAGGTAGCTGGACTTGATAAGACACATGCCCAGCTTCAAGAGTTTTCTTGATAAGTTCCTTTGTTTCAGGATCTGCAACAAAGATGGTTGCTCAAGTTATGAAGTGTTCAAATTGTGCAAAGCGCTACTACACTACAACTTATCAGTATTGCAGTCACACAATCACATGTCTTGCACCAAAACAATAGAAGTACCGAGGTTTGGGCTTTGGGGAGTTAAGGATATGTAGAGAGGTCAAATATAGAAATGTTGAACCATACTTAAAAGTTCCTTCAAGTCACACCAGATTTCAAGCTGGTTCAACATGTCTACTGGATTCTTCGTTGCGAAATGTGGTACAGTGTTGCTATACTTAATTTGGTTTCAACATGTCTAATGCATGGTCCACAGTGGAATTTAACATAGTGGGATACATCATATAACCCATCATCAGTGTGATTTTGGAGAAACCATTCTACACACTTGCTATTGTAAAGGCCTTCCGTTTTGTACACTGGCTAATATAATGTTAGTTTGGCATACAAATTTAATGCAGATAAACTGTATGAGCATACTGGCTTGATACACATAAGTTATCTACAGCAGGTGTGTATGTCTATTCCAATTGTGTTTTAATATCACTGATGCTCTGCAACAGTTAACTGGATTTTTATCTTTGAAAGTTCCCTCACAATATATCACTCTTCTGCGAGGCTAGTAACTCCACATTCTATACAAACTATGAGGGTCATAAGTGAAAGCCGGTATAAAGTTTGAAGTTGTAACATGTAATAACACTTGAAGATCAACATGTATGTGGCTTTGGACCTGACATTAACCTATATTGATTTAGCATTTCACGGTTCCTATTTTCAAAACTATTTTGATTTGTAAGCATATTGTTCCTGTTCTGAAGTTAGGAATATGCTGACTTCTGATTCACATGTAAACTGGTGAGTTACCAGCTACAGTATTTTACAAGCACACACTGACTACTATTAGCCCAGCTATAATTTGAACGATAGATACACTTAGAACCAACAAAAAATTAAAACAAGAAGATACATGTAAGAAAAGGCTAAAGTGAAAATGAAAGAGCATGTTACAAATTCAATACTCACCGCAAGTAATTTTTGATTGGTCGTTAGCATAAACCTTGACAACCTCACCCTATAATAGGAAACAGGAAGGTTTCAAAACAAAACCAAACATTTTAACACTGTAAGTAATAGTAGCAACTAGGAAACCATTTCCGAGAGAAATTTAACGATGTAGAAGATCTCATCCATCTAAGATTACACTAACATCGCATCTTGCTGATTTCAATATTTCATCATTTAAAGAAAGAACTTAAGAAAAAACACAGGTTGGATTTTGTCTCAAACTGACTTGACTGTCTGGGCATTCTGAATCTCCACAAATATATACGAAAACAAAGAAGAGTATGTGTATTATTTAATGGAAACTATCTAGTTATCTTGTAACCGATCTGTGATCTAAGAAATCAGAACAGGGAAATGATAATTAATCATTAAAAAAACCTCTGTTCTGACAATTCGAAAGGAATACAAAAATAGATAGCCCCAGGAAGGATTCCCCAGAGTGTTACAAAAATACAGCAGTATAGCATAAAGATCAGCATATGGAAAACTGATTACCTTTCTTTTTCTGTCATCTAGGGGTTGAACTTCAATGACTAGTAAAGTGTCCACATCATCGGCAGTAACTAAATAGTTAGGTTGCCTTGCTCCTATAACAAAAAAAATCCACATCATGATATGAGTAACAAGGGCATAGTTAGGGAATATGCAACTTGTATTCCACAGGGGGCCAATATATAGTACAAGTACAGATGTGCAATATGCAGGAAACCCCCTAACTACTAGGGAAAATACAATATACAAATAGCTCACTAACACCCCCCCTTAAACTCATGGTGGATCCACAACACTGAGTTTGGAGAGTAGAAAACTATGCTGCGCGAGTCTGGGCCTTCGTAAAGAAGTCCGCCAACTGCAACTCTGAAAGCACATACTGAAGCACAATAATCATCAACATCAATATGCTTGGTAAGCTCATGCTTAACAGGATCACGTGCAATACTGATAGCACATGCAAGAGAGTCGTGGGTGTCGTAAGAGAGTCACCAAAATCTGTAAGTAACCACTGTAACCAAGTCACCTCAGCAGTTAGAAGAGCCATAGCTCGCAACTCAGCCTCGGCACTCGAACAGGAAACTGCAGTCTGCTTCTTCGTCTTCAAGGCAATGAGAGAACCACCAAGACAAAACACAATAGGCCCAGATAGGGACCGGCGATCCGAAGGATCACTCGCCCACGTAGCATCGGAGTAGGACTGGAGATGGAATGAGCTGGAACAAGAAAAGAAGAGACAAAGAGAGATCGTTCCACGTAAATAGCGTAGAACACGAAGAAGATGACTATAGTGGACCAAAGTGGGAGCAGAGACAAACTAACTCAGAATATGGACAGGATAAGAAATATATGGGCAAGTAACAGCCAAATAGACGTAACTCCCGACAAGATGTCGATAACAAGTTGGATTAGAGAGAGGATCACCATTAGAGGCACAAAGAGAAATATTGAGCTCCATAGGAGTCTTAATAGCTCATCAGTAATATCAGCACGAACAAGAAGGTCCTGAATATAACGTTCTTGGGATATAAAGAAACCATCAGAGGCCACAATATGCAACTTGTAATATCAGCCTAACCCTAATTTTGCTCTGATACCATGTTAGGGAATATGCAACTTTTATTCCACGGGGCCAAAGGCCACAATATATAGTACAAGTACAGGTGTGCAATATGCAGGAAACCCCCTAACTACCAGGGAAAATACAATATACAAATAGCTCACTAACAGGCATAAACCTTAAACTCATTTATTATGCATCACACAAAAAAAATTGTACCTTCTATGTATCTTACAGAGCCATCTTCTAAATGCCGCACCCACTGAACATGCATAAAGAGTTGCAAAACTAAAAATCTGAACAAAACAGATATAATGTGATAGAAAAGTACTTTTTTTATTCAAAATGTGTATCTATCAAGCGCACCTCAAAATTACAACTTGTTGTTCCATCAATGGACAACCCATTTGCTTGAAGGTCTCGCCCAGGAAAAGCTTCACCAGTAATTCGAAGTTCTTTTATGCTTGGCAATGGATCATCCTCTGCAGCTGCATATCCACAAAATGGCGTCTACTTTGAAATTAAATGAAATAGTAAAAAGATTGCTTGTAGGAACTTAACCCAACAGTAACTACCTTCAGATAAAGAGGAACCAGGCTCCTCAGGAACAGTAGGAAGATAGGGATATGAAGGATTTGCTTCCTCAAGACCAGATGCTAAATTAGATGAGTCTCCAGGACCCCATTGAGCAGAAGTCTCTCGCACATGTTGGGGTTCAGCACCCACAGAACCATCCAATACATCGCTTCTACTAAGGCCCTTGAATGGTGGGTTTTGGCTCTGGGTATCGAAATCAAACTGGACAGCATGAGAATCATATTGAGATGCTTCAGCAGAAACGTCGTTCCTAAAAAGGTTGTTGCGAACATAAATTCATAGTCATATTTAGTACTCTAGTAATGCCTAGATAATTAAATATGATATGGACAAGTACAGACTAACAGACATAGTAGTCCTTCCACAACAACAATTTATTTTTCGAGAAAAGACACAGACTGAATAAGAAGAGGGTTACATGCCTCCTAGGAGGTGGATTACAACAATTTAAGTATACCAAAATAATGAAATGGTGATATGAACAAGAAATAAAAATCTGCAAACATTCATGAACATTTATCCGTCATCCAACAAATTGAATAACCACTTTTATGTCCTTTTTTTTGTTTCTTTGCCCCCTTTGGTTGCCTCCAAATTTACAGCCACAAAAAAAAACATGGTTAACTTAAGCATGCAAAATAACACTGTTAAAGAGCAAAAGGTAACTTAGGAAGGTAAACTGTTAAGCTCCAAAAGGATAGGCACTACATGCTTGAAAGAGAGGTCCTTTCTCTGTAATCATGACCAATATTTCTTGCAGGAACCTCACTTGGAATTACTTGACGGTTTTTGTTTGCTAATACACTCCAATCGCCTCTACCTTGAACAGGGGAAGACATTGGAGATTGTACATGAGGATATGGTGTCTGGGGCACGATATCAAGACTGTTTTTGCTCTGGGAAAGTAAAGAGTTAGAGAAAGTATTTGCCGCAAGAGTAATAAAAAAATTATAGAGTTATAGCAAAGTCACCAATGCTTTTCCAAGACGATCGTTAGGTGACTGTACAGGAAGACTGGTCTTATTTGGCAATTCAGTTTGCCATGGGGTAATCTGGTACTGTGACTCCTGAACTTTCTCCTGCATCATTGATGATTGCATACTTCAAAGTTCTGTAAGAAGAATATCAGCAGCTGCAAGCATGACAAGCTCACTACTGACTATAGAATGTGCGCATTGCAGTTCTGAAAGTTAATGCATATTTACTGTAGCATCGTGTTGCTCACCTCGCTAATCATAAGTTGCTCCTGCAAATGCCTAAACAAAACCTACAGGGTGAGGAACACACATTCAGCAAAAGGTTCAGTCAGATCCCGGCCACTTCAAACTCAGTTCAGAACAAAAATAGAAGCAGCTTGATCGCATGTTGCTTTTCTCCATCAAAAGTTATTTCATGTTCCCTAGTCACACTAATATCATTGCATTTCACCCTTTGGCCTGTCTACTGCAAAAAAATATTTAGGTCCTAGCTACTTAATGATGATACCCTACCAAAACGTCAGGAAACAGGGCATACCTTCAAATTACTAACAATGGACTGAGCATCGAGGACAGGCGGTCGTAGATTTTCATATTCAGACAGAAGAGGCACCAAAGAAGATACGAAAGTTGATCTTTCTTGATGTGCTGCCTATACAGTAACACAAGAAACATCAGTATCATTTCAATTTCTTTAATACTACAGTACTGCATCTAACAATAAACAACCGATAAAGAAAACTTATATTAACAGTTTGTACAGAAGAATTGACTAAGATACACAGAAAAGCTAACATAGCAAAAGAAATGTAAGTCATATCTAACTCCAAGACATGAAATATCTTATGATAAAACCTTCAACTCTCCAAAATGTTAAAATGTCCGTTTCTAAATGGCATGTTCACAAGTCATAACTATATCCAACTAATAAAACTGAGCTGCATTCGTATTTTAAGGTGAAAAGATTCCATCGGTTATAGAAATTACGGTTCCGTGTTGCATTCCCACATCAAATTAAAGATTTTCCTAAGGCACAAGCTGAAGTAAGCATAACAAACATACTCATAAACTTAATGCATGATCTGATCATCTATAAATGATTGTATATGCATTTGGATCTTTACAGAAATATGGCAAAATAATAATGATGAAAAGATGCACAAAAAATTTCAGCTTCATAGAATGCAAATAAACAAATTAAATTTGAAATGGGTATGGGCATCAAAATCATCACAATTTTAAATGAGTTCAACTTGAGCATGCAAAAAATAGAACATCTGTTAAGTGGTAGCCATTCAGAACAAGCAAATAAGCCATGACCATTCCAATAATAGAGAAGTACCTGCAACGCATGTGTTAGACGGACATTTTCCTCAACAATATCTTGTCTATACGATAAAGCCTTTGATGCTGCGTCAACTAAGTCTTGTTGCTGTTGATCAAATGCCTGGAAAAAAAATCATCTTAAAGATAACTGGGTATACTCAATCCAAGGGACTAAAGAATATGTGATAAGCGATATCTTACCGCGCGCATATAAGCAATGCGTTTTTCCAACGTACATTTCTCATTGAGTATTTTTGCTACCTGTGAGCAATAGTTTGCGGTCAGGTACAAGATAGAAAGGGAATGGACAGCAGGAATGAAATGCCTTTTCTTTGTATAAAGTAGTCACCTTCACTGCGTAATTACCAAGATGCTCTCTTAACCGTGCGATCTCTTCTTCGCGCTCTTTGACCTTAACAGCAAGGTCCTGTGTAGGGACGAAATTTTTTCAGGGAAATTAGGTCATATAAGTATTGCATATGGTGTTGCAAGGAAATGAAGCTGACCTGCTTCCAGGACATGTTTGAGTTCATCTGTGAAACAGGCAGTATCCCCTGTCCAGCTAAGTTGATTCTCGTATCATAATCGCCTTTTCTATGCCTGCAGGGAAGGGACTTTTAGTTCATATATCCGGTTCTGCTACCAAAACGCGTTTCCAGGGCAGGTTACTTAGCTGACACCAATTGTGCTTTGTTACCTGGTGGGAGAAAGTGAACGAGATGACGGAGTGGAGAACTGTGACGGTCCGCCATTGTCCACAGCAGCTGGTTCCCCTGATGATCTTCTAAACGCTCCATTAGCCTGGCCGCCGTCAGGGTAGTTTTGGTTCATTCGATCATGCATCTGGGTCTCTCCTCCACTTCCCGAGATCCCGTTCTGATGGAGGATAGAGGTGCCCTGGGGATTTGTCGAAGAAGCGTGGGGTTCTTGACTCACTCCACCGAAGGAACCTTGGGAGGTAGCGTCCTCGCTCTGGAACCAAATAAAAACGAAAAAAATAAACTGAGTACATCAAAAAAAGAGTATGCATTCCTCTAGCTGTACTGTACTGTACTAGCAAGTAGCAACACCGCAGCAACACCCCAGCCACGAAGAGGGATGCGAATTAACCCACAATCATCTGCAGCTGCCGCGTCTTGCGCATCAGTTCGTCCTTGAGGCGGTTGTTCTCTTCCAACTATGATCAAATACAAGAATTTTACCGGAATCAGCTGCGTTTACATGGAGCAAACAGCACGCCTGCCTAGCTTGTTATGAACTGCTAGCGGTGCAACTTGTGCGAGTTCTTTTTTTGTTTGCTTAACTGACAAAGAGGAGCTCACAATAAGAAGCTAAATTCAGACAAAATCATGTGGACATATCATCTGCTAGTAGTAAATTTGGAAGCTCATGTGGCCATTTCTACCTCGTAGGTGAGGAGCGATTCAGCCCCACGAAAGAGCAACCGAGAGGGGTCGCGGCAGCGAATGAATTCCAACAGACGACAGGACGACTAGGGGTAGGGAGGAGGGGGCTGACCTGGTCGCGGATGGTGCCCTCGGCGCGCTCGACGGCGCGTATGACGTCGAGGAGGTTCCCGTCGCCGGCCCTCCCCGCAGCGGCGGCGGAGGGGTCGTCGGAGGAGAGGGAGGCCGCGGCGAGCCTGCCGGCGACGTGGTCCATGCGCCGAGGGCGAGCGTAGGGTTCGGGGCGGCGACTGACCGGAGCGGGGGAGGAGACTGACTGGAGTAAGCGGAAGTCTCTGCCTGCCCACCTGGCCGCCCGCGGAGAGCAGCAACTGGAATTGGAATTTTGGGAAGCGAATCGTGGAATTGGTCACGGGAGTGGGGGATGGAAATGAAGGCGACGGGTAGGTGGCGCGGCGCGGGCCGCCACCGCCACGGCGTGGCGCACGGAATTATGAATCCAATCGAATGCAATCCTATTCGATTTGAATCGCACTTACTAGCGCCAGGTTGTTTTTTTTCATTTGGACAGTGCTAGAAATCCAGGGATCTGATTTGCCAGCCCCCGATCCCCGTGATGACACGTGTTCTTTTTATGGTCGGGGTAGCAACAAAATTACATTTTTGTTTCAGTTTAGTATAAAACTAGTTCACCTACAAAATAAAAGAAAGATGTTGAGCTTGTCGGACAGACCACTAGAGACTTGCCAGAGACCTCACCAGAAAGCACGTAGCGAAAAATTATGCTATTGTAGCGAAAGATGGATATCGCCGAAGACATCGCCAGATAACTCACCGGAGACTTGCTGGAAACCCCTTAGCAAAAATAGTTTACTATTGTAGCAAAACCGCAGAAAAATTATAGCAAAAAATATGTTATTGTAGCAAACCCGACCTTATCAAAGATATCGGCAAAGAACTCACCGGAGACATTGTACCACAATTTATGTACTAAAAAAGCAAAACAACAAAACAATTGTAGCATCCACAATGTCGTCATGCGTCTACCGTGAGTTCAACAGATAGCGCTTTGGCGACGAGGAGCACGAGATGCCAGGAACCGCACCGTTAGATGGGACAGCACCAGCGCCCCAAAAACAAGGTCGGCGGACGGGAACCACACCGGCGATGGGAGCCGCGCTAGCTGATAGGAGCCACACTAGTGGCCGGGGCCAGGATGCTCGCGCGGCGAAGGAGGATGGTGTGCGGTCCGTCGGCGGGGATGGCTCGTGGTCCAACGGCAGGGATAGCCCACTGGTCGGCGACGCAGATGAAGGGGTGCGGCCATCGTAGCGGGCAGAGACGGCAACGCGGGGGTTGGAGACATGCGTCCGTCGCGGGGGACGGAGACGGCGCCGCGCTCCGGCAAGGTCCGCTCTGCCATGACGTACCATTTGGGGCGATTTCGACAAAATTAACCTTTTTGTGAAAGTATTGTACAAAATGACCATCCGGTGAAAATATTTTACTCCGCTAACTCTTTTGTCTAGCGCCTATGTTAGCGGCGCCACACTTTACTGTGTGGCGCCTATGCGATGCGTGCCACACATGTTATATGTGTGGCGTATGTGTGTGCGTGGTATACAGCTGTCAACGTGGAAGACACGTGTGAAGCCTATGACATATGTGCTAAACTACTCTACTTCCTCCGTCCATAAATAAGTGTACACGCGGGTTTTCTTAAGACAAATTATGAAGTGGGGTAAAAAATACATTGAAAACATGCATCTCTTCTCTTTAATTTTTTGACCTCCAATAAGCTAAGTGCATGTAGAAAACAAGAAAAATATGTGGTTAATATTATTGGGTTTGATTTCTGTGCAATGAGAGAGATGCAATTAAAGTGCATTGGGAATATAGGAGTACACTCTTTTGTGGATAAAGTTTATGGCTAGATGTCCACTTATTTAAGGATGGAGGGAGTATGTATATAGTGTTTGTCTAGAGTTGATGTAACATTATGATACCTGAAATAGATGAAGCCTTTGTTGCCAAATCCTAGGTCTTGAGTTCAAATGTCCATGTCACTTGATTTTATTTTTATTTTTAAAATTATGCTAGACTTTGTAGTATGTTTCAAAATATGAAACCCAGCCTCATATTGTTTTTTTTTTACTTTTTATTATTATTTTTCCTTGATCATGACTGTTCTTAGATGCTTGCCGAATATATTTTTTGATCAGGTGTACCTTCCTCTGATTTGTACCATGTAGCTCTCAATGTTCTTTCAATCCACACATCTACAGTTTGTCAGATGAAGGATATTGCATCTACTATGTTCTGGGCAGCTGAGAGGTTGTTTGTTATGATTTAGTGTTGGTATTTCTTTGTTTTGATGCTCAGTTTCAGAGCGTGTTGGCAAGTGGTTCTATGACCAGTACTTAAGTAATCCTAGATGTTATCTTGTCTCTTCTGGACAGGCAGAATTATAAGTTTAGATGTTATCTTGTCTCTCGAAAAGAAAAGTAAATAAGCTTCAAGACAAATATCTACTTGCTGGTACCTTCATAAGTTTACTCCATAAAACTTATTTAGGCAAATTTAGACATATTTTGATATGCCATATCCGTATGTACTTGCCCTTCTTTTACTTGCCAACAACAGGCATAGTCATGATTTTTGTTTTGCACTAAACTTATAATGCATTCATCCATGTTAGATTCAATATACACACAAGAAATTAAGAACTCTATAGCATAGGAAATGTGACATCTTTTTTTTTTTGCACTCACTCTTAGAAGTTCAGACGGGACATAGATATAAGTGCAACTGTGCAATATCAATCTTTATGCTTGTTTGATTGAACTAAAATGAGTTATATATGGGTTCTTCTGAGTGACTATGTATGATTTTTAGATGCCTCCACATGTGGTCTGTGCTACCTTAGTGACTAAAAATGTAGCTTCTCGCAAGAGAATGTGGGGCACTCAAGCTACACTAGCAAATATTTTTACTTCAAACGAAAGAACACCTAGCTATTGATCCCTGTTCTTGGCTAGCTATATATGACGACCTAACCATTGCAACTATGTAATACTTTGTAGATCATTTGTTAAGGAACCTCTTACTTAGTAGCTAGTATATTTAAGTTAAAACTATTTTCATTTTGTTAATTGAAGAATGCACAAAGTAAAAGGTATTTCTTTAATTGCAACCAAGGCATGTGAAGTACCCAATTAATAGGTATAATATATTCCTGGTTAATCTTAGTGGAAAAAAAATTAGTGCTAGGAGGAACTAGACACTAAATGATATAGTAGAAGCGGGACCTTGGCGTGAGAATTCCACAAATTCGCTCCTGACAGGATTCGAACTCTGGTCGTTGGGGTGCGCCACTGCGACCCCAACCACTGGGCTATGCCCACGTCCTCCTGGTTAATCTTAGTGATGATGTGTTCCTCAGGAACAATGATAGAAAGTTTTTAAAACAATCCATATTTTGAAACATACTACAATGTGGCGCCTATGATTTGGTGGGGTGGAGATTTGAACTCAAGACCTAAGATTTGGCAACAAAGGCTTTAACCAGTTGAGCTACCATTATGTCACGTCAACTCTAGACAAACAATATATATAAAGAGTAGTGTGGCGCCTATGGCATAGGCGTCACACATGCCTTCCATGTTGACAGTTGTAGATCACGTACGTGAACGCCACGCAGGCAACATGTGTGGTGCACATCGCATAGACATCACACAGTGAGTGTGGCGCACATCGCATAGGTGCTACACAAAAGGGTTAGCGGAGTGAAATAGTTTCGCCGGAAGGTTATTTTATGCAATATTTTCACAAAAAAAATTAATTTTGTTGAAATCTCCGCGATTTGGGAACTCTCTTGGATGAGAATGGCAAGGTAAGGGATAAGGTTGATGGGTCCACATGCAGGTAAGGGAGTGTGTGAGTTGGGATCATAAGGACATCGTACAGTGTCCAGCGCCATCCAACCACGCCCGGCCCAGAGGTGCGAGCGACGCAGCCTCCGGGGAATTTGAATCATTTTCCTTTTCATTTTGAGCTTAGATTGGTTTATTAGCTCACTTTTTTCATAAGGTTATACTCCCTCCACACAAGTGTCATAGTTTTTTGAGTTGTTTACTTCTATTGTTTTTGAGGGATCGGAGAGGGTTATTTCGAATCCCGGAAAATCCCCGCTTATCTGTTTACTTCTTCGGGTTTGAACGAAATAATCCCGAGATATCCCCTCTCATTCCCGCCCATCCCCACATTTTTAGCCTAAACTAAAAACTCTCCATCATACTAGTGTATTTTTTAGGAAGAGTATTTAAGATGATTGGGTGAACACCAAATCCCCTCACATCCCCTCACCCATTGGGGAAAAAATACGAGAGAAGTAAACAAGACGTTAAAATGGAGGTAGTACTACATATATTTATCCATTATCGTTTCATCAAAAACCTTTTCTCATATCAAGTCTAACATTATCGAAGCGATCATGAAATTATACTTTCCCGTTGCAGGCATTTGGTATTGTAGATGTTAGGTTTTTTTGTCCACAGGTAGAAAAAGGGCCTTTAATCCCGGTTCGCAACTATGCGGGACTAAAGCCCCCCCCCCTTAGTCGCGGTTGCTTACGAACCGCGACTAAAGGCCCGTCCACGTCCTATATACTCTACCAAAGCTGATATATGGAGAAATTTAGAATATGGGAGTATATTGTTGAGCCATGATGCTCGAATATGTTGTTGAAGTTTAGTTTAAATTTTGTAGTTATTATTATCAATGTTATATTTGGCTGATTACGTTCCGGGTGTTACATGTTCATGTTATGGGTGTGATCTCACTATACCTCAACAAAAAGGTTATCACAATACTATCCATCTCTCGAGCAGATTGTCTTTCCAACCAAAATAGAATTGGCTCATCCAAACCCAACCGAATATAAAACGTGGCTAGTCTGGCGTTGGAAACCCAACCGAAAATATTTTGAATCAAAGAGACCTTGACATCTTACTAACTTGATGGCAGGCATTCGACCATTTATTTTGAAAAACAAGAAGACGAATACTATGTCCAAACTAGTCAAAATAGTTGTGAAAATCGCTTTAGTCCAAATTTTCGAATTTTTTTCCTGTGATGAATTCACCGTGCTGTCCAAGCCTATCAAACCAACAAGAAACGAAATGTTTGGATAGCCCACGACCAAACTACCACGAGTGAGAATAGCTCACGTCGACTTTGTGCAAAATGGCATCGCTCCTTTATCTGATCGGTATGACTGACTAACTCAAGCGAGCTTTGGATTGAAGGTTACTCATCTTCTCGTCTCAATTGCCAATGACCATATGAGTCTTTTTATGAGCTGGAAATAAAGGTTTCTAGAGCATAATGTTGCATGGCTTTCATGGAAACGTGAAACCTACGCCATACCAATTAGTCATGCAGCGTCCCTACGAGGGCCTCGTGGGCTTGGGCCAACATCATAAAAAATCTCACCAAAAGGCATCACTATTCAGTGGCTTCCGTTAGTCCAAGAATGGAGGAAGAGGAAGCAACGCTGAGGCGGGACGCAACGTTGCCGGATTACGGCTGCGTCGGCGGGTCTGATTTCAAGCTTAAAAATCTATGAACTTCATGTGAAATGATTAAATGAATCATGTAGACCGGTTGTTACAATATTCTTCCTAGCGTCAAGTACTACATTTATCACATTTATTATGAAAAAGCTTTTGTTTTGCAAGGAGTATTATAACTTTTTAATAAAAATATCATTGCACTTGCTATTTAGGCTCAAATTGAGGTTGTTGAACTATATCACTAGTAGAAAACTAACCTTCGATCCAGGCCTTTTGTCCCGGTCCAGTCTGGAGCCGGAAAAATAGGCCGGCCACGTCGCCTCGAAATCACCGAGAAGTTACGGGCCTTTTGTTGCGGTTCTTTAAGGTCTATTGTCCCGGTTGGAGACTTCAACCGAGACAAAAGGGTCTGAGACCTTTTGCGACATGCTGGCAGCCCTTTTGTCTCGGCTGGAGACACGAGCGAGGACATAAAGTCCAACCGTTCGTTCCCGCGCGGAAACCGATCCGTCTCGCCATTGATAGCACACATGAAACAGAGATCGACTTGGAAAGATGCATCGCCCGCTGGCGCCACATTGATCCTGTTGGCTGGGCTTTTCACCTCCCTCTCCTATATACACGCCTTCTTCTTCCTTAGATCTCCATAGCCACCAAAACTGCACCATTAGCCATATCTCTCTCCCAAAAAAGAGCCCGGCCGGCGCCGGCCTATCCCTCCCGCGCCCCGGCCGATCCTCTCTCATGGAGTCTCTCATGGATCCAAAAATGGTGAAGCTCGCGCGCTCCCTCGACTTCCCTCGATCTGAAGTCTACTACGATGTCATCGAAAAGATGAATTTCAAGGTCACGTACACCCTCCGTGCGAAGAGGGTGGAGAGGTGGATCCACGCCGTCAAGAGGGATTTCCTCGACGCCACGGAAATCAAGGTCGTGGGCTTGGAATGCGAGTTAACCGACCCTCGCGAGGGTAGAGCTAAACAACGCGCCGCCGTCCTTCAACTCTCCGTCGCGCAAGAGACTTTGGTCTTCCAAATTGTTCATACCGATGAAGTGCCACAACTTCTCATCGATTTCCTTGCGGACAAGAACATCAGATTCTGTGGCGCGGCAATCCACAATGATGTGAATATGTTGCGTACCTACGGAATTATTGGTATTCCGTCCGCGATCAACCTCCAACAGATCTTCCGGAACCCCGTCCCAAATAAGAAGACTTCGAGTTCGTATGATTTGGCAAATCATTATATTGGGATGGGTCTCGAGCAGAAGAAGAAGGTTAATAAGAAGAACAAGCCACCGAAGACCGCCAAGGAATTAGCAGAAGAAGAGACACTGATTTTTGGATGGGGCGATTTTCCCTTGAGCCATAACCAACTGTAGTTTGCCGCTCTCGACGCTCGCCTCGGCTTCAAGCTGGGTAGGAGGCATTTTCGAGCACTTAGCTACAATAGCCGGTTGGATCGCCTCAGACTTAATATTTATGAGTAGATGCATGGTGGTGTGGTGTGCGGTGTCGTGTGTGCCTTTCTATGTATGAGCATATGAATCGTCGCGATCAATATATTAAATCTTTCTATTATATTATTATTTAAATTCCTCACATTTTTCTAATAATAATGGACATATTGTTTGTCCAAATATGATTTACAGATTCAAAGATATTAACTATGCCATATTATATGAATAATGGATATATTATTTAATAATAGTAATAAAAAATGAATAAAAAATAAATTAGTTCATATTTAAATTCCTCACATTTTTGTAATAATAATGGACATATTATTTGTCCAAATGCGATTTACAGATTCAAAGATATTAAATGTGCCATATTATATGAATGATGAATATATTATTTAATAATAGTAATGAAAATGAATAAAAAATAAATTAGTGCATCTTTAAATTTCTCACATTTTTCTAATAATACTGGATATATTATTTGTCCAAATATGATTTACAGATTCAAAGATATTAACTATGCCATATTATATGAATAATGGATATATTATTTAATAATAGTAATAAAAAATAAATTAGTTCATATTTAAATTCCTCACATTTTCCTAATAACAATGGACATATTATTTCTCTAAATACGATTTACAGATTCAAAGATACTAACTATGCCATATTATATGAATAATGGATATATTATTTAATAAAATAGTTTTATTACTTATTTTACTTTAATTAGAATTTAATATTATTATCTCATCTATTATTGTTTACTGAAATAATTGTTTTTGTTTTGTTTTCAAAAAATACAGATAAGTGACACAATAATATAAGAGTTAATAAGATTTATATGGTAGTATTGACAACAAGGTACAATCAGCTTTGCGGGAACACAGCAGGAAAGAACAGAAAAGTTAAGCGTGCTGAGGGCGGAGTAGTGTGAGGATGGGTGACTAACCAGGAAGTGTGACCATGACTTAAATTTGACTAAAGATTAAGTGTAATTAGTGTTAAAATGGTCCAAGTAAGAGACTAATGAGTCAAACAATTTGAAAAAATAAATGTGATAAAATAAATTAGATTTGAAAAGAAAACAAAATAAATTGAAAAACAGTAAACCCTACCCTAGAAAAAAATTGATTTTTTTTCGAAAAATAATCTATGGCGCAAACCCGTGGTGGACTTTATGTCCCGGCTGGTAAGCCGCCCAGGACAAAAGGTTACCCCTTTTGTCCCGCCTCCCTTGCCCCGTGCGCAAACCCGGGACAAAAGCCCCTAACGGCTCGCGACAAAAAGTCCATTCTCCACTAGTGTATGTTTGGCTAGGATTATAATTTATTATTTAACAATATCCACAAAATAAGCAAAAGCATGTCAAACAAACACTACAATAGGCAAAAACATGAGTAAACCGTAATATGCCAAACACACCCTTAAACTTGCACAAATTTGCAGCCCAACCAGTAAGCAAATCCTAACGGCTGCCACCCGCCTTCCCATCTTAGACCTCTCCTTGGCACTGATGATGCTAGTGAACTGTTGGGCAAAGCCCATGTGGTTGCGGCGATGGGCCCCCTCCTTGGCGGTTTCGGTGGGAATTCGATGAGCGGTGGAGGAAGGTGCTTTCTATGCCATTGTATATGTTTTGTCCAACCTACTGCTAGCACCGCCCTCTCCCTTTGGCATCGCCAACATCAGTGGGCCGCTCTTCTATTGGAGGCAGTTAGCTTGGCTTTGGATGATCTCATGAAGGTGATGTGGCGATGCGACTCATGTGCTTTCATCACTCATCAATGACATTCCCACGGGTCTATCCATATCGAAGTGGGGTCACCCTCTACGCTTCCATGATCGAGCATGACTCATCTTATGAGAAGACTACCAATCTTGCCTAATCTATGATCTAGGCTAGGTTAGGGCATGTTCTGTGCACGTTTTGCAGCTATCTCTAGAAGATATCTTGAATGTTCTGAGAAGAGTGGTAGCACAACTCTCGAAAGATCAAAGGTCAAGATGGTGGCAAGTACACCACTTCACGTGTTGGGTGAAAACTCGTGATCTGACCTAAACTAGTTGGACCAAACAACAACACACTTATATCGTCACCTTGGTGAAGATGCTGTCTTTGTCACATTTTGTTCTAGCCGTGGTTGATTAGACCAACACCATAGATGAAAATTTATGTTTCACGACCGGACTTGACAACGTCGACTTAGGTCTGTTCTTCGTTCTTAAAGTGTTGCATCGAAAGAATGGCGACTTAGCTGTAGTTTTTTTTTTCATTTTTTGGAGGCCAGGCGAAGAGGCTTGATTTGCTTTCACTGAAAACAAAAATACACGCAATTATCACATACAATATCTTTTTGATGGCTGCCAATGAGCAACTGGTAAAAAAAACTAGAAGTCCATGCTTGTAGTTTGCAAGTCTGTTTTCCAGTTTTTGAGAATTTAAATGAGTTTTGAACCATCGGTTGCGTTAGCTGTACTATTCTTCGACAGAAATGTGTCTCTGATATATACTTCTATGGTGTTTTACCTAGATCGCATCTTGACGGTCTTGCTAAGTCTCAGTCCATTGATGTTTTTCTGAAGTCTCGGATGGTTTTTAAAAGTACAACTTCAGTTGAAGATATTGATTTTCCAAACAAAAAATGTTTGAGACATTGACTTAAACACAAATTTGAACTAAACTTAACTACACTTTATTTTCTAGATGCACTTAACTAGAGTACCACTCAACCTTAAGTACCAGATTAGTTCATCACACAATTCGCTCGGCTCGCTCTCGCCCCCCGCGCGGGCGAGAGGGAGCAAACCCTAGTGCCACCGCCCGCCCTCCCTTCTCCTCCCCCTCCCCTCCGCCGCCGCCGGCGCGTGCCACCGGGCGTTGCTCGTGCGGTGCCGGCGGCGGCGGCCGGCCATTTCCCGCGCGCGTGGCAAGGAGGCGCGGCGCTCGACGCCCGCGGCGGTGTCCCTAGGCTAGGTGCTGGTCCGGCGCGGCCGGGTGGCTCTCGAGGCGGAGGTGCTGCTCCTTGGCGGCGGGGCAGCAAGGTGGCATGGCGGCAGATGGCCGGTCGCAGGTGGGCGGCTGGCCGCGCCCTCCCGGCCCAGATCTGGGCCCTTTGGGCCCCATCTGGGTTGGGATGGGCTGCCTCAGGCCCGGGTGCTGCTCCCTGGAGGTGAACGTGGGGCGGCGGCGGGGATGGGTGGTGGCGGCGTTGCTCGCCGGCCAGCTGCAGCGTGGTGCCGGAAACTTTACGGGCCAGGCGGGCCTGGCCGGGCCGGTAGGGGCTCGGTGTGTTTCGCGCGGCACGTCCGGTCTGCTACCGCGATGGCGGTGGATGATGTTCCCTCCCGCGTGGCGGCGGTGCTGCTTCCCCTAACCCTGTTGTGCCCCTCCTTTCCTCGAGGCCTCGTGTCTGGGACCACAATGCGACGGCGAGGATGGCTTCTTGATCGTGGTGGCGCATGCTGGTTGGTGGCAGTTGGGTGGAGCACTTCGAGTTGTCTGGGGTGATGGTGGTTTGGGGATTGGGAGAAATCCCTGTCGGCTTGTTCGACGCCGACGCGGCGACGCCTGCGGGTGTCGTCTTTCCTTCCGAAGGGCGTCGGGGGTACCCCTACCCTATCCCTCTCCACATACGGGGGAAATCCTAGGACGAGTCGGGCGACGGCGGCGTCATCGTCGCCTCCTTGTTGAAGGTGTTGCTTCGTATGCGATGACTCGATGTGCTAGGAAGCGGTGGGACTTCTCGGAGGGCGCGACAATTGCGGGCTATCTTCGTTTTCGTCAATCTATCGGTGTCGGCATTAGTTTCTTTCATATTTTCTCCCTTCTTTCTTTTGGGCTTGATGTGCTGTTTGCCCCGGCGTGTTTGCTATCTTGTATCGGTTGGTTGCTATATTAATATAGTTGGGCGAAAGCCTATTTCGAAGAAGAACCTTAAGTACCACACTTTTGTCTTGCACTAACTACACTTGTTACCCTCAAAAAAAAAAAAAAAAAAACTAACTACACTTGTTTCTTTCTCACCTTTTTCACCAGCAAGCAAAGCTAGCTACCTGTGTCCCGCAGCGGCCGGCCGACTACCTCAGCCTCAGGGGAGGAGGAGGCTCACCGGCCCCTCCCGATCGCCACTTCCCAATCAAACCACACGACCTTATCTATCCCCTCTCTCTCCTCTCCTTCTCTCTCTACCCCGTGCGTGCCGCCCACCACACCAATCCCCATGCCCGCCGCCTGCGCCACGCCGGCGGCGGCGCGGCCGCCCCTCCCGGTCTCCCGCCGCCTCCCGCCGCCCTCCGCCGCGCACGTGCTCTCCCGCCGCGCCCTCTCCTCCTCCACCACTGCCTGCCGCTGCACCACCGCCTCCGCGGCCCCCTCCACCTGGGACTGGACCCGCTGGAGCCGCCACTTCGCCGAGGTCGACCAGGCCGAGAGCTACGCCTCCGTCCTCAGCTTCCAGCTCGAGGAGGCCGTCGACACCGAGGACTTCGCAGAGGCCGCCACCCTCAAGCGCGCCATCCTCGAGGCCTCCGCCGACGACGCCGTAGCACACGTCATGGCAGAGCTCAAGGTTGCCCACCGAATCCCCCTCTACCTCTCCCTCCCCCTCCTGCTTACCTCGATTCCGCGATCGCACTCGCCGATTTCGGGTTCAGATGTACTATATCGCCTCAGATTTTCATCAGTTCTACTACTACTACCTAGGTTTATTCTAGCCCTATTTTATTTTGTTTCCCTCACTCGTTTCGATCCTCGTAGAGCGCTATAGAGGAACAGCGCTACCAGGACGCGTCCAGGCTGACGAAGCTCGCCGGAACCAGCTTGGTAAGTCAGACTATTGCATCTCCATACTTTTTTAGTCCATGAATTAGAGGAATCATGTGTACGACAAGTCATACTGAAAAACAACTAATACACATGGCAAATCACCATCTCCCCCGAGTAGCAAGGTATTGGTCCTAATAACAGTCATGGCTAATGATAGTACCCTTGCTTCTCAATTCTTACGTACAAAAAGGAACCAGGGATGGCTGTTCCAGAATTAGCCAAATATTGGTTTTCGACAATACATAAAGGGGTTGTTGGTCAAAGCCCATTCTGATTCCATCCAACTAAAAGTGCTGTGGTCGCCTGGCAGGGACAGATTCTAATATACATGGTAGGACCTGTCATGTACTAATGTCGAAAAAAAACCCTAATATACATGGCAAATCACCATCACCAAGTAGCAACTTGTTGGTCCTAATAAATCATGGCTAAGATGATTTTCTTGCCCGACGATTATTATATGCAAACGGAACCAAGTTGATTCCAAAATTAGCCAAAAACTTCATTATATTCAATAGTCTGTTAAGGGCCCTTTTGATTCCATTGGACACCATGTGCAGTGGCTGCCCTGGTCGGCACCGGTTCTAACAATTTCTTTTTTCAGGTAGGTTGGTGGGTGGGATATGCTAAGGACACTGATGACTCGATTGGGAGAATTGTGCGGATAAGCCCTGGTGTTGGGAGATATGTCGCTAAGAGTTACAGCCCAAGGTCCGCTTATTGCAATTTGCAACTTATGTTACAATCCAGCAAGTCTCCCGATAATCTTCAACTGTTATTCAATACTTAATATGTTGCAGGCAATTGGTCACTGCATCTTCTGGGTCTCCATTATTTGAGATATTCCTTGTCAGAGACCAAGACGAGACGTATACAATGAAGGTGCGCTGATATATTACGATCTTTAGGCAGTTAAGAGAAACAACCTCTGTTATGTCCAGATGTGATATTTGTATTTACAAAAAATTAGACAGGTAGTACACTTGCGACCAACAAAAGGAACTTCAAGTACATCGTCCATATCATCAACAGCTACAGAAGACCCAGTTAAGGTGGAGAGTGGAAGTTCACTGGAAAGTAGTGCTTTACCTGAAGGTATTACAGAGGAAGCAAATACAGATACTACGCTAAAAGGAACTGAAGACGTCGAGGAGAAAGTACAAGATGTTGGAAGAACCAAGGAAAGTGGCGTTGAAGGGTTGAAAAGTGTTCTGAATTTTTTTAAGTCTCGGATCCCCGAGTTCAAAGTTCAAGTAATAAATGTAGATGTGCCTGAAGAAACTGAATTAGTCGCAGATTCATCAGAAGAATTAGTGCAAGATGATGTGAAGAGCACATCAGAGAGTTCATTGGAAGAGCCTAGCACTGAGGAATTTCAGGAGGAAGATGCTTCTGATGAAGATTCAGACTCGAATGATGACAAGAGTCCAGAAGTGAAGCTTTTCATTAGTGGAGTAGTTCACAATAAAGATGATGCTGGAGCAAAATCCTATGTTCGAGTTCCTGCTGAAATTAATAACTTGGAAAGGGACTCCTTTGAACTGTACATTCCTGGAAAAGGTTCTGATCGGGATCTGGCTGAAACAAAGGCTGCAAAACAGAAAGTCGCGGATATGGCTGCTAAATTAGCATCAGAGCTCATGCCCTCTGATGTTGCAAAGGCGTTATGGGGTACCACCAAGAGTTCTTCAAAGGTAAGAATGGCACTAATTTAGCTGTACATGGCAGGTACTTATAGAGTGAACTTGAGATATGCTTGAAAAGTTTGTTCAGTTTCATGAAATCACATAATATTAATATTTTTTAAAGCATTAATGGTACATCTGTCATTTGCTATTTGTTTTGTACTTTGTATTTACTACATCTGCTTATTTAGGAACTAGGAAAAAGTCGCTGATACAATGGACTGCTATGTCAGTATGTTGTATACCTCCTTGCTTTCAGTCAAAGCGAATTGTGCCCTTTCCCTGGTGGAAAAAGGTCAGGTGGGAAGATATTTAGCTTGGGGGCTCCAAGGACTTGTACTAGCCTAGCGCTGCCAAACTGGTGGTCTCTGGATTTTGACATTTTTTTTGCAAAATAAATAAAATATGGAGTTCTAGTTAATTCTGTCTGCATCGTTTAGGGCTTAACATATTTTTCTCCTTGGATAGCTTCAGAATGCGTCATTACTGTACTGTCAGAGGTTATTTGCTTCAGAATGGGTCATTACTCAGGAAACTGTTCAGTTTCATCCATTCTATCCCAAATTTGACTTGTTTGGCCCATGTTCATGTGTGCTGTGGTAGTAGCTGTCTATTGCCCACCAGTTCTGTAAACCATATTCCTGCTCAACTAGTCATGTCAATTGAGAAATGATGTACTCACTGCAGATAAATAAAGAAGTTCAGGAGCTTTTAAAGCTTACGTTGAGCAAGGCCAGAGTCAAGCTGACTGAAAATACCATTTTTAATCGGATCACTACGGACTCAAATGGCTCAGATCCATTTAATGGTAAAGTTTGCTCAGTTAAGTTGCTGTCCTGCTGCTTCTTAGACTGACAGGTGGATTCCTTGTCTACATTTAGGTCTCTATGTAGGAGCATTTAGTCCATATGGACCTGAAGTTGTGCAGCTCCGTCGAAAGTTCGGTCACTGGAATAGTACTGATGAAGTGGGGTTTTTCGAGTATGTTGAAGCAGTTAAGTTGACTGGTGATCTTAGTGTCCCTGCTGGACAGGTTAGCAACCATTCATTTGGTTTATACTTTTGTAAACAGTCTTGCGTTGTTATTTAACTCATCAAATGTGTTACAGATAACGTTCCGTGCTAAGGTTGGGAAGGGCAGCCGCCTTGAGAATCGTGGTGCATATCCAGAAGAGTTTGGTGTGGTAATCCTAGTTATGCAATTAATGTGTCTATTTTGGATGTTTGTCTATATGACATGTATTCTGTGATGATTCAGCTTGGATTCTGTCAAGTGAAACTCATTTGCTTTAGGTTTAATTTTCAGATCCGTCCAAGCACATTAGCATAGTGCTCCTGAGCATAGATGTATATATGTTGCATGCAATATATTTTTATTCTAAATCCATTTGTAAAATTTCAGACTGCCAGTTATAAAGGCCAGGGGAGAATAGCACAACCTGGATTCAAAAACCCGCGATGGGTGGACGGTGAGCTATTGGTGCTTAATGGGAAGGTAAAATAAATACCTGACACTTTCGTTTTGTATGTGCAGCACCACGCTGAAATAATTGTACTATTTAGAAGCTGTCAAAATACTGATGTTTTAATGAGTTATATCACCAGCAAACAAGCTTGTTTGCTGAGTGAAGAGCATTTTTTCCGAAGTAAGATTCATGTCATGAACAGTATTTGATTATTTTGGGCTTAGCTTTGGATCCGTTGAATTTTCTATTCAACTGGAGGAAAATGAACAAGTCATAAGAACACTATACCTTTTGAAAAGATAAGATTAGTCCATCTGTGATTGCAAAACATAGTTTTTCTTGCTGATGGAACAAAATGTGCTAGCCTTGAATGGTTAGAACTGACTAACTCCAAGTACCCAGAATTGTATCTGGTATTCTGGTGTTACCGTCAAGTCCAATTTGTAGTCATATGAAGGAGGGTACAGCTCCCTGTCAATGCGTTTTACTTTGTTTTCTTGAACCACTAGTGCAGCTCTTGTCCAACTTAGTTCACAACAATGATTTTGTTATGGAATAACATTGCCCTTGACATTTTGTTTGGCTTCCTTTGCAGAGTGCGATCCCACATCTCGGTGGCGCAGAGCTCGGTTTCCTGTACAGCGTGCCCGAGCAGAGCTTCTTGGTTCTGTTTGACCGCCTTACACTTCCAGAGTGATGAGATTGTGTCGAAATGAACCGATTCTCACATGCAGATTGCGTGAACACAAGTCGGAGAGGCTCGTCCGATTTCGGGCGATCAAATAGGGTACATGCGGCTTTCTCAGTCATCATAAGCGCTCCCTGGGACAGTTGGATCCTCGTCCTACCTGACAGGAACCAATCGGTTAGACATTCTTGAGTTTATAGAGAAAGCTGACATGTTCGTTCCTGGGAATGTGGTGTATTGAGCTGTCATATGATATACACAGCCTTAGGCTCCAAATGATGTGGTATAGATACAACCTGGCATGACCTTTTCATGGGTTTCTTTGTTTGTTCATTTGAATGATAGGTTGGAAACCAGTTTTGGTATTGTCCTGATGCTACAACAAATAAAGTTTATATTCATCGAATAATAAATCTGTGATCAACAATGGCTCAAGGGTTGTCCAAATGTTGATCTTGTGCTGTGCAGAAGACCATCGAGTTACTTGATCTAAAGAAGATCATGCATTTCTCTTGACAAAAAGAAGATAGTGCATAGGCTGCGACGTTAAAAAATGGCAAAAAATTCCGTCGCCGGGACTTGAACCCGGGTCTCTCGGGTGAGAGCCGAGTATCCTAACCACCTAGACTACGACGGAGTTGTTATACATCTTGGTAGGAATTTTAACTAGCCACATAAATACGAAAAAAACTGGTCAGTGCAGTGATAAAATAGGAAAATTTTGGCTATACAAACAGGATTATCATTGGTCAGCTCACATTTATACTATGGATGGATCATACTCCAGTACTAGCTAATTACGCAAATGTCAATGTTCTATTTTCTGATCAATAACCATGTTAAGGTCCCCTGTCTCTGTTAATTAGTGGATTCGACCTATGCACATGTCAAATGTCCTGTTGCCTTATCAGATCTCAACTCGGTTTCTCTTTCCTTTTCTTTGATGACAAGGATCTGAATTCAGCGCCTTCTCTCAGGTACTAGACTAGCATCCTTAATTCAGACTAACAAAAACCTTATCAGAAAGTGTATGTCTAGCTACTCCTAAATAGCATCTAGATATATCTAAAATTTAACAAATCTTAGCCAACTTTCGTGGAATGGAGGGAGTACTATATTTGGTCCTGATTTACCCTGCTAAACCAAACCTAACCTAGCCTAGCTAGTAGTTTTCTTGTAGGTGTAAACTTGGAAGTAATCGTGCTTCATCCTTTGTATCAATGTGCCCACTTTTTTGCTTGTCAATTTAGGTATCTGAATTCTAGTCCGATGTTCTAAAGATACCAAGTCAGTGTCCTCCCTGCACCGTGTCTGTAAGCATACTTGTACTGTCTTTCGTCCCGAATAACTACCACTTTATCATGGTAAATTTAGGTGTGTGCTATATGTGATGTGAGTAATAAATTGTGGCAAGCCACCACTATGACAACTAACGAAGCACTCGCTGCAAACCTAAACTTAGGTATGGCAAACTTAGGGCCTCTTTGTTTCTAGGAATTCTATAGAAATTTTGGAGGATTCCATTCCCTTTTTTTTCCTTCAGAGTTTTTTTTTAGGTTTGTAAGATTGAATCTCTATGGTCTATGTATGCAATTCAAAATAAAAAAATTCATCGAGTCAAGCCTCTTTTAAATTTTATTTGTTTTTATGCTAACTATGTATGCATCTAAATCCTTTAGGAGAAATTCCAACATATAACCAAATAACTTTTATTATAGATGATTTTTTAAAATTTATTTCCGGTTCAATGTAGCACGATATTCACTAATGAGCAACGCGATTTAAATGAGCAAAGATAAACATAACACATTTCACATTCCACATTCTTTTGTCTACCTGTTACGATGTCAAACATAAGATGTTGCCGAACAGAGTTACTTACTGAGACTGCACAAATTGCACATCTAGATCGCTACACGATGGTTGTCCAACGGCAAGTGCCTGGGCTGATCAGCGACCAATCCATCACCAAAACAACAAGAATACATCGAAGCCATCACCCCCGCAAAAGCTGACTATTGGAGTGAGTACCCTCTGACGTTCACAATCTCTGAACTGTAACCATCCCCTCTGCCCAGGACCTATGCAGGCTAACCCCAAAAATCCCTACTAACAGGGCCAAAAACTAGTTCTGCCTAAAGCGCAGATTTCAAGTAGATATCCGTTCCAGGATCCGCACATCATAAGCCGCGATAGCGCCATACAGACTCCACTCGCTGATCACCTGCGCTCCTGAGTCCTGGTACTTGACGGCCTCCTCCATCTCCTTGCCAAGATCAAGGCAATAAGTGCAAGCATAGACGAAGTATACCTTGGCTGGATTTTTGTCCGAATTCTCCTGTAATGAACATGGGCTCATTTCATCTAGTACCTGCCCTCCGGCGGCTACTATGAGATCTTTTATGTTTCCGGTGTCTTCTGACTTCATGTAGGCGCTGAGTAAGAAATGAAGTCCTGAGAACAGTTTTGGTGCCTGCAAGCACCATTTTCTCATCATGCAGGTGTAATGATACACTTCTCAGGAGATGAGTAGCAGCTATAATTGGGAAGACATATAGCAGTAGAAATGCATTCGAGATATTACTTTTATTAGATAATTGAAGTGCACTCATAATAATGATTTTTGAAGATAAATGAAGTCGGCACAAAATAAACACAAACACATTATGATTTGTCGTACTCTAGTACACAACATTTGGGATGTCACTCCGAAATAGAATTTGTAAATTATTTTGCTGGATGTCGATGCAACCAAAATATGTAAATCTGTTTAGCACCCAACTTATAAAAAAGGTTGTTGGTAATATATCGTGCATAAACACCTTTTTTTTTTTGCTAGAGATCCACTTTAAGCCTTCGACATTAAAAAAAGCCTCTCTATAAACACTTCAATACATTTTGCCCAAAAAATGATAAACCAATTCCCCGAACTTATGCATATGGCAAACTGCAATCTGTTTTCACTTTTCAGTAATATATTCGTCTCTATACTGATGACAGAAACAGAGATCTACACATACCATTTCAGTTGCTTCAGCTCTTCCTTTCTTTGGTCCATCAATCGATGTCACCTCGTAAGAAATTTCTGGACCTGGAATTGGCTCTGCCAAGCAAGTTTTTGGACGTGGAATCGCCTCCACTAAGCAATCCACAATCCCTGACACAGGAACATGACCCAAACTGCTTCAGTGAAGGGATAAATAATATTCTATGCGGAGCTACAATAAGTGTGATTAGACCAGCATCTTATTACAGATGTAAGATAGATTAACACTAACATCCAGCTGTAACAACCCATTTCCCAGAGAGTGTTGCCATCAGGACCTCATATGATTCATTTAGAGATTTACTACCAGCACCTCTACCCACAATAACATGAGTCACATTTTTGTCCCATTCCTCAACCAAGGTTGAATTGGTCAAGGAAGCAAATTCCTTGAGGGAATCCTGCGACAAACATAAACCATTTTGTCACAACATGGTATAGAACAGAAATTATTTCGAAAACTAGCAAATCATCTATAATTTAAATTTAACCATAAAGTAGGATTGCTCCCAGAAACATTATTTTTCCATGAACATGTTTGCCAGTGATGTTCAGATATATCAAAATGCTCCAAGAAGCAGGTATGGTTTGCTAGTATATCATCTATGCTACCTTCTCCGATGCACTTAAAACTGAACCGAGTAGGACCCATTGATTCACAGGGGTTCTAGAGTGCTTCATTTGTTTTTCTTCTCTCTGGTAATCGGCAGAAATTCCTTCTATGTCCGAATATTGACTGTAATGATGAAAAACAATGCAAATTATAGAAGAAAATTAAAGAATAACGGTAATAGGCAGAAAATATTTCTTTGTCTGGACATTGACTGTAATGGAGAAATACAATGCAAATTTAGAAGAATATATTAATGAACATTTGTTTCATATCTGATCAGTATCCTCTGCACCATCTCCGAAGAAAGCTAATAAAGACAGCATACCCCCGAGGCAAGGAAGAAGAACTTGAAGTGTTCAGCTGATCTACTTGTTGATCTTCCCTTCTATAAATGACATGCATTACTTGTTTATCTAAATATTGACTAGAACAACAAAATAAAACGAATCAATGATAAGATGAAAGATTGATGGTTAATCAAACAAACAGGCCCATCTCCAATATGGGTAAAGAAAGATAACCTACCCGAGCAAAGAAGAATATAATATAACAAGTGGATTTATTTGTTTATCATCCATATGGCGATTGATGAAAATTTGTTCTTTCGCTAGACAGTGACTTGAATGACTAAATATACAACACTTAATTATAAATGAAGAATTATTCAATTAAGATGGAGACTGAACAAAAATCACATACTTCTGAAGGATGGGCGAAGAAATGTTACTTTCCATTATTGGTGAGCTCTCATCACCTGGTAATGGATCGGATTCATGCTTGGGGCACAAAACATTGAGATTTTTCTTCAACATGAAATATAGACATGTCAAAATATCACGATTTATATAAATGGACCAATGACAAAGTATACTCAGAAGCTTACAACATCCCAACGGCATTTTGGTACCATCATCCTTGCACATGGAACATGATAAGTTTGACCGCACGGTTCGTTATAACAACCAAGAGCTGCTCCTGGGAGGTTGCATCTGCTGCATTTCAATCTTGAAGCACGACTGATTTCCTTCTCCATGTTAACAATAATATCACCATTGAGATATACTCTTGGGGCCCTTCACAAGTATAAGTAGTGAAGGCAAAATATTAAATATTATATCAAACAAAAAGTATACTGTGAGATTAATAATATCATGCGAAGAATGAGAATGATTGATGAACACTGTGTGATGATTCTAAATAGATAAAATTTAAATAGTTAAATATTTCCCATAAAGAAACTTACCAGTACATGCACTTTTTATGGACATAAATGGTATTGGTTGGGTTGCCCTCATTGGTAGACACAATCCTTCCATTCTGATATTGTACCATCGGACCATGAAACTAAATAAGGAAAAGTGAATATTTTGGGGCCAGTAAGAAATAAGAAGACTTCAAAGGATACTTTTACTTGAGATGTGCATATGGTGTGCAGCACATTACCTCCTCACTAGTTCTAAATGAATGGCAGAAAACACATTCATCTTCAAATAAGTTGATTGGTGTTGGCGGTCTCAATCCAGTAGTACCTTCATTGACTTCGAACTTGCCATCTTTCCCCAAACCTTTGCGTATTTTAGTGTTACTTGCATTAACACCTGGTGACGCATTTTTCTATAACAAAAAAGCTATTCGCTCAGAATGTTGAATGCAAAATTTCACTCTATGTAATTTATCAATGAATGGACTGTCAATTCTATTAAATGGTAGCTATCTCCAGCCCTTATATATGTGTAATAGCATAAAAATGCACCAGCCACTAGCGTGAAAGCTATGTTATACTTTTCTGTGCATAAGTAATGCTAGAATCTGCCAGGATTTGGGCAAAAAACTATGTTGAAAAAAGAACATATTTGTTTCAAAAAATTAAAAGAATGAACAAAGTACCCCAGCAAGACTTGGTTTGGTCCGACAACTGCTTTGACTAGCCATTGCCTCGTTCTGCATCTGTCTTTGTTGCAGAACCTCAAGATTGCCATCATCAGTTTCTATTTTCATGTTGACCATTGTGCTGGTACGAGTAGCTGATTTGGTACCTACAAGCATGGAAGTGGTGACTAAGATGAAGCTGGAAGAAACTACTGAACAGGGCTTGTTTGATCATAATTGTAAGTAACTATCCAAAGGAACTGAATAATGACCAAACTAAACTTAGGTCACTAGTAGACGGGTCATTTTGTTTGTACAAGTGTTATTTATTTTGTTTCTTCGTTCCTTTTTTTAGTCGTACGGCCACATCGTGGCATTGCTCTTAATAAAAAGATGCACAAGCTTACACATATTCTAGGAACAACAAAGAAAGAAAGAAGATGACTCGAGCTCTGAGACGGGTTACATGTCATCAAGGCCATTCGAAAAAACACTTTGGCATATATAACGAGCACTAGTACTAATTGGAGACGGGTGTCCGAATCGCACTCGGATTCGGATGTACGATTCTACAAATCTATTGGGACATGTCAAACAACACTCTGGATTTAGGGTGTTTGATGCGGCAGAAAATTCCAGCCCTAGCTAGCTAATAACACGTGCATTCCTTACTAGAAAAATCCAGCCGTGTCATTACAATGCAGCCTGGATTTATACACAGGTCAGTAGGAAACTAGCAATCATGCTTTACCATTCTCAGCGAATAAGTTACCTGCCTTGGAATTCGTTGAGGAATAGAAACAACAGGTAAACTGTGACGAGGGCGGCAAGTTTGGCACCTCAGAGCAAGTACAATAAGTCCTAGTCAGCTGGCTACAAGGATTAAAATAACATATTTGTGTCTAGTTGGAGAAGAGAGAAGAGGAGAGAGAATGTGAGTGGATTCTTATGTAAGAGCTAGCTCTAGCACGTGCTCCTAGGCAAATGTGTGAATGAAAGGTGGGTCATCCATCGAGAAAGTAGTACTACGGAGGTAGTACATGCTTATAGCCAACTGTTGTACTTGTTGGCTACATATTGGCTATAGATGACATGACATCTTGCTTATAGCCAACAACCAGCTATACTATTGGAATTGCTCTCAAACCGATCTTCGGCGAGTAAATATTATATAATAAAGGCTGTCTATAATAATAAGTTGGGTAAAACGAAGATGTTGAAAAGAACTTGGTTCAAACGAGGAGCACTCAAGGCAATACTCAGGATCATGCCGCCGAGGCTGAGAGACTGAGAGCATCTCCACTTGTCCCCCCGAACAGGCCCCCGGCGAGCGTTTTTTCCATCCGGACGGCGAAATTCAGCCCAGTCGCGTCCCCGGTTCCTCGTTTTCGTCCGGATTTGGGCCTAAATTCATCCGGCGATCCCACGCCATCCCCGGCCCCCCGGGGAGCGCTCGGGGACTCCGGACGAAACGAAAGCGCGCGTGGCCCCAACTTGTCGGCGACAATGGCCTCCGATCTACGGCAATACCCTCGTCTTCCCGATCTACGGCAATACCCTCGTCGAACGAAAGCTTTGAAATCTCAAGTGGTGCAACATAGATAGATTATATATATTTCGAATATAATTCGAATAAACATAAAAATTACATATAAAAACTTTAAAACGAACTTAAACTACTTCTTCTTCCTACGTGGCCCCGCCTCATCGTCGTCGCGGCGACGCTTCCGGCTCGTCACCTCCTCGTCGGAGGAAGTTGAGTCCTCCTCCTCGTCAGTGTCCTCAGCCTCTTCGTCGTCCTCCTCCTTCTCCTCGGCCTCTTCCTCCTCCTTTTCCTCGGCCTCTTCCTCGGCCTGCTCCTCGGCCTGCTCCTCGGCCTCTTCGTCCTCCTCCTCGTCGTCATCCCATTCGTCCTCGCTGGCCGGCGGGGGGGAATCGTCGCTGCTGGACGATGCAGCTGGATCCCACCAATGGCGCCATCCAGGCGGCTTCCCCTCGCTGTCGGTGTCCGATGGCCAAGAGAGATCGCTCATGGTTGACGGAGGATGGTGACGAGAGAACAGATGAATGGCGTCGGCCGTCGGAAACCGTATATGTAGGTCTCCCGACGAAGAGAGCGGCGGTTGCTCTTCCGCGGAGTTCGTGCTCCATTACGGCGGTTCTCGCATCGAGGCCACTTCGACCGTTCCCGACGAGTCGTTTCGGCTCTCCAGACCACTTCGCGACGGTTCAATGCGTCGAGGGAACTCCGACGATTGCCCTTCCCGGTGACTGCGCCGTCGCTACGCACGCGGTGGGTGCGCGTCCATGGGCTCGCGGCTGGAAAAATGGGCCTCCCCAGGCCAAAAACTACATCCATCCGGCGCTAAATAACGCCGGATTTCGGCCTGGGGAGCCCCAACGGCTGGGATGCTCTGAGAGCTCGGGTAGTCGGATGCATCCGGAAGTGCAGTTTGAGGGAGAACACAGCTTTGAGCGGAGGAAGGAATACGAGCCCAATCCGATAATGTACTTTGCCATCGCAACGGACGCGAGAAACGCGAGAGCCGGCCGGAAGCAAGAAACTAGATCGAGGCGGGGAGGAGAGAGCAAACCTCGGAAATCTGCCGCGAGTGGCCGCCAGCCGGCCGCGGCGGGACCGAACCCCGTTGGTGGCCTCCCTCCGCCGCAGCTCATCAGGTCTCCGTCGGTCTGCACGTACGCCCCGCGGCTACGACGACGACGGTCTCATCGGGATGCTGCGACGATCGAGGGGAAAGGCAGTAAATGGTGAACTGGAGGCGGGTACGGCGAGGAGGAAGAGAGAGCGGCGCGCGGGGAGCGAGGCGACGGATGATTTGACACCTGACAGAGGAGGGGGGTGAGAGGGGCAGACGCGCGGCGTGGCGGATGTGTTTTGCTCGCGCAAAGTAAAAAAGGCTTTGCAATCTTTGCTTGCGAGAGGATGACTCTCGCCTCGGTACGTCTCCTACGGGCACTATTTTTCTTCTCACTAAATTCACTTCCTTCGCCCCAGAAAAATGTCTTAACTCTATCAAAATTTAGATTTATCTAGACACTATTTAGCAGGTAAATACATCTAAATTTTAACGAAGTTAAGACATTTTTGGTGGAACAAAGAAAGTACCAGAACTTAGTGAGTGAGGATAATTCTCAAAAACTCTAAAGCTCTAATTATTGCTAAAAGGATGTTTGGTACTAAAGTATAACCAAGTTTAATCTGATAATTATCCCCCACTAATTCGCACAAAAACTTTAGTGCCAAACAAGGTCTTAGTGGAGATATTTCGACTATTAGGTGAAACCACTACCTTCGTCTAATCTCCACAAAATAATATCCCCAATTCACTAGGTAGGGATAGAGTATTGGACTTGAGAAAAATACACTAAGATTTAGTGAAAAGTGGGAGAAAGTGAAAATTAAACTCGCTCAATACTCTAGTACCAAACATATTTTTAGAAAAGAATGGGGATTTGGAGTTTGGTGGGGATTATTCTCACTAATCCCCATAAAAACTGTAGTGCCAAACAAACCCTACGAGGGTGTCTCTAGCGGCCCACATCTGTGTGTCCATTTCGGTCTGTGTGGACAAAAAATGGGAAAACTCTAGCCTAGGTGTTCGACGCAAAGTGACCGACACGTTGGCTTCCTGATGTCAAGATGGTCTTGATCTTTTCTGTATTGACTTCAATGCCGCGATGCAAAACAATGAAGCCAAGAAGTTTTCCGGCTGGAACCCTGAAGACGCACTTCGTTGGATTCAACATCATCTTGTATTTCCAGATATTTGTGAAGGTTTCCTCCCCGTCACTTATAAGGTCGTTTCCTTTCCGGCTCATTACCACAATGTCGTCAATGCACGCGTGTACTTTCCAGCCAATTTGGTCGTGGAGGCATCACTACATTGTGTGCTGATAAGTGGCACTTGCGGTTTTCAAACCAAAGGGCATGGTGATATAGCAATATGTGCCGTAGTGCGTGATGAACGAAGTCTCCAATTGGTCGGACTTTCGTATCCTAATCTGGTGGTACCTAGAATATGCATAAACAAAACGGATAAGTTCTAACCCAGCCGTCGAGTCAATGATTTGGTCAATACAAGGCAAAATTGAACGGATCCTTCGGACAATGCTTGTTCAAGTCGGTGTAATCCACGCACATTCTTAATATCTGATACGTCTCAAACGTATCTATAATTTCTTATGTTCCATGCTACTTTTATGATGATACTCACATGTTTTATACACATTATATGTCATTATTATGCATTTTCCGGCACTAACCTATTAACGAGATGCCGAAGAGCCAGTTGTTGTTTTCTGCTGTTTTTGGTTTCAAAAATCCTAGAAAGGAAATATTCTCGGAATTGGACGAAATCAACGCCCAGGGTCTTATTTTTCCACGAAGCTTCCAGAAGACCGAAAGGATAACAAAGTGGGGCCACGAGGTGGCGACACACTAGGGCGGCGCGGCCCAGGCCCTGGCCGCGCGGCCCTAGCGTGTGGGCCCCTCGTGACGCCCCCGACTCTACCCTTCCGCCTACTTAAAGCCTTCGTCGCGAATACCCCAGTACCGAGAGCCACTATACGGAAAATCTTCCAGAGACACCGCCGTCGCCAATCCCATTTTGGGGGATTCAGGAGATCGCCTCCGGCACCCTGCCGGAGAGGGGAATCATCTCCCGGAGGGCTCTTCATCGCCATGATCGCCTCCGGATCGATGTGTGAGTAGTTCACCCCTGGACTATGGGTCCATAGCGGTAGCTAGATGGTTGTCTTCTCCTCATTGTGCTATCATGTTAGATCTTGTGAGCTGCCTATCATGATCAAGATCATCTATCTGTAATGCTACATGTTATGTTTGTTGGGATCCGATGAATATTGAATACTATGTCAAGTTGATTATCAATCTATCATATATGTTGTTTATGTTCTTGCATGCTCTCCGTTGCTAGTAGAGGCTCTGGCCAAGTTGATACTTGTGACTCCAAGAGGGAGTATTTATGCTCGATAGTGGGTTCATGCCTCCATTGAATCTGGGACAGTGACAGAAAGTTCTAAGGTTGTGGATGTGCTATTGCCACTAGGGATAAAACATTGATGCTTTGTCTAAGGATATTTGTGTTGATTACATTACGCACCATACTTAATGCAATTATCTGTTGTTGCAACTTAATACTGAAAGGGGTTCGGATGATAATCTGAAGGTGGACTTTTTAGGCATAGATGCATGCTGGATAGCGGTCTATGTACTTTGTCGTAATGCCCTGATTAAATTTCATAGTACTCATCATGATATATGTATGTGCATTGTTATGCCTTCTTTATTTGTCAATTGCCCAACTGTAATTCGTTCACCCAACATGCTATTTATCTTATGGGAGAGACACCACTAGTGAACTGTGGACCCCGGTCCATTCTTTACATTTGAAATACAATCTACTGCAATTATTCTTTACTGTTCTTCGCAAACAAACATTATCTTCCACACTATACAATTAATCCTTTGTTTACAGCAAGCCGGTGAGATTGACAACCTCACTGTTACGTTGGGGCAAAGTACTTTGATTGTGTTGTGCAGGTTTCACGTTGGCGTCGGAATCCCTGGTGTTGCGCTGCACTACACTCCGCCACCAACAACCTTCACGTGTTCCTTGACTCCTGCTGGTTCGATAACCTTGGTTTCTTAGTGAGGGAAAACTTGCTGCTGTGCGCATCACACCTTCCTCTTGGGGTTCCCAACGGACGTGTGTCTTACACGCCATCAAGCATATTTTCTGGCGCCGTTGCCGGGGAGATCAAGACACGCTGCAAGGGGAGTCTCCCACATCCAATCTCTTTACTTTGTTTTTGTCTTGCTTTACTTTATTTTATTTACTGCTTTGTTTGCTCCTATATCAAAAATACAAAAAATTAGTTGTTAGCTTTACTTTATTTACTATCTTGTTTGCATTCTCTATATTGAAAACACAAAAAAAATTAGTTACTTGCATTTACTTTATTTAGTTTGTTTTATTTACTACTGCTAAAATGGGTACTGTTGAGAATACTAAGTTGTGTGATTTCACTAGCACAAATAATAATGATTTCCTATGCACACCTATTGCTCCACCTGCTACTACAGCAGAATTTGATGAAATTAAACCCGCTTTACTAAATCTTGTTATGAGAGAGCAATTTGTTGGTGTTAGTTCCGATGATGTCTGCTGCCCATCTTAATAATTTTGTTGAACTTTGTGAAATGCAAAAGTATAAGGATGTAGATGATGACATTATAAAATTAAAATTGTTTCCTTTCTCCTTAAGAGGAAGAGCTAAAGATTGGTTGCTATCTTTTCCTAAGAATAATATTGATTCATGGACTAAATGTAAGGATGCTTTTATTGGTAGATATTATCCTCCCGCTAAAATTATATCTTTGATAAGTAGCATAATGAATTTTAAGCAATTAGATAATGAACATGTTGCTCAAGCATAGGAGAGAATGAAATCTTTGGTGAAGAATTGCCCTACCCATGGACTAACTACTTGGATGATCATCCAAACCTTCTATGCAGGATTGAATTTTTCTTCGCGGAACCTATTGGATTCAGCTGCTGGAGGTACCTTTATGTCCATTACTTTGGGGGCGGTAACAAAACTTCTTGATAATATGATGACCAATTACTCTGAATGGCACACGGAAAGAGCTCCACAAGGTAAGAAGGTAAATTCTGTTGAAGAAACCTCCTCCTTGAGTGATAAGATTGATGCTATTATGTCTATGCTTGTGAATGGTAGATCTAATGTTGATCCTAATAATGTTCCTTTAGCTTCATTGGTTGCCCAAGAAGAACATGTTGATGTGAATTTCATTAAAAATAATAATTTCAACAACAATGCTTATAGGAATAATTCTGGTAACAACTATAGGCCATATCCTTCGCTAATGGTAATGGTTATGGTAATTCTTATGGGAATTCTTACAACAATAATAGGAGTGTACCCCCTGGTCTTGAAGCCATTCTTAAAGAATTTATTAGTACACAAACTCGCTTTTAACAAATCGGTTGAGGAAAAGCTTGATAAAATTGATATTCTTGCTTCTAAGGTTGATAGACTTGCCTCTGATGTTGATCTTTTAAAATTGAAAGTTATGCCTAATAAGGATAATGATAATAAAATTGTTACTACAGCAAATGCCATCCAAGTTCGAATTAATGAGAATATTAGATTGATGGCTGAATTGCATGCTAGGTGGGAAAGAGAAGAAAACAAAAAACTAGCTAAAGAGAATAATGTAGCTAAAATTTGGACTATTACCACCACTAGTAATGATAATGCTTCACATGTTGCGTGCAAAACTGCCTGAAACTGCTGAAATTGCTAAAACTGCTAAAACTGATAAAACAACTGAAATTTTTCAAAATATTGGGGACAATGATCTCATTGCTGTAGATCATAATGGTTTATATTTTGATGATTGTCACATCTCTGAAGTTATAAAGTTCTTACAAAAACTTGTTAAAAGTCCCAATGCTAGTGCTATAAATTTGGCCTTTACAAAACATATTATAAATGCTCTCATTAAAGCTAGAGAAGAGAAACTAAAACTTGAAACCTCTATTCCTACGAAGTTAGAAGATGGTTGGGAGCCCATCATTAAGATGAGGGTCAATGATTTTGATTGTAATGCTTTATGTGATCTTGGTGCAAGTATTTCTTTTATGCCTAAGAAAATCTATGATGTGCTTGACTTGCCACCATTGAAACATTGTTATTTGGATGTTAATCTTGCTGATAATGCTATAAATAAACCTTTGGGGAGGATTGAAAATGTTCGTATTATGGTTAACAATAACCTTGTCCCCGTTGATTTTGTTGTCTTGGATATTGAATGCAATGCATCTTGTCCCATTATATTGGGAAGACCTTTTCTTCAAACTGTTGGTGCCACCATTGATATGAAGGAAGGTAATATTAAATATCAATTTCCTCTCAAGAAAGGTATGGAACACTTCCCTAGAAATAGAATGAAGTTACCTTATGATTCTATTATTAGAACAAATTACGATGTTGATGCTTCGTCTCTTGATAATACTTGATTCACACTTTCTGCGCCTAGCTGAAAGGCGTTAAAGAAAAGCGCTTATGGGAGACAACCCATTATTTTACTACAGCACTCTTATTTTATATTTGAGTCTTGGAAGTTGTTACTACTGTAGCAACCTCTCCTTATCTTTATTTTATTGCATTGTTGTGCCAAGTAAAGTCTTTGATAGTAAAGTCAATACTAGATTTGGATTACTGCGTAGAAACAGATTTCTTGCTGTCACGAATTTGAGTAGGATTCTCTGTAGGTAACTCAGAAAAATCTGCCAATTTACGTGCGTGATCCTCAAATATGTACGCAACTTTCATTCAATTTGAACATTTTCATCTGAGCAAGTCCAGTGCCTCTAAAAAATTCGTCTTTACGGACTGTTCTGTTTTGACAGATTCTGCCTTTTATTTCGCATTGCCTGTTTTGCTATGTTTGATGGATTTCTTTGTTCCATTGACTTCCAGTAGCTTTGGGCAATGTCCGAAGTGTTAAGAATGATTATGTCACCTCTGAATATATGAATTTTCAATTATGCACTGACCCTCTAATGAGTTTGTTTTGAGTTTGGTGTGGAGGAAGTTTTCAAGGGTCAAGAGAGGAGGATGATATAATATGATGAAGAAGAGTGAAAAGTCTAAGCTTGGGGATGCCCCCGTGGTTCATCCCTGCATATTTTAAGAAGACCCAAGCGTCTAAGCTTGGGGATGCCCAAGGCATCCCCTTCTTCATCGACAACTTATCAGGTCACCTCTAGTGAAACTATATTTTTATTCTGTCACATCTTATGTGCTTTACTTGAAGCGTCTGTTTGTTTTTGTTTGAATAAATTCGGATCCTAGCATTCCTTGTTTGGGAGAGAGACACGCTCCGCTGTTTCGTATGAACACATATGTTCTTAGCTTTATTCTTAATGTTCATTGCGAAGGTTGAACTACTTCGTTCATTGTTATATGGTTGGAAACGGAAAATGCTGCATGTGGTAATTTGTATAATGTCTTGAATAATTTGATACTTGGCAATTGTTGTGCTCATATAGATCATGTTTAAGCTCTTGCATCATGTACTTTGCACCTATTAATGAAGAACTACATAGAGCTTGTTAAAATTTGGTTTGCATGATTGGTCTCTAGAGTCTAGATATTTTCTGGTTAAGTTGTTTGAACAACAAGGAGAAGATGTAAAGTCTTATAATGCTTACAATATGTTCATATGTGAGTCTTGCTGCACCGTTTTATACTTGAGTTTGCTTCAAACAACCTTGCTGGCCTAGCCTTGTATTGAGAGGAATTCTTCTCGTGCATCCAAATCCTTGAGCCAAAAACTATGCCATTTGTGTCCACCATACCTACCTACCACATGGTATTTCTCTGCCATTCCAAAGTACATTACTTGAGTGCTACCTTTAAAATTCTATTCCTTTGTCTTTGCAATATATAGCTCATGGGAAAAATAGCCTTAAAAACTATTGTGGTGAAGAATATGTACTTATGTATATTATTTCTTAATAAGTTGCTTGTTGAGCGGTAACCATGTTTCTGGGGACGCCATCAACTTCTACCTTTGTTGAATATCATGTGAGTTGCTATGCATGTTCGTCTTGTCTGAAGTAAGGGCGATTTTCATGATCAAATGGTTTGAGTATGCATATTGTTAGAGAAGAACATTGGGCCGCTAACTAAAGCCATGATCCATGGTGGAAGTTTCAGTTTGGACAATTAATCCTCAATCTCTTATGAGAATTTTATCCGTTGTTGAATGCTTATGCATTAAAGAGGAGTCCATTATATGTTGTCTATGTTGTCCCGGTATGGATGTCTAAGTTGAGAATAATCAAAAGCGAGAAATCCAATGCGAACTTTCTCCTTAGACCTTTGTACGAGCGGCATAGAGGTACCCCTTTGTGACACTTGGTTGAAACATATGCTATGCAATGATAATCCATGTTAATCCAAGCTAATTAGGACAAGGTGCGAGAACTATTGGTATACTATGCATGAGGCTTGCAACTTATAGGATATCTTATACATAACACATATGATTTATTACTACCATTGACAAAATTGTTTCTATGTTTTCAAAATGAAAAGCTCTAGCACAAAAATAGTAATCCATGCTTCCCTCTGCGAAGGGCCTATCTTCTACTTTATTGTTGAGTCAGTTTACCTATTCTTTCTATCTCAGAAGCAAACACTTGTGTAAACTGTGTGCATTAATTCTTACATATTTACCTATTGCACTTGTTATATTACTTTGTGTTGACAATTATCCATGAGATATATATGTTGAAGTTGAAAGCAACTGCTGAAACTTATATCTTCCTTTGTGTTGCTTCAATACCTTTACTTTGAATCTATTGCTTTATGAGTAACTCTTATGCAAGTCTTATTGATGCTTGTCTTGAAAGTATTATTCATGAAAAGTCTTTGCTATATGATTCATTTGTTTACTCATTATCTTCACCATTGCTTCGAATCGCTGCATTCATCTCATATGCTTTATAATAGTATTGATCAAGATTATGATAGCATGTCACTTCAGAAATTATCTTTGTTATCGTTTACCTACTCGAGGGCGAGTAGGAAGTAAGCTTGGGGATGCTTGATACGTCTCAAACGTATCTATAATTTCTTATGTTCCATGCTACTTTTATGATGATACTCACATGTTTTATACACATTATATGTCATTATTATGCATTTTCCGGCACTAACCTATTGACGAGATGCCGAAGAGCCGATTCGTTGTTTTCTGCTGTTTTTGGTTTCAGAAATCCTACAAAGGAAATATTCTCGGAATTGGACGAAATCAACGCCCAGGGTCTTATTTTTCCACGAAGCTTCCAGAAGACCGAAAGGATAATGAAGTGGGGCCACGAGGTGGCGACACACTAGGGCGGCGCGGCCCAGGCCCTGGCCGCACGGCCCTAGCGTGTGGGCCCCTCGTGACGCCCCCGACTCTACCCTTCCGCCTACTTAAAGCCTTCGTCGCGAATATCCCAGTACCGAGAGCCACGATACGGAAAACCTTCCAGAGACGCCGCCACCGCCAATCCCATCTCGGGGGATTCAGGAGATCGCCTCCGGCACCCTGCCGGAGAGGGGAATCATCTCCCGGAGGGCTCTTCATCGCCATGATCGCCTCCGGATCGATGTGTGAGTAGTTCACCCCTGGACTATGGGTCCATAGCAGTAGCTAGATGGTTGTCTTCTCCTCATTGTGCTATCATGTTAGATCTTGTGAGCTGCCTATCATGATCAAGATCATCTATCTGTAATGCTACATGTTATGTTTGTTGGGATCCGATGAATATTGAATACTATGTCAAGTTGATTATCAATCTATCATATATGTTGTTTATGTTCTTGCATGCTCTCCGTTGCTAGTAGAGGCTCGGCCAAGTTGATACTTGTGACTCCAAGAGGGAGTATTTATGCTCGATAGTGGGTTCATGCCTCCATTGAATGCGGGACAAGTGATGTAAAGTTCTAAGGTTGTGGATGTGCTATTGCCACTAGGGATAAAACATCGATGCTTTGTCTAAGGATATTTGTGTTGATTACATTACGCACCATACTTAATGCAATTGTCTGTTGTTGCAACTTAATACTGGAAGGGGTTCGGATGATAACCCGAAGGTGGACTTTTTAGGCATAGATGCATGCTTGGATAGCGGTCTATGTACTTTGTCGTAATGCCTCGATTAAATCTCATAGTACTCATCATGATATATGTATGTGCATTGTTATGCCTTCTTTATTTGTCAATTGCCCAACTATAATTCGTTCACCCAACATGCTATTTATCTTATGGGAGAGACACCACTAGTGAACTGTGGACCCCGGTCCATTCTTTACATCCGAAATACAATCTACTGCAATTGTTCTTTCTTGTTCTTCGCAAACAAACATTATCTTCCACACTATACAATTAATCCTTTGTTTACGAGCAAGCCGGTGAGATTGACAACCTCAGCTGTTACGTTGGGGCAAAGTACTTTGATTGTGTTGTGCAGGTTCCACGTTGGCGCCGGAATCCCTGGTGTTGCGCCGCACTACACTCCGCCACCAACAACCTTCACGTGTTCCTTGACTCCTACTGGTTCGATAACCTTGGTTTCTTACTGAGGGAAAACTTGCTGCTGTGCGCATCACACCTTCCTCTTGGGGTTCCCAACGGACGTGTGTCTTACACGCCATCAATATCTTAGTATTCTTTTTGGGTACAAGCACTTGATTAGCTACCTAGTCGGTATGGATCACTTCTTTTATAAAACCTGCTTCTAAAAGTTCAGCAAGTTCCCTTTCTATGGTGCGATGCTTCTCATCTCAAAAGCGTCTTAGAGGTTGTTTCACTGCTTGGCTCCTGGGTTGATGTTGAGTGTGCTCGGCGAGTTCTCTAGGTACCCCGGTCATGTCAGAGGGCTTCCATGCGAAGATATCGTTGTTTTTCCGAAGGAACTCAGCGAACGTGCTTTCCTATTTAGGATCAAGGTGAGATCCAATGAAAACGGTCTTGGAGGCATCTCCATCGACTAGGTCCACTGTCTTTGTGGCATCTACAACTTTGAAGGCGGGGACGGAGGCGGAAACCTGCTCCTTAGTCGGGGCATCTCAGTCGGATCGAGCGTGGTACAAAAGCTGTTGGGGGAATAAGAGAGGAAGAACAAATAGGAAATCCACAAAGAACTCCAAGATCTAGATCTAGTATGTTCCCCTCACTTAGAGAGGATATTGATTGGTGGAAATATAGATATAGATCTCCTCTCAGTTTTCCTCAAAAAGAATCAAGAAGATAGGAGTAATGGTGAGCAAGGGCAATGTTGGTTCCCCACGGGCACCAGAGGTGCGATTGGTAGCTCGCAACCCTTTTTGGGTAGGCGCTTGGGGGCATGATGGTAGAGATGGGCCAAAAACAAACTTCTGCATTTCTTTTGGTTGCCCACGAGGCATTTTTCTCAAGATCAACAATGATGGGGAGCAAAGGGGAAGAAGCAACCAGCCAAAGGAGAAAGAAGGGGTCCTAATATACCCCTCCCAACAAAATATGTCCGTTGGGGACCTCCGAGGCTAGATTATCCGCCCTAGGGCCAGATTAGCCACCCCCAGTGATTTTTTCGGAGCTCCCAGGCCACCCAGACGCACATTTTACGTGGCTCTCTGGTGTTGCTGGATATTTGGACCAGATTTTTTGTCCCAAGGTCGGATAATCTCCCCCTCCCCGGATATTTGGCTGGGAGGGCCAGATTTTTGGCTTCTAGGCCAGATAACTCGCTCCCAAGGCCGGATATCCGCTCCCCGAAAAAACTGGCACAATCAGCAAACGAGAATGCTCATAATGTAAGCATCTAGACTCTGATTTTTTATGAGCTTGGGCTCATTTTGAAGCTACCAACAAGCTCTACAAGTTCATACAGAGAACCATCATAGTTCAGCAAGGGAGGATATAATAAAATGATAATTTTTTTGACCTATCTATAAAAGACAAACCAGTAAAACCTCCTACCTTTTCGATGCAACAAGTTTTCCATGCAAAATCCGTTTTCGAGGAAGTAGAGCTTGTCATGAGAATAAACACAAACTCTAAAGCATCACATAGATACGAACCAACTAACAACCTAGAAAGATGATGAAATGATGCAAAGGTTTGAGCTTTCTCCGAATGGTACGATCGAGTAACTCACTCGAGAGCCCTCTTGATAGTACGACCAACTATACTATAAATCGATCTCCCAACTACACCACGAGACCGGTAGGAAAAAAACTCTATCAAGAGCAAACCTCATCCTTGCACATTTCACTTGGGCTAGATTTGCAACCTCTTCCACACATATGAGCTAATAGACAATCACAAAGAAGTTGCGGTTCCATGTTTAAGCAGTTAAGTTAATATGCATCTATCCAACCTACATTTTCATAGTAACGATCCTCAAAGTGACGGTACAAACAAACATTGGAAAATCAACCATATGAATACATTATTATTGCTCGATCAGTCCAAAAACCTATGAAACAAAGGAATTAAAAAGAAACAGATCGTCCTTCAAAACACAACTTGCTAAAAAATGAAATATACAACTACACGCGCTCAATCAAACATCTCCTGGATAAATCTATAGAACTCACGTTTCTCAACATAACAATACAAAAGAAGATTGGAAATTAACAATTATTATCATCACTAGTTGGCGAGTTTGATCTAGAGATTGGAGATTAATGTTTGTGTTTGTTGCAATATATTTTTACGGGATGTATTTTGGTTGTAATCTAGTGATTTTTTCACTTCATATCTGTAGGGTTCCATGGAAAAGTTTAGCCACTCCATTTGTAATTGTTTGCTAATGGAGTATTCTTCACTCTTCATTTTATTTTTATTCTGATATCCTGGATACCACAATCTTTAATTATCTGATTTAAGAACATAGTTCTTACCTGCTGGTGGTATGCTGTGTTTCTTTTTTCCTATAGAGCAAAGTGATTTGTCCCTCGTCTCAGTTTATTGTTTCTTGGACCCCATATGAATCTTAACGGCTTAGGATGTTCTGAACAATGTAACACTATGGACAATAACCATATCATATAAGTTTGTTTGATGATTGGTTTTTTAGTGCCCTATTAGGAGTCATATAACATATGTTTGCTGATCGATTTGGTAGTGACCTGTTAGCCCATATAACATTATAGTCTTAAATCTTGTTTGAAATAACAGGTTTATTTTTTCATTTGCAGGTGAAGAACCTAAAACTGAGAGATATATACGTGATGAAGAAGATGCCATTGGTGCTCCAACAGCGGAGCACCCTGATTTAAGGCTCCAACATCAAATCACACTAGTTATTCCACCCCTGACAACTAGATTGTAAGAAAAGTTATGTACATTTCGCATGGAGGGGGGGGGGGGCAATTGTCCCCCACCCCCCACCACCGCCCAAAGATCCGTCCGAGCTTCTCTTATTCACCGCTTATTGCACATAATATAATGTCTCCCCATACCCTCCATGGCTTCACCTATTATGCTAGACCAACCTATTCCTCTATTTTGCGATAATGATACATTTAGTTGCTATTGAATCTATCGATCCTGAACCCATCCATGTTTCTCAGTTATCTCTCGAGTAACTTGTGGAAAGATATTTTATATGATGTTTCATTTATTATAGGCTTTCCCTTCTGCTATTACTTTCTTTAAATAAATCATAGCTAGAGCACAAGTCAAGAGGATCTTGCTATTTTTGGACTATGATGGGACGCTCGCACAGATCGTGGAAGATCCTATGATAGCGATCGTAAATCCAGAGATAAATAAACACACTTAGTATTACATTCTACGTTGATATTCGTTTGCCATTGCTTAACCACACTGACTCATGGTATTGTATATAATGATCAGATGCGCCGAACCGTTGGTGCCGTTGCCGAGCAGTTCTTCATGTCAATCGCGACTGGGAGAGATGTTCCTAAGGTATTATCGTATTTTCCAGCCTTTTTATTTGAGCATTTATTATTTTTGATCCGAACCGGAGGAGCTCTGCTTTTTCATTTATAGAAGGGGGAAAACTTTACAAGCCAAAAGGCAGATTTTATCAGAGAGCCAACAACCTGAACACCTCTGAGAAAGACAAGCAGAAAAGAAAAGGTTGCTCACAGCTGAGCCTACTCAGCCCACACTCCTACAACAAGTGGATCACGAAGAGGAACTAGATAATTGTGAGGCATAGGGGAAGAGACGGTGACGGAGAGATTGAGTTTATCGATGGGAGGTGGGAGTTTACCGGTGGTGCTACGAGTGCGATGGATAACGGGTGGTGGTACCGAAGGGCGGCGAGTGTACACATGAGTAAAGCTGGGCCGCGGCGCTGCCACGACAGGAGACAGAGCGGCGACAGGCTGCCGTGGAGGCGAGTCAGGGGAAAGAGCAGCCACGGCAGGGGAAGAGGCTGCCGCGGCAGGAGAAGAGACGGCGGCAGGCTGGCGTGGGCTCGCGGCAGCAGAGTTCTCTGCCGCGGCAGGGGGTGGAGTGGGAGATAGTGGTGCCGACGTGGGTATGGTGGGAGGGATTGGTAGGAAGTGGGGGTCTATGGGGTCGATGATGGCAGGTGGTGGAGATGTTTATGTGATGGAGGCGTAAGTAAAAGTATGTTCATCGAACGTAACATGCCGTGAGATTAGGATGCGTCGGGAGGACACGTCGAGACACCTATAGCCTTTGTGGCGGGATGGATAACCGAGAAAAATACATTTGGTGGCGCGTGGGGCTAGTTTGTTGGGACTAGTGGAGGAAACGTTGACATAGCAGGATGGATGGGTACCGTACAGGGTGAAGTGTGGGGTTTGTCTACGGAGGGCTGCGGTGGGACGAAGGTTGAAAAGATAAGTGGCGGTGTGGAGGGCCTCGGCCCAAAAATTGGGGGGCAGGGAGGCTTGGAAGAGAAGGGTGCGGATAACATCATTGATGATGCGAATGGCTCGTTCGGCTTTGCCATTTTGTTGAGAAGTGTAGGGGCATGAGAAGCGAAAAAGGGTTCCATGGGATTGAAAGAAGGAGTTTAGTTTAATGTTGTCAAATTCTTTTCCATTGTCGCATTGGATAGTTAGAATAGGGAGATTGAAGTGGGTGGTGACAAAGGCATGAAAAGTAACGAACGTGGCAAAGACATCGGATTTCTTATGAATAGGAAAGCTCCAAAAATAATGAGAAAAATCATCAATAATGACTAGATAATAGGCAAAACCAGACATGCTAAGGACTGGGGAGGTCCATAGATCACAATGTAATAGTTCAAATGGTCGAGTAGTAGACGAGTGCGACAAAGAAAATGGTAACCTAACATGTTTTCCTAATTGACATGCATGACACAGGGAGGATCTTGTGTTATTCGGCAAGCTGGTGGGTAGAGATGGCGTGGAGCTGTGGCCGGGGTGTCCAAGGCGGCGATGCCAGAGGTCGTGGGAGATGGTGGCGAGGAATGTAGCGGCGTAGGCAGGTGGGTTGATGGTGTAGAGAGGGCCTGGACTGTTACATCGGAGAATCACGATCCCGCTGGGAAGGGCCTTCACAGAAAAACCAAAACGATCAAATTCAATGGTGGAGTGATTATCGATGCAGAATTGACGAACAGATATGAGATTTTTGATGATTTGTGGAACTAGGAGTATGTTATGAAGATAAAGGGGTTTAGTGAGGGTATTAAGAGTTTGGGAACCGACATGGGTGACAGGAAGAGTTGCACCGTTCCCGACGGTGACAAATTGGGAGGAGGATGGAAGGAGGGAGTGGAGATTACCGGGATCGGATGCCATGTGAGAGGATGCACCAGTGTCCATGTGCCAATCGCCGCCGGGTAGCTGCAGGTTGTTGAGGGCAGCGAGGAGAGCCGGGTCGATCTGCTGTTGCTGGTGGGCGGTGGGGACGTAGGAGCCCTGGGCTGTGTACGCCTGTGGTGTCATGCTGGGGCGCTGATGTCTACGGGAGCTTCTATTCTTGTAGACAGTGTTGGGCCTCCAAGAGCAGAGGTTTGTAGAACAGCAGCAAGTTTCCCTTAAGTGGATCACCCAAGGTTTATCGAACTCAGGGAGGAAGAGGTCAAAGATATCCCTCTCAAGCAACCCCGCAACCACAAAGCAAGAAGTCTCTTGTGTCCCCAACACACCTAATAGGTGCACTAGTTCGGCGAAGAGATAGTGAAATACAGGTGGTATGAATAAATGCGAGCGAGTAGCAACGGTGCCGGAAAATAGCTTGTCTGGCGTGTAGTTGATGGTGGTAATATGGTAGCGATAGTAACGCGAGTAAAACGAGTAAACAAGCAGCGATAGCGATATTTAGGAACAAGGCCTAGGGATCATACTTTCACTAGTGGACACTCTCAACTTTGATCATATAACGGAATAGATAAATGCATACTCTACACTCTTGTTGGATGATGAACACCATTGCGTAGGATTACACGAACCCTCAATGCCGGAGTTAACAAGCTCCACAATTCAATGTTCATATTTAAATAACCTTAGAGTGCATGAAAGATCAACATAACCAAATAGATCACATCAATACCATCATAATGATAATTAACTCCACAATCTACAAGAGATCATGATCATAGCCTACGACAAGAACCACACGGTGCACACACTAGTCACCTTTACACCATGCAGGGGGAATAGACTACTTTAATAACATCACTAGAGTAGCACATAGATGAATTGTGATACAAAACACATTGCAATCATAAAGAGATATAAATAAGCACTTCACTATGCCATTCATACAGTGAATAAGTATTCTGTGAAATATAGCCTAAGAGACCCACACGGTGCACACACTAGTCACCTTTACACACGTGCGACAAGGAGTCTCCGGAGATCACATAAGTAAAACCCACTTGACTAGCATAATGACATCTAGATTACAAGCATCATCATATGAATCTCAATCATGTAAGGCAGCTCATGAGATTATTGTATTGAAGCACACAGGAGAGAGATTAACCACATAGCTACCGCTACAGCCCCGAGCCTCGATGGAGAACTACTCCCTCCTCATGGGAGACAGCAGCGTTGATGGAGATGGCGGTGGTGTCGATGGAGAAGCCTTCCGGGGGCACTTCCCCGTCCCGGCGGCGTGCCGGAACAGAGACTCCTGTCCCCCAGATCTTGGCTTCGCGATGGCGGCGGCTCTGGAAGGTTTCTCGAACCGTGGTTTTTCGTATCGAGGTTTTAGGTCCAGGGGCTTCTTATAGGCGAAGAGGCGGCGTCCGAGGGTCGAAGAGGCGGCGACACCATAGGGTGGCGCGGGCCACACCCAGGCCGCGCCGGCCTATGGTGCAGTGGGCCTGTGGCCCCCTCCGGTCCTTCCGGGTGTTCGGAAGCTTCGTGGAAAAATAGGATGCTTGGGTCTTGATTTCGTCCGATTCCGAGAATATTTCCTTACTAGGATTTCGGAACCAAAAACAGCGAAAACGAGAGCCGGCCCTTCGGCATCTCGTCAATAGGTTAGTTCCGGAAAACGCATAAATATGACATAAAGTATGCATAAAACATGTAGATATCATCAATAATGTGACATGGAACACAAGAAATTATCGATACGTCGGAGACGTATCGGCATCCCCAAGCTTAGTTCTGCTCGTCCCGAGCGAGTAAACGATAACAAAGATAATTTCTGGAGTGACATGCCATCATAAACTTGATCATATTGTAAACATATGTAATGAATGCAGCGATCAAAACAATGGTAATGACATGAGTAAACAACTGAATCATAAAGCAATGACTTTTCATAAATAGTACCTAAAGACAAGCATCAATGAGTCTTGCATAAGAGTTAACTCATAACGCAATATATCAAAGTAAAGGTATTGAAGCAACACAAAGGAAGATTAAGTTTCAGCGGTTGCTTTCTGTAGGATAACGTTGCATAGAAAACAAAAAATTTCCTACCGCGAACACGCAATCCAAGCCAAGATGCAATCTAGAAGACGGTAGCAACGAGGGGGTATCGAGTCTCACCCTTGAAGAGATTCCAAAGCCTACAAGATGAGGCTCTTGTTGCTGCGTTAGACGTTCACTTGCCGCTTGCAAAAGCGCGTAGAAGATCTTGATCACGATCGGTTTCGGCGCCACGAACGGGCAGCACCTCCGTACTCGGTCACACGTTCGGTTGTTGATGAAGACGACGTCCACCTCCCGTTCCGGCGGGCAGCGGAAGTAGTAGCTCCTCTTGAATCCGACAGCACGACGGCGTGGTGTCGGTGGCGGTGGAGAACTCCGGCGGAGCTTCGCTAAAGCACGCGGGAGCTATGGAGGAGGGGGGGGCGGCTAGGGTTTGGGAGGGGGTGGCCGGCCACTCAAGGGGGCGGCCAGGTTGTGGCTTTGGTGTGGCCGGCCCCCTCCCCTATGCCCCTCATTATATAGGTGGATCCCCAAGAGTTGGTCTCCAAGTCTTCGAATAAGACCCGAACCAAAAACCTTCCATAGGGAGGGGAAACCTAGCCTAGCTAGGACTCCCACCAAGGTGGGAGTTCCACCTCCCATATGGGGGGTGGCCGGCCCCTAAGGGGAGTCCACTTGGGACTCCTCCCCCACTAGGGTTGGCCGGCCATGGAGGTGGAGTCCCATGTGGACTCCACCTTCCTTGGTGGTTTCTTCCGGACTTTTCTAGAACCTTCTAGAACCTTCCATAGAACCTTCCGCGACATTTTATTCACATAAAATGACATCCTATATATGAATCTTATTCTCCGGACCATTCCGGAACTCCTCGTGATGTCCGGGATCTCATCCGGGACTCCGAACAAATATTCCAACTCCATTCCATATTCAAGTACTACCATTTCAACATCCAACTTTAAGTGTGTCACCCTACGGTTCGTGAACTATGCGGACATGGTTGAGTACTCACTCCGACCAATAACCAATAGCGGGATACTGGAGATCCATAATGGCTCCCACATATTCAACGATGACTTAGTGATCGAATGAACCATTCACATACGATACCAATTCCTTTTGTCACGCGATATTTTACTTGTCCGAGGTTTGATCTTCGGTATCACCCCATACCTTGTTCAACCTCGTCTCCTGACAAGTACTCTTTACTCGTACCGTGGTATGTGGTCTCTTATGAACTCATTCATATGCTTGCAAGACATTAGACAACATTCCACCGAGAGGGCCGAGAGTATATCTATCCGTCATCGGGATGGACAAATCCCACTGTTGATCCATATGCCTCAACTCATACTTTCCGGATACTTAATCCCACCTTTATAGCCACCCATTTACGCAGTGGTGTTTGATGTAATCAAAGTACCTTTCCGGTATAAGTGATTTACATGATCTCATGGTCATAAGGACTAGGTAACTATGTATCGAAAGCTTATAGC